>NW_008345873.1:993071-1011122 GCF_000622305.1 Nannospalax galili
GGATAGTAGTGCAGGCTAGGAGAGTTAGCCGGTGGTGCAGGCCCAGGGAAGCAGCGAGAGGTCTGTATATTTTATATTTTACAAAAATATATAAAATAAGTACAGACAAAAAGAAAGCACTAGTGAGAATTTTAATATTTCAGGAGCTGAAATTTAAGTCTATACATCAATAAAAATAAAAGAAAGAATTATGCTTTTAAAAATAAATTTATCAATACATATGCATAGTAATGAAACATTTAAAATGGTAAGGTATGGCAGAAGAGGTGATTGGGAGAGGAATAAATAACTCTAAGGATGTTTGAAAAAGCCATATGAAAACTAACCATTTTTTAAGTTTAATGTATATATAAATACAGATTAAAATAAAAGTTTAATTGCAGTTACTCTACATAAGGTATTATGCTCACTCCAGAAGCTAAAGGATACCAATACAAAGCTCAGCTTCAGGTGTGGAATACAGCCTCTTGAGCTATTGGTCATAAGTGTCTTGGAGACCCCTGAAACAATCCATACTACTGCCATTGCTCTTGATTGCCCAACAGAACTTGATGGTAAGACCCTATTGCTGAAGACACCAGACATACTGGTCACAGGACCAGTATGAAGAAATCAAGTAGGTACTGACCAAGAAGCTTCTTCCCTGGAAACTAAGTCTCATAGTACTGGAAGGTGCTATGCAGGCTGCTGGGGAAAAATAATCAATAAACCTACCCAGATGTGAACCTTGTGAACTGTAATAATGATGGTATGGCAGGATATGCTCATGGTACATCAGTGACATGAATGTTATGGGAGTAACCAACCACTTTCTGATTGGCTGATTGGATTTAAAGCCTGCTTCACAGGAGGAAACACATGCAAAGTACTCACAGACCCCAGAGGTGAACCTACTATTATTATTTTGTTAAATGGACATAGTTATCAAACTGCTTTCTAAATTTACATCTATCTGTAAATTAGCGCAGATCTCAGACCTTAACTGAGAAGTTTATTTTGTGCAGTGGATGGTGACTATAATGCAGAAATTTACAGCTGCTCAAGTTCAAAGACTAAGTGGCTGTGCAGTACTCGGCCACAAATGGGACATATATAATATATCCCCTTCCTGAAGTTCAGGGAAGACGGGGTGGAAAGATTACAATTTCTAGAGATTGGACAGGCTTAGGGCAAAACAGTGTCTTCTGGACATGACAAGACTGCTGCACTCATGAACTCACAGTAGCTGTGATTGCCTGCACAAGACCTGCATAAGATCAAAGTAGTCAGCACTGCAGCATGGACTGGGAAGGGCTTCATTAGTGTCCACCCCTGAGAATCTATATATTGTGGATTTTAAACCTCAGATGTGTCACTGGTAAAGATTTTCTCCCACTTTGTGCATTTTCTCTTCATTTCCTTGGATTTTCTTTTGCTGTACAGAAGCTTTCTAATTTAATGAGGTCCCACTTGTTGATTCTTGACCTTAATTCCTGAGCAACTGATGTCTGATTTAGAAAGTCCTTTCTTAAACTTATAGGTTATTGCCAATGTTTTCTTCTAACAGTTTGAGTTTCAGGTTTCACGTTGAGGCCTTTGATTCATTTGGAGTTTACTTTCATGCAAGTTGAAAGGTAAAGGTCTAGTTTCATTCTTCTACAGGTGGAGATCCAGTGTTGCCAGCACAATTTGCCGAAGATGCTGTCTTTTCTCCAGTGAGTGTTCTTGGTGCCTTTGCCAAATATCAGGTGCCTGAAATTGCATGTTTGCATATTCAGTTATGTTCCATTGATCTACAGGTCTATTTTTGTGCCAGTACCATGCTGTTTTTTAACTATAGCTCTGTAATACAAATTGAAATCTGTTATTACAATCCCCCCAGCATTGCTCTTTGTGCTCAGAGTTGCTTTGGCTATTCAGGGTCTTTTGTGCTTCCATATGAATTTTAAGATTTTTTTTTCTAATTCTGTGAAGAATATCATGGGGATTTTGATTGGCATTGTATTGAATCTATGAGTGGCTTTTGTTAGGGTGATCATTTTCACAATATTAATTCTTCCAAACCATGAGCATTGGAAGTCCTTTCCTCTTCTGGTGTCTTCCTCAATCTCTTTCTTTAGAGATTTAAATTTCATTGTAGAGATCTTTAATGTATTTGGTCAGGTTTATTCTGAGTTTTTTTAAGCTATTGTGAATGGGAAGGTTTCCATGTACTCTTTCTCCAATTGATTGGTATTGGTATATAGAAAGGTTACTGATTTTTATAGATTAATTTTATAACCTGCCACTTTACTGAAAGTGTTAATAATTTTTAGGAGTTTTCTGGTGGAAATTTTGGCATCTCTTAGGTATAATACCATCTGAAAAAGGGATAATTTGATCTCTTCCTTTCCAATTAGTACTCCTTTAATTTCCTTCTCTTGTCTCATTTCCCTAGCAAGAGTTTCAATCACTATATTAAAAAGGAGTGGAGATTGGACAGCCTTGTCTGGTTCCTGATTTTAATAGGAACGCTTCCAATTTTTCTCCATTTAGAATGATGTTGGCTATGGGTTTGTTGTATATAGCCAACTTGATCATGGTGGATGATCTTTTTGATGTGTGTCTGTATGCAGTTTGCAAGTATTTTCTTGAGAATTTTTAGGACTCCTATATTAAACTACACACACTCAGGGCTCAGGGCCCATTGTGGAAGAGGGGGCAGAAAGGTTGTAAGAGCCAGGGAGGAGGTGCATGACCATATGGAAATAGAGTCCAACAAGCTCCCAGTACCCTGCTCATATGAACCTACAGCAATGGTGTCAGCATGCATAAGACCCATGAAAACTCAAACAGACAAAAGCCCAGCATAGAACTGGGGAAATGGACAGCTGACCCCAGTATAAGCTGAATAAATATTGGCAACTGATAACTGCTGGGTGAGAAAGAGCTGATCTTCCTAAAGCAAGAGACTCTAGATAGGCTGATTAGACCTCAGTAGATGAAACTGTACTGACGGACATCTGGGGACACTAACTTGACATGATAGGCCTTAATATAAATAACAGAATGTATGAGTTCCAGTGGGGGAGCTATGGAAGGGTGCCAGTGAAGAAGGGGGTATAAAGATGATTAAGATTGATTGGGATGCTCTGTATGAAGTACACAAAAATTCAATTAAAAAAAGAAATAGAGCACATTAATAAGAAAGCATTAAACACAATGAAAAGGGAAGTTGTTAGGAGTGAATAAGATCAAAAGGTATTATGTAAAATTGTTTTTTTAATTTGCATTTATTATTTTATTTTATATGTATGAGTGTATTACCTGCAGGTTTGTAAGGGTAGTTGTGTTGTGCAGTGCCTGCAGAGGTCAGAAGAGAGTATCGGAATCCCTGGAACTGAAGTTATGGATAGCCATGCCCGGGTCCTCTGCAAGAGCAGCCAGTGCTCTTAACCTATGAGCCATCTCTCCAGTCCGTATATAAAACTCTTAAAGAAAATAAAAACACATATTTAAAAGATTTAAAATAAAAGCAATTATAAATGCAAGGACGTTTTGGTATAATTCCTTAAAGATCTGACAGACAAAAGAAATGCGAATAGTGGTAAAACACATCCCTAGCATATACGAAGTCCTAATTACAATCATTGTAAAGCAAAACAGAAGTGAAAACAATGAAATTTAATTAATTCAACAAAACAGTTTCAAAGGCATATATAGAAGCATACATCTCTCAAACACAGGCTCAACATTTTATGGTCTTAGAAAAACACAAAGTAATATTTTATAGGTTTCAAAAACAGTATTTTGTGATCATAACAGAATAAGGAAAAATAAAGTGTTCGAAATATCTGTCAGAACTGCTTAAAAATAAGCTCAATGATGATATTTACAAATATATAAAAAATGTGTTACATTGTCAAAACATTTAAAATGAATCACTAAGCTATATAAAAAGAAATCTAGAGCTTCAGGTCCCACACCTACTCTGCCTAGCAAGTTAGACACGCCCCACACTGTTCCCACCCTCTCTTGATCTTCCTGCATGATACCTGCACACTACTCTGGTAAGTCAGACCCACCCACTGCAACTTGATTCCCCTGCATCCTGACCAGCTACAGTCTCTCTCCCCAAGCTGTCCTGATTCCAGCATTGGGCCCAGGCCCTCTCCTGCTCTTCCTGCCTCAGACCTGTGAACCAGACTCCTAACTCAGATCCAGATGACTATATCTTGATCACCCTGAACACAGTCTAGATACATTATCTTGCTTTAAGGCCCACACCTATTCTTCCTACCTAGTTATACCCTCCCTATGCTCTCCTCACCCTAGCCTTGGCCCTACGACCCCCTCCTGATCTTTCTGTCTGAGACCTCCTCACTAACCTGTTAGAATCCAGCTGCTGGAACCCCATAACTTTTAATGCCTTTTGCCCCACTGGAAAACATTTCATTAACTAGCTTGGAACCATGCTGTCCCACCAATAAAAAAAAATCAAAAGTGAGAGCCTGAACCACACAACAACTAAATATTCATACCTGAGCAGAATGCAGCCAAGCTATATCAACATTATAAAAAGAACCAAACTTCAACTATACAATGGCAGACTAGAATTTCATATCAGACACACAACCAACAAAAGAAATCCATATGCACAAATGACAATGCAAAAGAGCAAATAATATGAAAAACCAAAAGAATAAGTCCCCAACAAAACTTATCAGACCTACAGAAGTATACTACAATGAGAACCACCAAGAGGAACTCCAGGGCACAGAATTTAAAAGAACAATCACGATCAAAGAATTTAAAGAACACACAACTCAAAGAACTCAAAGAGGACATGAATAAACTCCTGACTGAAGCTCAAGAACATACAAATATACGGCTGAACGAAATGACAAAAACAATTTAAGACTCGAAAAGTGAATTCACAAAAGAGATTGAAACATTGAAGAAAACCGAAGTTGAAAAAAAAAGAAAAAAAACCCAAGTTGAAATGAATGTAGAATTGAAAAATTCAGTAAGTCAATTTGAAGCTAGAAGAGAAAGCCTCCTAAGTAGAATGAATGAAATGGAAAACATAATATCAAGACTAGATGATAAAGTTGAAGAACTGTATTGCTCAAGCAAGAATATGGAAAAAATTAAAAACATAGGAATGGAATATGCAGGAAATGAGAGATACCATAAAAAGACAAAATACATATATCATAGGCATAAAGGAAGGAGAAGAATCTTAGATCAATGGTATTGATCAGATCTTCAACAAGATTATAGAAGAAAACTTCCCCAAATTAAGAAAAGACATGCCTGTACAGATATAAGAAGCATACAGACCACCAATTAGATGGGACCAGAACAGAAACTCCCCATGGCATATAATAGCAAAAACACTAAATGTACAGAAAAAAGAGAAGGCACTGAAAACTACTAGAGAAAAATAACAAGTTACATATAATGGAAAACCCATCAGCATTACAGCTGACTTTTCAGTACAAACTCTGAAAGCCAGAAGAGCCTGGACCAAAGTATTTCCAGTTCTAAATGACTATAGATGTCAACCCAGAATACTTTATGCAGCAAAACTATCATAGCTGAAGGGGAAAGAAAATTTTTCCAAGAACACACCCTGGAGGAAAAACAGTCTCTTCAACAAATGATGCTGGCAAAATGGGATCTCTATCTGTAGAAGAATGAAATTGGACCCTTATCTTTCATCCTGCACAAAAGTCAACTCCAAATGGATCAAAAACCTCAATGTGAAACCTGAAAATCTGAAACTGCTAGAGGAAAACATAGGCAGTACTCTACAAGATATAGGTTTAGGGAAGGACTTTCTAAATCGTACATCAGTTGCTCAGAAATTAAAGTCAATAATGGACAAATGGGACCTCATTAAACTAAAAAGCATCTATACAGCAAAAAAATAAGTAAGTGAAGAGGAACCCACAAAGTTGGAGAAAATGTTCACCAGCTACACATCTGACAGAGAATATCCAGAATATACAAATAACTCTAAAAACAAAGAAACACCCCCCTCCACTGCCCTCAAAAGTTGCATTCTCCCATGAGGCCTGAAGCTCGGTATTATTATCCAGCAGATTCTCTTGGGGAGACCAGAAGAATGAGATGGCTCAGGCACTCAGTGGCGGGGGAAGCGGGCATGCCCAGGAGCGGGTATAAGGGCCAGGAGCAAGGCGAAAAGGCCAGTGCCCTGGGCCTCCATTCCTTCCCCTCCAGTGAGAGGAGCCAGCTGCACAGGATCAGGTGGGTGACCCTGTTGCCATGAGCAGCAGATGGTGATGGGCCCCTCAGGTGGGCTGGGGCTGAATCCGGAGTAGGAGCAGGGTTGGAGGGGGGAAACATGCCTGGAGGCCAGTTGGCTGCTGCTTGGTTCATGAGCCAGTGTGCTGATGCACGCATGATGGTTGGTCAGGGGTGGGCAAGATGTGCCTGCTCATGAGCTATGTCAACGGACGCCTTCCTTAAGGAGTATGTGCCCACCATCGTCAACCATTATGCAGGAAGACTATGATCACCTAAGACCTTTATCTTATCCCACGACTGATGTCTTCCTCATATGCTTCTCTGTGGTAAATCCAGCCTCATTTCAAAATGCGAAAGAGAACTCAACGAATATGCAACAAATGTACCCTTTTTATTAATAAGAACTCAGATTGATCTCAAAGATGACCCCCGAACTTTAACAACACTGAAGAATATGAAAGAAAAGCCTATAGGTGTGGACCAAGGACAGAAACAAGCAAAAGAGATGGGTGCATGCCTATGTGTAATGTTCAGCTTTAACTCAAAAGGGATTGATGATGGTTTTTGATGAGGCTATCATATCCATTTTAACTCCAAAGAAACATACAGTTTAGAAAAAAAGAATAGGATCAAGATGTATAAACTAATGTTTGATTACTTTGGAAACATGTTCATTGGGCATTTGTCCCAGAAAATATTTGAAATGCTACAACAATGCCCAGACCTCTTATAATGAAGCAGTTTGAAACTTGAAAAGGGGGAGGGAACCTTTACTCCGAATTCTACAAAATTCATTAAGAATGTTTCTTGAAGGTCTAAGAAGCAGCAAACATCACCTGAGGCTACAATCTATTATACTTTATTTCAACTAGAAGGTACAATCTCTCAGGGGTTTCATAGTTTGGAAAGCTACAAGTACATTATGTTGAAACAACATTTTCAAAAAGAGTGCTGTAAATGGAACTGTTTGGCATTGACTATATACATTTCTGCATAGCCCTTATGAAATCTGCACAAAGAAATATCTTCTCCCTTTGCTTCTCTTAATTGTTCTTGTATGTAAGTTGCTTTCTTTTCCAGTATATTCAGAGTGGTGAAACCTCCAGGCCAGTCACATAGCCAAAGGTCACGCTGAGTGTACAGGAGATGGCCACACCTGAGGAGAGAATGTATGAGATCAAAACAACAAATGTTTTATTATTACTTGAGCACAACTTAAGTGTAACCTAAATATTTCTAAAGCTTAATACGCTTTATTAAATAATGCCAAAAGTTTAATAGTCATAACTACATTTATCATGAACACTGAAAAAGTAGCATTTTAGTTATGTGCATTAAACTATAACAAGGCTTCTGGCAGTTGTAGATTTAGATCGATGATCACCAAACTACATGAAACACATGTTAAAATTACAAATTACAAATTTGAGTCAGAGTTTGCCACAATCCTGGACTCAATTTAGCTCTCTGAACTACTTGGTAATTTTTTTAAATTCTCATATTGGCTGTGTACATCAAATGAAACAAGTGTTTATGGTGACCAAACCTTAGAAAACTTTATTTAAAGTTTTTCATAAAGAACCTAGAATCTAAGCATGTTACATGGAATTTATAAGAGTAGCTGCCTCCATAATAAAATAGATGTCTACTTTCAGATGCAGGTAATTTTACCATAGTGGAAGTTATAGAATGAGAACTTATGTGTACACCTAGAGTTAAGTCAGAATACTTCTGGTGTCCCATTTCTCCAGTCATATCACATTTTACAATTTATATTAAGATAGAAGTAAATAATGGTGGTTCATTTAACCCACAAAAATATATATAGGTCCTTAGGTGTAAAACTTTTCTAAAAAAAAATCTTGGAAACAAAATTTCATGCTAGTTTGTAAAACTTATTTGGTATACTGGAGCCATTTCTAGTCTTTCTCTGGGGAACAGGCCATCAGAGTGTGTTAGAGGCAAATGATCTTAATAATTGGCTCTGTTATCTCATTTGGTTCCTTCTTTGGTCTGCTACAGATGTGCCTTATTCCAAATGCCGTGCTACAGACAGTAGTGCTAGAAAGTTTCTGTGTGAACCACCTAATACAGTTTAGAGAAGCAGAATCTAATCTATAATTTGTTTCCAGCCTTTCTTACATTTAAATTTGCTGACGCCTAAACTACAACTACTTTGTCTTTGCTGGGCTTCTTTTAATTTCCATGATTTGTGCTTACAGCTTTGTCTATTAATAGGCACAGATTGGATAATGGAACACTGTATATTTATACGTGAAAATCACAGTCTTAAATGTTCATATCATTATCATCTGAACCTGAGGTGCCTTAGGTACCCTACTGATCTAGATGGGGTTTGGAACTTCCCATTGCTTATTAACAGCTCTTTCATTGTATTGGTTATCTAGTGTTTCTTTTTGCAAAATCTTCTCTCCCCACGTTAATGAAAAACCAAAGTTTTTTTTTTTCTATTCATGAGCAGATTGTAGAAAAACTGCCTTATTTTCAGAATCATTTCTTTATTAAATGTTAGGTTGCAAGAGAAATTCAGTCAAATCTCTGGAATAACTCTTGCAAACTAGTGAAATATCTGGGAATGAAAATATTTCTCAAAAATATTAACATGAATTGTGCTAGTGAATGCCAACAGAGTGCTTCACATAAGGTCATATGTAATAACTTAGAAGAAATTACAGTTCATTAGTATTTGCATAGAGAATTGGTTCTAAAGTGTTAAAAAATAATTTTAGGGACTTCTTGAAGTCTTACTTAACACTTTGCTAACTTATATCCTTATTTTATCCCTACAGGTACACTTTAGCTTACTCATGATGAATTGTCATATTTCCAATAAGTAGAACCTGAGTTATGGTATTTATTATGATATGTCTTAGTTACGTTAAACATTGCTCCCATGTGATTTTCAATTATTGATTTTAAATACCAAATTAAATACTGGTTTGTTGGTTGTTGCTTTAAAAAAAAAAAAGAAAGTAGAAAACAAATGAACCAGTTAAAAGATGGGCTGAGGACCTGAACGAAGGATTCTCAAACAAAGAAATAAAAATGGCTAAGAAACATCTTAAAGTGTTCAAAATCTTTAGTAATTAACAAGATGCAAATCAAAACCATTTAAAGATTTCATCTTACCCCAGTCAGACTGCCCGAGATCAAGAGGACAAATGACATCAAATGCTGGTGAGGAATTGGGGAAAGGGGAACACTGCTGGTGCAATAAAAAACCAGTGCAACCACTGTGGAAAGCAGTGTGAACACTTAAAAAGCTAAAAATGTAAGGATTCATATTTAGCATATAGTTAAGAAATTACTTTTGTCTAGGGATGTCACAGATTTAGGGTTTTCTCGAAGATGTATGAACTCCCCAGCCATGTGTATTTAGCTATCTGTACAGTGCCGCACATGAGTTCTCTCCCATTGAGTGGACATTAATTCCAATTAGACAGTTGTTGATTACAAGTATGCCTGTTACCAGGCATCAAAGAAGCTTCTTTTTGCAAAAGACGGAGATTGTTACAGAATTCCACAACTGGTCACACAGAGAGAATAAGTGTCTGTGAGATGCCCATCCCTAAGCAACACATCTACAATGGAACCTCTACACCTAAGGCTCACAGAACACAGTGGAACAAGGGGTAGAGAGAACAGTAATGCATCTCTCAGTTCTCATCAGTGAAACTTCCTCATGCAACTGAATCCATGAACGCAAAAGGCCATAAATGTCCCCAGTATAGAGAATAAGAGACTGCAGAGTGTGAGTCCTTAGACCTCCCTTTGAGTTGTTGGTTAGGACAGTCCAAGAAACTCCCAAAGTAACACAGGCTATTGCCACAGCCCTTGATTATCTCCCAGTACTTGAAGGTAAGACCCTATTGCTGAAGACAGGACATACTTTGGGTATAGGACTTGGAGCAATGGATCTGAAACTGACCTGGAAGCCTCCTCCCTGAAGACTAGCTCTCATAGTTCTAAAGGATGCTATGAAAGCTGATAATGAATTGTCCAACCCCAGGTTTAAAGCCTAATAACCACAAAAATGACTGGCACAAAAAACTATAGTGATGCACTAGTAGCACTTTCATCTTGGGGTTAATCAACAGAGGGAATTCATTTGTGGCACTGTAAACATAGCCAAAAACACATTGCTGGAGATGTCGTAGATCTTAGAAAAAACCCTATGTCTGTCACATTCCTAGACAAATGTAATTTTTTACTGTATGCTAAATATAGATCCTTATATTTACAGACAAGTATACCATTCACCACTCATCAAAGAAGCTTCTTTTTGCAACAGATGGAGACTAATACATGGTTCCACAGCTGGTCACATAGAGAATAAGTATGAGATGCTTTATGAGATACCCAGCCTTAAGTGACACATCTACAATGGAACCTCTACACCTGACACATGGAAGATAGTGAAACAGAGGGTAGGGAGATTACTAATACATCTTTCAACTCTCGCCAGTGAATCTTCCTCATGCAAAAGAGGACAATGCACACTGAAAGCCACAACTGGTCAAAGTGTAGAGAATAAGATACTGCAGAGTGTGTGTCCCTGGATAGGACTCTTATGTCAAATCCCACCTATTCAGGTTTCAGGGACCATTGCAGAAGAGGGCAGAAAGGTTGTAAGAGGCAGGGTTGGTGCATGATCACAAGGAAACAATCTTTCAGGCCTCTCTGCTTTGCTCATATGAACTTACAACAACGGTGACAGCATGCACAAGGTCCTTGAAACGCAATCAGACAAAAATCCAGAATAGTACTGGGGAAATGGCAGGAATCCCTAACTTTAGCCAAGGAACTATTGGCAGCTGATTACTGCTGGGTGAGGGGAAAAGATGATCTTCTTTAAAGGAGTGACTCTAGATAGGCTGACTAGGTTCCAGTGGATGAGCTCACACCAAGGGACATTTGGGTACAGAAACGACTCAATAGGCCTCAATATATATGACAGGGTGGGGTCCTAAATATGAATATATGGAAATGCACAAAAATTCAATAAAAATACATTGTGAGAATAAAAGAGATCATCAGATATAGCAAAATAAAGTGAAAGTAGAGAACTAAAGAGATGAGTATAGAAATGGTTTAATCAGAAGTTATCGGCCATGCTTAAAATTTGAGTTTCTGTAGGCACAGGAGACAGCCTGTAAGTCCTATCCCCTATCCAAACTGATCTTTCCTGATAGAAGAAGCACATTTAGCTACAACTCCAAAAAAGCTTCACTATCAGTCTGAAATTGAGCAGAAATGAATAGCAAAACAAAACAAAACAAAACACACACACACATTTAATTTTGATATTGGAACTGGAGGAGAGAAAAAATAATCTTCTCTGGAAATTTCTAACCAAAAGCTGACCCTCATTGTATGTTTGTGGTCCAAAACACACACCAAATGTGGAGTCCCTCAAACCACAAGTAGCAAAAAGAAAAACTTAACTTAGAATTATGTCATCTAGGTAGTGTCCCCAAGCAGCCAGTAGAACTAAATACAAATATGTAAAACCACCCCCATATCTCTGGTACGAAGCCAGATTCGATCACAGTGAATGATCTTTTCAATGTGTTTCTGAATGTGGTTTACCTGTATTTTTTACTTAGGATGTTTGTATGTACGTTCATTATGGAGATTGGGATACAATTTCTTTTTTTGGTTGTGTTTTTATCTGGTTTTCATATCAGAGTAGTATTGACTTTATAAATAGTTTGTTACTGCTCTTTTTTAATATTTAACGGAAGAGTTTGAAAAACATTGGTCTTAGTTATTTGTTAAGGGTTTGGTAGAATTCTGCAGTGAATCCATCTGTGATTAGATAGTTTTTAGTTGGGATTATTTTTATTGCTGTTTTCAATCCTGTTGCTTGTTGTGTATCTATTTAAATTATTTATCACATTTTAGTTTTAATTTTGGTAGGTTAGATGCATCTAAAAATTCATCTATTTCTTTTAGATTTTCCAGTTTAGTGCAATATAAAATTTTAAGATGTGTACTCACAGAATTTCATTGGTATTTGTTATAATTGCTCCCTTTCATGTCCAACTTTATCAATTTGAATCTTTTCCTTTTGGTTATTCTGTCTAAAGCTTTGTTGATCTTGTTTATCTTTTCAAAGAATCGATTCATTTAACTCATTCTTTGTATTTTTTGTTTTGATTTCACTAATTTCTGCCCCAACCTTAATTATTTCTGCCTATCTACTGCTTTTATATTATTTGAGATAATCTTTTAAAATGTAGGTACTTCTAACTATAGACTTCCCTGTTATGACTGCTTTCATTTTATCACATAGGTGTTGGTATGTTGTTTTCATTTTTATTTGATTCTGGCAGTTTTCATTTGCTTCTTTATTTCTTCTATGACCTTTGCGTCATTCAATGGTACACTGTTTAATATCCACGAATTTGCATATGTTCCATAGTTTTTCCTTCTTGTTGATTTCTAGTTTTATTCCAGCATGATCAGATGCAATACAAGACATTATTTCCATTTTCCAATATTTGTTGAGACTTTGTGTCCCATCATAAGATCTATTTTAGAAAAAGTTCCATGGACTGTAGAGAAAAATGTGTGTTTTATGGTATTGGGATGGGATGTTCTGTAGATGTCTGTGAGCTTCACTTGATCCATGATGTCATTTAACTCAGATATTTCTCTGTTAATTTCTTGTCAGGGTTATCTGTATATTCATAAGAATAGTTTGTTAAAGTTACTTGCTATTACTATGTTGGGTTTAATCTGTGTCTTTCTATCTAATAGCATTTGTTTTGTGAAATTGGGTGCATCTGAGTTAAGCACATATATATTTAGATTTGTAATGTCCTCTTTATGAATTGTACTGTTAATCACTATGAACTTTATTTTTACGAAATTTTAATGAGTTTTTGTGCATTTCATATAATAGATCTTTTTTAACTTTAAAAAAATTTATTGAGAATTTCATACATGCATGTAATGTGTTTTGATCAAATCCACACTCACTCCCTCCCCTCCAACTCCTCCCATAACTCCCCATCATTTTTTTCTAACAACTTCGTGCACTCTTTCTTTTTTGGGGGGCTTTTTGCTTCTCTAACATTCCCCCCTCTGAAGAGGTAACCCTAAAATCTTTTAAGGGTTAGATAAGAGCTCCCAAATACTTTTGACATTTTTGGCCTTTGGAACAGAGTATGTTTCTAAGAGACCCAAGGACATTTTGACTTTTAGCCAAGAAACTGGCTACTTTTCTTTGGGGTCTTTTTACCCTAACTGCCTAGCCAATTCCCACCTCCTATTCTTATCACACCACCCTCTAAAGAGGTTATCCAAATTGCCGATAGGGAATCGGGACACAGACTGCTCTTCTGGCTTCTTCCATGCTGAACAGGGACACAGGGTGAGGCAATTAGGGTACCTGAGGAAAAGATCCTCAAACGACCTTAAGAGTAAAAGTAAATTGGTTTATTTGGGCCATCTGTATGGTCTTAAACACCCAAAAGGAAAGTATAACCAAAGAATAAAGTCATCAGTATATTTCTTTAAGAGTTCAAGGGATTATACTTCCCAGACATTAGGCTTAAGTCCATATAAAATGTTATTTAGACAATTATTTCTCATTGATGATTTTATTTCTAAGAAGAAAGTGCAAGACTTCAAATCCTGGTCTGGAATATTGTAGGGCCCACCTGTAGCTAAGGGACACAACTCACTATTGTTCTAAAATGATGGCTAAATTTGTTTTCTCCCCCTATCTAGAGGCCTTTGAGAGGGAACCGACACTGATTCTAGCCCCTTCAACAGCTATCAAAGTGCCTGAAAAACAATCCTGAGTCCATCACTCTCGAGTTCAGCCTTGGTAGAGAAAAGAAAAATGAGGAGGAACCAAATAGAGGGATGCTTTTGGAAGCTCTCATCAAGAAATTCCAGTGGACTCTGATATGAACATTTGAAATTTTCCCTGTTCTGACTTTTTTCTGGTGCCCTGCCTAGAACCTGTAATGGTAACTACTCTTGCTTTTACTTCTTCACATCTCCTAGGCACAAGTCAAGGACTGTCTTTTCTCCCTACAGATAAGAGTTATGCAATTTGGGATTTTTTCCTATAATAGATCTTAATCAAATTTAGACTCCATCTGAACCCTCATACCCTCCCCACCATTGAAGATCATGCATTCTGTCATATATATTAAGGCTATCTGGTCAAGCATTTGTACCCAGAAGTCCTTTGGTGCAAATTCATCCACTGGAGTCTAGTCAGCCTATCTAGAGTCACTCCCTTAAAGAAGATCAACTCGCCCTTAACCTGCAGGAATCACTTACCAACAAACAGTTCCTTAGTTAAGATTGGGGCCTTCTGCCCATTTCCCCAGTTCTATGCTGGGTTTTTTTCTGACTGAGTCAGCATGGGTCTTGTTGCAAGTTCATCTGGGAAAGTTCATAGAGGCCTGAAAGTCTCAGTTTCCTTATGTTCATGCAGATCCCTGGCTTTTTCAGTCTTTCTACCCTCTCTCCCACAATGGTCCCTAAGCCATGGGTGGGTGAGGTTTAATATAGGAGTCCTAGACAGGGATACGCACTGCATGGTCTCTTATTCTCTACACTTTGGCCAGTTGTGGCCTTCTGTGTGCATCTCTGTTGCATGAGGAAGCTTTGCTGGTGAGAGTTGAGAGATGTATTAGTATTCTCTCTATCCCCCGCCTCCATTCTGCTGTGTTCCATGAGCCTTAGGTGTAGAGGTTCCAATATAGATGTGCCACTTAGGGCTGTGCCTCACTCAGATATATATTCTCTATATGTGACTAGATGTGGAACTCTGTAATAGTCTCCATCTGTTGCAAAAAGAAGCTTCTTTGATGCGTGGTGTATGGTATACTTGTCTGTAAATATAAGGATCCATATTTAGCATACAGTAAAAAATTTGTACAGAGATATGACAGAGATGGCATTTTCCCTAGGATCTATAACCTCTCCAGCCATGTGTATTCGACTGTGTTTACAGTGCCACACACTAGTTCCCTCCCATTGAGAGGGTTTTAAGTCCAATTAGACAGCTGTTGATTATCCCCTAAATAAAAGTGCCACTACTGCACCACTCCAGTTTGTTGTGCCAATCATTGTTGTAGTTATTAGGCTTTGAAGCCTGAGTTGGACCATTTATTGGTTTTCTCCCTTAGCAGCTTGCATAGTATCTTCTAAAACTGTGAGAGCTGTTCTTCAGGGAGGAGGTTTTCGAGTCAGTTCCAGCTCCATTGCTCCAAGTCCTATGTCCAAAGTTTGTTCTGTCTTCAGCAACAGGTTCTTACTTTCAAGTTCTGGAAGGTAATCAAAGGCTATGGCAATAGCCTGTGTTATTTTGAGAGTCTCTTGGACTACCCTGACCAACAACTCAAAGGGAAGTTTTGTCCTGTCTGACACTGTGTTTCTTGTTGTATCGCCCTCAGGTACACACATGCACTCATGTTCAGATATTGTCCTAGTTTGTTTCTCCATTGCTGTGACAAAAAACTCTGATCACTACCAACTTGGGGAGGAAATGGTTTATTTCATCTTACATCTCCTGGGTCACAGTTCATCAGGGAGCCCAGTGTAGGAACTCAGGGCAGGAACCTGGAGGCAGGAGCTGGAGCACAGGCCACGGAGGAACACTGCTTACTGGCTTGCTCCCCTGGCCCCTGCTCAGCCTGCTTTCTTATGCAACACAGGCCCACCTGCCCAGAGGTGGCACCACTCACAGTGGGCTGGGCCCTCCCACATCACTCATCAAGAAGATGCCCCACAGATATGGCTACAGGCCAGGCCAATGGAGGCAATTCCCCAATTGAGGAGGCTCCCTCAACCTAGGTGTGTCAAGTTGACACTAAAGCTATCCAGCACAGATATTTTATGTGTATTTCTTCAGGGTTTTTTTAGTTAATACATTTCCCTCTGTTTTTTCATAGCACCTAAGCTTTATTTATCTTTCCTTTTCCTTCTCTAATTTCCCTCCTCCCTCCACAGTTAAAGTACTCCCATTTTCCCCTTGATAATACCTGTCTCCTATTATCCCCCCTCTCTTGGGTTCCTTCTTCCTCTTTACCCCTATGTTTCCTTATATGTCCTTCCCTCCTCCCATCCCAGTTGAATACCCCTATTTTCCTCCATTTCCTTCTTGGTAACATCTGTTTTCTACTATCACCCTCTCTTGGGCTCTTTCTTTCCTTTTACCTCCATGGCTCCTTTCCATTTTCCTGGCTCCTACTGTTACATCAGGATGTATACTCACATACAAGGGATTGGCACTAAGATCCACAAATGGAGAACATATGTCACTTGTTTTTCTGAGTCTGTGTTACTTCACTTAGTAAAACAGTTCCTAGTTCCATCCATTTACTTGCAAATTTCATGTTTTCCTTTTTCTTTCTCCTTCAAATATGACAGCAGTCTGATTTGTTGGTTGTTGTTTTTTAGAGTTTAAATGCACCATTCCAGTTATCCCTGGCGTTTAACATTTCTGTTGAGAAATCTATTGTTACTCTAATGGACTTGCCTTTATATGTTGCTTTATATCTTGCTGTTTCTTGAAGCTTTCAAAATACTCTGTTCTCAATATTTAGTGTTCTAACTATAGTATGACATGAGGCAGTTCTTTTCTGGTCTTGTCTATGTGACGTTCTAAATGTCTCCTAAACCTGGATGGACATCTCTTTCTCTAGACTTGAAAATTTTCTGCTTTGGTTTTATTGTCAATGTTTTCTATACCTTTATCATGAAATTCTTTTCCTTTTTCTATGCTTATAATAGTAGATGTGGTTATTTCATAGTGTCCATAGAACTTGAATATTCTGTTCATACTTTCTAATTCATTGTCTGGGGTCTGGAGAGATGGCTCAGCAATTAAGAGCACTGGCTGTTCTTACAGAGGACCTGGGTTTGGCTCCCAGCACCCACACGGTGGCTAACAACCATCCATAACTCCAGTTCAAGGGGCTATGACACCCTTTTCTGACCTCCACAGGCATTGCATGAAGTGGGTGCACTTACAAGTATGCAGGCAATATATTCATATGCATAAAATAAAATAAAAATAGGGGCTGGTGAGATGGATCAGTGGTTAAGAGCACTGACTGCTCTTGCAGAGGACCTAGGTTCAATTCCCAACACCCACACGGTGGCTATGAACCGTTCTTAACTCCAGTTCTAGGGGAATATGAAGCCCTCTTCTGAGCTACACAGCATGACACGACACAGGTGCACTCACATACATGCAGGAAATGCACTCATACACATAAAATAAAAATAAATAAAATATTAAAATATTAATAATAAATAAAATATTTAAAAAAATAAAATAGAACCACAGGGGCATGAAGCCATGGCTTGCAGGTAGAAATCACTGTGTGAGCCAGGCCTTCTGTGGACAGGCAGCCTGGGGCTCCAGCCAGCTGGTGGGAGGGCTGTTTTGTCCCCCACCCACAACCCTTGCACTCCCCCCCTGCTGTGGGGTGATGGTGGGGATGATTTCCCAGCTCCCCCGCCCCAGATGCCAATGGCAGTGCATTCGGACCCTCTCCCCACACGGCCCCCCTCCTGCATTGCTTGAGCCAGTTTGCTTGCAATAAGATTTCTCACTACACTTAAAGGACATTCTTTCTGAGCTGCTGTGAATAAATTTGGAATGATACTGTGTATTTCCAACTAAGGGAGAATTAGCTGTGTCTTGAACAGGGATTACTGCACTGGCCTACTTCAGAACATTACTCACAATGTCCTCAAACAGGAGTCAGAATCCCCTTGGAATGAAGCAGATGAGATCTGGGATGACCTGAGCTGGAGTTCAGC
>NW_008345873.1:1012029-1013005 GCF_000622305.1 Nannospalax galili
GCTTGAAACTCTTGCAAAGAGCAATAAGACTAGAGAAGGAAATTAAGGGAGAGATAATTGGAAAAGAAGAGCTCAAATTATCCCTTTTGGCAGATGATATGATATTATATCTAAGGGATGCCAAAAATTCCACGTTCAATCTCCTAGAAATTATTACACATTCAGTAAAGTGGCAGGTTACAAATTAACCTACAAAAGTCTGTAGCTTTTCTATATACCAATAACAAGCACTCAGAGAAAGAGCACATGGAAACACCCCCCTTCACAATAGCTACACAAAAATATCTTGGAATAAATGTGACCAAAGACATTAAAAACCTCTACAATGAAAATACAAAAAAATATCTTGGAATAAATGTGACCAAAGACATTAAAAACCTCTACAATGAAAATTTAAAATCTTTAAAGAGATTGAGGAAGACATCAGAAGATGTCATGCTCATGGATAGGAAGAATTAATATTGGGAAAATGATCATCCTGCCAAAAGCAATTTATAGATTCAATCCAAAATCTCCATGACATTTTTCACAGAATTGGAAAAAAACATCCAAAGATTCATATGGAAGCACAAAAGACCTCAGATAGCCAAAGCAACCCTGAGCACTAAGAACAATGCTGGGGTGATTACTCTACCAGATTTTAAGCTGTATTACAGAGCTATAGTCATAAAACAACATGACACTGGCACAAAAGTAGATCCATAGATCAATGGAAGAAAATTGAAGACATAAATATTAGTTCATGCAATTTCAGCCACCTGATATTTGACAAAGGGGCCAAGAACATTCACCGGAGGAAAGACAGCATGTTCAGCAAATGGTGCTGGCAAAACTGGATCTCCACCTGTAGAAGAATGAAACCAAACCCGTGTCTTTCATCTTGCACAAAAGGCAATTCCAGATGGATCAAAGACCTCAATGTAGAGCCTGAAACTCTGAAACTGTTAGAAGAAAACATTGGCAAAAACCTACAAGA
>NW_008345873.1:1013214-1032495 GCF_000622305.1 Nannospalax galili
TGTGGTGAACATATCAGACAGAGGTTTAATACCCAGAATATATAATGAACTCAAAAAACAGAGAATCAAGACAAGAAGTAACCCAATAAAAAGATAGGCTAAGGAGCTGAACAGAGAGTTCTCAAAAGAAGAAGTAAAGATGGCTGTGAAGCATCTTAAAAGATGTTCAACATCACTAATAATTAGGGAAATGAAAATTAAAACCACTTTAAGATTTCATCTTACACCAGTCACACTGGCTAAGATCAAGAGAACAAATGATACCAAATGTTGGAGAGGATGTGGGGAAAAAGGAACACTCATCTACTACTGGTGGCGCTGAAAACTTGTTAACCCCTGTGGAAAGCAGTGTGGAGAACTCTTAAAAAACTACAAATGGATCTACCATTTGATCCAGTTATACCACTCCTTGGCATATACTCAAAGAACTCATCCTGTTGCAGAGACACGTGTACACCCATGTTTGTTGCTGCTCTTTTTACAAGAGCTAAGAGATGGAAGCAGCCTAAGTGTCCCTCAACTGACGAGTGGATAATGAAAATGTGGTTCATTTATAGGATGGAGTTTTACTCAGCAGTAAAGAAAGATGAAATCATGAAGTTTGCAGGTAAATGGATGGAACCAGAAACTGTTATACAAAGTGAAGTAACACAGACTCAGAAAAAAAAATCAACATATGTTCACCCTCATATGTGGATCCTAGAACTAAATCCTGACAAGTGAGTATGTATCCAGACGTGACTACAGGAACCAGGGTAATGGAAAGGAACCACAGAGGTAAAGGAAAAGAAAGAACCTGAAAAAGAACAGTAGGAAACAGGCATTAATAAGGGAGATATGGATAAATATTTAGTTAGTTGAGGGGAGGGGGGAGGGAAGGGTATACAAGGAACCTAGGGGATAAAGGGAAAGAAGGAGCTCAAGAGAGGTAGGACTGTAGGAGAAGGGTATTATTAAGGGAGAAAGGGGGAAAATGGGGGCACCTTAATTGGGGAAAACATGATGGAGGGGTTAGACACTGTGAGAGATAAATAAGGCCTAGCTAGTTTTAAAAACCAGAGGGAACCACATTAGTCCAACAACCTACTGACAAATTATACATAGCAGATCAAGAAATATATGTCTAGGTAAGGTTTATCTGAGAACAATTGGTCTTTGCCCAAGATTTATCTAGATGGCACACAGTAATTAAAAGTACCAGACTGGTGGAACTAAAATTCTTGTATGTTTAACAGACATACTTTGAGGCCTATAATAATTTGGTCCGAGGGACATAAAGGACAGTTTTTTCTCCTTGCCCTCCTAGGTCAACTAGTTCCAGGGGACTGTGAGCATCTCCCAAAATGTCCTGTAATTGTGGTGAGTCACCTGTCCTCTTGATCAAGGAGGCCGAGGAGATCCCACCAGATGGACTTGAACCACTGTCCAGTCTACAACGAGGAGGGTCAACACAGAGGAAACATTTACTGCATGCTTCCAAGCGAAGCCAGCCATGGTCGAGCAAAACCTTTGATTTATCTTCACATAGGCAGAACTGGCAAAAGAAAGGAGCCAGGGCCTCCTCCCAAGCTCATGTGACCCTCAGGAACAGATCCTTAAACGACCTTAAGAGTAAAAATAAATTGGTTTATCTGGGCCAACTGTATGGCCTTAAACACCCAAAAGGAAAGTATAACCAAAGATTAAAGGGGCCAATATAATTTTTAAGAGTCCATATGTATAGCCAAGAGTATATAACAAGCAACAATGCCAGATAGGGGATACCTTCTTTTGCATTGTTGGCCAGGATTGTCCAAGGGACTCCCAGACAGTAACCCAGCATAAAACTGGGAAAATAAACAGCAGACCTCAATCTTATCTAAAGGCATATTGACAACCGATTGCTGCTAGATGAGGAACAACTGTCCTTCCCAAAACAAAGACCTCTAGATAGGCTAACTAGATTCACCAGATGGACAAGTAATGGGGAATGGCTGGGGGTGCCGACAACACAGCAGACAGTAGCAAGGATAACAGAGTATAAGGGCTCTAGTGGGGGAGGGAGTTTATGGGAGGGTGCCATCTGGGAAGTGGGTGTGTAGTTGAATAAGATGGTTTGGGATGTTCTGTGTGATACACACACACACACACAATCAACAAACTAAAAAATGTATTATGTTTGAGAATGAAGCATAAAAATTTACATCATGTTAATTAGTAGAGGTGATAAACATTACCACTGAAATCTACCCGATGACTTTATAGACATACACAGGTGCCAAGAATCCGAGCGCAACCGATTATGATTAGTAATAATCAGATACAAACATATTAGAGACACATGCGCCAACATCTCAGTGTTGAGTCATTCTGTAAGAAACAGTACATTTTAAAAAGAAATGGAGATCTTTTTTAAAAGTTAAAAACTCATCCAATTTTATCTTAACAGGGCTTATACTGAGTTCAATAATATATAACTGTATTAATTCAACTGTGAACCTAACCTAGAAACTTCACCCACTTGTGAAGGAGATGTACTGTTGCTTTGGAGTGTGTTACTGAATATGTTAAAGCTATAATGAAATGCTGCTTCTAACCATGTAGTTATTAAATTTTTTAAAAATTAAAAAAATAATAATTCTTCAAAGCATAAATATTTGCTCCTTAATAATTAGTAGTGGTGCTAAACATTACCATTGAAATCTACCCAATGACTTTATAGACATACACAGGTGCCAAGGATCCAAGTGCAAGCAATTATGACTAGTAATAATCAGATACATCTCTCTCTCTCTCTCTCTCTCTCTCTTAAATAAATAGTAAAATAAATCCTTTAAAAATTAAAGAGAGGGCTGGAGAGATGGCTCAGCAGTTATGAGCACTGTTTGCTCTTGCACAGGACCCAGGTTTGATTCCCAGCACCCACATGGCGGCTACAACCATCCTTAACTCCAGTTCCAGGGGAGTCCAACACCCTCTTCTGACCTCCGTGGCATTGCACGACATGGGTGCACTCACATACATGCAGGCAATTCACTTATATACATAAAGTAAAATAAAAAAATAAATAAAATATTTTAAAGGTTAAAATCTCATTTAATTTTATGTTTTATAGGTTTTATACTGAGTACAATATTATATAACTGTATTCATTCAACTGTAAACCTAAAAACTTACAGCCAATTTTGAAAAAGATGCATCTTAGCTCTGGAAATTGTTATTGAATATGTCAATGCTGTTGAAATGCTTCTTCTAATTATGTGATTATTAAATAAATAATTAAAAAATTAAAGAATTAAAAAATATTTTTCTGTATAAAAGGTACCAGCCTCAAGAATTTTGTTAAAGTAGTAATAAAAAGAATAATGTATACTTTAACAATTGCTTCAAAGAAGGAAAAATATTTCTATATCTGGATGTGCCCACTGGTTTTCAGAAAAGGCTAATGAGATTGTTGTTCCAATTCAAATAGAACTTGATGCCATAAATTCATGGCTGGTGACAATGTTTTCAGAATCATTGCAACTATTTGCTGAAAATCATATCGAAAATGTGAGGTCAAATATGAAAAGCTGCACTCATGGGCATATGTAATATGAATTAATAATCTACAACCAAATCAGACATGTACTTAAACAGAATAATATTGCCACGGAGAAAAATAAATTTACACAGAGAGATGGGTCATCAGTTTTCTGCTGCAAGAATGCTTAGAAGAGCAAGAAATTGAAATCAGATGAAAATTTTAAAGTTTTCTAAACATACACAACTTTCTTATCTTTTTGAATAAAACTAACAAAATGAACTGATTCCTGACATGTTCTTTGGGGAAAGGCTTTCACAATTAGAAAAATGCCTTTCCAGAATGTGAAGACTCATTAGTAATGGATGTATAGTCACTGGAGATTTAAATTGAGTCTGTGGCTTATTTTTGCCTGCCAATATCATACATGTGGGTACTACATAATATGTATATGTATATTTAGATATATACATATATATGTATATATAAAGTTGGAAGCTGAAAATGCTTAATACATTATAAGAGGATTGTTCCTATCACAGATATGGAGATATGGCATGTTCTTGAGTTGATGAAAAATATCTCACTTCTTGGTGGGACAGAGACACCTCAGAAGTAATCCACAATTTTTTCAAAGCTAATGTTAGAACCACTAAGGCCTTCGGAATAGATGAGTGTATGTGATGACTCTGACAGGAATGAGTTTCAAAGAAACAAGCTATTCTTCTATTAAATGTCAATTATTCTGAAGATGCTACTGATAATGCATTAGCTCCCTCTGCTGATTGTGAATTTCAAACAAGAAGCATGTTCAATGCAGGTATGTTTTGAGCATTCTTAGGAGAAAGAAAAACTACCCAAATTCAAACATCTAGGAGAAAAGATCCATAAATTGCACCAATGATTGGTAATTCACTTTAGTAATGGAAATGATTTTGATGGAAAAGAAACAAAGTATATTTATTTGTAAAATATAAAATTACACATACAGTTATCCAATTATGTTAAGCATAACATAAAGACAGGGTCTCTCAAATATGACTAGAGCTCTTTGTTATATAGTATTTTATGTTAGCCTAACAGACATCTCTTCTTAGATTTCTAACCTTTGTCAATACTGTATAACTGGATCAGGTTATCTAAACTGTCAGTTCTATTATACCAGGTTTTTTAGGCTCTGAAATCATTGTTGAAAATTCTATTCCATAAATACAACTTATCTATAATCTATCTTATGTAACTTATCTATAATTGTTATTAACTTGACGAAATTACAATAAGATTTCAGAGTGTGAAAAATATAAAGCTATCTGCTTATATGTCTCTGCATATACTTTCGTGTACATACCCAGAAGTACTTTTCTTGGAAACTACTCAAAATATTTGTAAGTTACATATTAATTTACTGGTATGCCAAATATGACCAGATAATTTTTAAGGAAAAAAATTAAACGCTCTAAGAATTTCTCTGTTACACTTAAAATCCCAGCTTCTTCTTCTGGATTACAAAGTCTGAAAGATTCCCTAACCATAAAAGACCAGTGTTATCCCTTCCTATTGTTCCTCCCTAACTTCTACCATGTTTAAATCACACTTGCCTACTTTGTTTCCTTTCATATTCCTATGGAGATGCCACTTTGATCTTCAGATTTCAGCATAAATGTCATCTTAGAGAGGTCTTCCTTGACTTTCCAATGCAAAGCCCTGTTCTAGAGATACAAATTTTGAAGCATGGATAAGACTTCTTTAGAAAAGAACAAGGAGTTTGAAGAAGGGCACTGACAACAGCCTTGGAAATTCTGAATGAAGATTCATAAAGGCTGAAAAACCTGCGCATATTTTGATGAAAATTGAGAACTAATAGTTGACATAGGTCATGAAGAATAAAATATAGATAGATGAAGCCACGTGTGTAAAGGACTGAAGTCAAATATATTCCATGTCTTGATCATTGAGATATGTCCACCATCCGGAATTGGTCCTTCGTATATCTTTTTGTGTGTGTGTGTGAGACAGGGTCTCACTATGTAGCCCTGGAAGGCCTGGAACACTCATTGTAGACCAGGTTTCCCTCAAACTCACACAGATCTGCCTACCTCTGCCTCCAAAGTGCTGGGATTAAAGGCATGTGCCACCATGGCCAGCTCTCAAAGAAAAAAGTGATGGGGAGATATGGGAGGTGTTGGAAGGGACGGAGTGGGCATTAATTTGATCAAAACACCTTATATGCATGTATGAAATTCTCAATAAAGTTTTTGTAAAAGTTAAAAAAGAAAATGGGGGCAAATTCCTCCTTCTTTTTCCTTTTACTATTTTTAGGCTGCCAATAGACTGCATGATGGTCATTCACGTTGGGGAGGAGAAGCTACAAGCCCATGAATTCAATTGCTAATATCATCTCCAAACACTGTCATAGACAAAGTTACAAATAATGCTCAATCTGGGCATCCTGTTGTACAATCAAGTACACAGAAAATTAACCATCATAGGCACCATACAGGAGATGTGTGTTTGGGGGTAGCAGGATATGAATAAAGAAAGGTAAAGAAAAGACAGATAATGGTCTTTGTGGTTGTTTGAATGAGAATGTCTTCAATAGGCTCCAAGTATTTGAATACTTGGCCCCAGCTAGCAGTGCTGTTTGCAGAAGTTTAGGAAATATAGACTTGCTGGAGGAAGCACATCACTGGGAGTGATCTTTGAGGGCATATGGTTTTATCCCATTTCCATTCTGTCTCTCTCTGCTTCCTGTGCCTGCTTGAAGATGTGAATTCTTAGCTTTCTGCTCTGGTTGTCTTCTGCCATGCCTGCTTTGCCCTGCCTTGCCGCGCCATGATGGACTCATCCCTCTGGAACCCTAAGTTCAATAAACGCTTCCTTCTATAAGTTTCCTTGGTCATAGTGTTTTATCACGACAACAGAAAAGTAACTAATACATTTTTGGGTTTTAAAGGAGACACTATGGGTACAGAGACATTACTTCTAATTTCTATTGCCCAACTCATTTTAGTTATAACTCTCTAAATGTGCTTCAATTTGTCTATAGCCTTTCCAGAGCTGAATACAATAACTATGATATGGTATACTTGCACATATTACAGTAGAACCATTTGTTCAACATTACAATGCCTCATGATCATGACTATATTCTTGTTATATTTGGGAAAGTACTGAGGAATCAAGTGGACAACTTGCAAAAAAGAAAAATCTCATCACTTGTCATTTTCTTGTGCTGTCTGTCTAAACAAATTCACTAAAAATAAATGCTAGTTATCAGTATGGCCTAATGAAGATACAATAAAGGACTAACAAATATAAAATGCTCAATAATATTACTGTCTCTGAATGTTATCCTTTGCCTAGCATTATTGCTCATTAATCATTGTAACAATTCTTAAAGATGAGAAAACTGAATCTGTGTGAGATGAAATATTAAGTAGTTAGAATATGTCTTACTTATTATCTACCTGTTAGTTTTGAGGAAATATAAGCATTTAAAATGATACCCAGCTTTTTGAAGTGGGCAACTGACTGGATGATTCTGCCATTCACTGAGATGGAATTTAGAGGAGATAGTAAAGGAACAGAAGAGAGTAGAGAGCATTAGGTAAATTGATAACTATTATTGCTTTAGATGCCTATGATGTCTAGTTGACACTGGCTTATGGGAGTATTGTCTGGGTTTCCTATATATGTATGAATCATCAACATACAGATGACAACAAAGCAATGGGGATAATTGACAATCACCAAGAAGTGAGTGAAGAGTAAGAGAATGAAGTGTAGGGCAGTGCCCAACTTGAATATTTCAAAGGTAAATGAGTTGACACAGAGGTGGAGGGAAACCTGGTGAGTGTGGTGTCTTTGGAAGATTTTAGAGACTAAGTTTCATGGAGAGAATAACCAATGTACACTCTTTTTAAAAAAAAAACATTAATATTTTTATTTTATGTGTATGTGTGTATTGCCTGCATGTAGGTAAGTGCACCCACGTCGTGCAATGCCTGCGGAAGACAGAAGACGCTGTCGGATCCCTTGGAACTGGAGTTACGGACAGTTGTTACCTGCCATGTGGGTGCTGGGATTCGAACCCGGGTCTTCTGCAAGAACAACCAGTGTTCTTAACCGCTGAGCTATCTCTCCAGCTCCCAATGTACACTCTTGCACAGTTGAATTATGACAATGGATGAGAAGTATCTACTTGTCTTAGCAGTACTGTTGAGAATTTTTTTGTGAAATGGAGAGGTGGGAGACTTAAGGGCTATGTGGTGAGGAGGCTGGAGGTGTGTGGTTGAGAAAAGTGAGTTTGGAATGTTTTAGATAAGAAAATTCACGATCTTTGAATGCTGATAATAAAAAGCCAGGAAGCTGGGACCTTGTGAGGAGTGATGAGAAAGAAGAGTTCATCAAATGAGAAAAGGGACAAAATGGAGCGAGCTTAGATCACTGGAAAGTAGCTCCTGCTGCAGCAGGTGATGAGCATTGTTGGTGCAAGAGAATGGGAGAAATAATTGGCGAGAGTCTGAGGAATTTTGCTTTGTCTGTGAACAGGCGACATTACCTGCTGAGATTCAACGGGAAGATGGTAGGGGAAACTTGATTCCTCGTTTATTCTGCTGACTCAATACTGCTAGATTTGGGGGGGGGGGGGTTGTCTCACAGAAGAGTGGTCGACTCAATGTACGGCCAATGCGGCGACATTACAGTCGGAACTACCACTCCCAGGGTGCAATATGGGTCCTGGGAAGTGCAGCGGGTTGTAAACGTCTCAGATCCCGCCCTATGGACTGCTCCCATTGGAGGACCGCTCACGTTCCCAGGAGGCCACGCGTAGGCGGGGCGCTTTACACGGAAGTCTGCATCGTCAGGTTCTATCCTTCTCTAGGTTTGGGCTGTAGGCGACTCTGGGCGGACCTGAGCCCCTAGGTCACAAGTGCTTTCCCCTCAGAGGGTACCCTGACAGGTAAATGAAGTGGGGAGTTCTTTGCCAAAGGCAAGGAGACAGCGTCGGAGAGAGGGCGGAGGGTAAACTAGAAGGTGCTAGGGTGGAGCAAGACGGCAGAGCAAGGGTGACTCGGTTTCTTTGCTGTCGACAGTTCGAATTTTTGAGCACCTCCAGTTTTGGCAAAGTATGTTTTGTGTCGCTGAAAAGATCTCAAGCAGAGTGTTAGAACGCGTCACTTATTACAGGATGGGGTAATAGTTTCTCTTATTAGCTTTCTGCAGACTTTCTGAAACCTAAAAACTCTTTCACCCTTGTTTATTGACGTCACTCTCTGCTTCATCTGTTACTTCTGTCTTTTCATGCTTTGTGAATTTCTAGCCCCCACGCACCCTTCCCTATATTGACATTCCTTTTTCTCCCCAGTTCCAGTAAGCCGTTGCTCTCTGCTCAAATCTATTGTTTAGCGTTCTACTTACATGTTACGGTTATTTTTTTTTTTTTTTTTTGATAGGCAGTATTTATCAAATTGATCATAGTCTTGACTCTGGTTAAAAGAAAAAAGATCTCTGACTCATAACCAGTGGATTATCAAATCTTTTTCTTGGTATCTTATTAATTGCTCTCAACTACTTGTACCACCATTCTCCCACCTTTGATCCCTGACCATACTGCCATGTTTGGAAATTTCTTTACCTTTGAATAGCTGTGCCGGGAAGCAAATTCATTCATATACTTAATATTTATTGAAGAGCTGATATATTATAGACACTCTTTTAAGTGCACAGGATACAGCTACCTGCACCAAGACATGGGAGGTGACTGATGTTAGGAACTTACATGTTTGGGGAACAGGGATAAGTAGGAATAATGTCAGTACGATGGTGTGTGTTGGTTAATGCAAAATTTAAAAGGTAGTTTACTTGACAGAGTACAATCCTTGAGAAAGTGAAGAGGAATTTTGGATCATTATTCAAAAACAGTACTTGTGGTGGCAGTAAGAGTAGTCTTGATCTGTAACCTGACTTTTCACAGACAGCTCTTCTTTTCCATTATCTATCATGACAGTGTTTTTTGTTTTTTGTTTTGTCTGTTCCAAGGTTATTGCATCACAATTCATGGTTTATCTGTCAGTGACTTATTTCCTACTAAGACCCAGACAGAAGAGTTGGGGATTGGATTGCTCTCAACTCAACTTTCTTATCTGAATTAGGGAGAGAGTTTGATAGTCAAAAAACAAAACAAAACAAAAAACAAACCCCTACTGTTCCTGTCAGGTCCTATAGGATATGGAGTGACCTACCATTAATGATATATTAAGAATCAAAGTGTACCCAATGGTCATTCATCTAGCCAACAAATATTTGAAGGAATATTATATACCAGATATTGTGCTAAGGCTGGACAAATAGGGTAAAACAAACTCTTTAGCCTCTCTTTTAAGCAGGAATAATGTTAACAGTGCAGTGAGGAAATTGCTGATGCATAGGCTGATACCTATATTTCTCTTCATCCAAGGTGAGACTCATGTAATCACTCAATTTTAAGAAATCTGACCAATTATGGACATTCTTAGATTATTCATTCATTATACCTTATAATCTTTCTCCCTTTGTACCATGGCTCCTTTGAGTATAGGAGACTCTTCTTCCTCAGCTTCATATCTCCCATTGTCCACTACTTTTTGCCTAAATAATTCAGGCTGGCTTTGAACTCACTATGTATCTGAGGCTCACCTTGAACTCCTGATCTTCCTGCCTCTACCTCCCAAATCCTGGGATTAGAAGTGTATACCACCCTACCCAGCTACAACAGGCTTTTTAAAGTCTAAGGTGTATTAGGTTGCCTTTCTAGCTCATAGCTCTAAGGTCAGGCCTCTAGTATCAGTGAGGAAAATGATGAGGTAGGTAGTTTTAGAGACTAGAGAGAGAAGTTGGCAATAGTTATACGGAGAGGAGTGAATAGGATTATTTGAGAGAGACAGTAAGTTTCTAAAGTGAGGGTTGATTGTAGTATGAATTGTGTCCTCTAAACAGCTATGTAGAAGTCTTGACTTCTGATACCTGTACATGGGATCTTATTGGATATAGAGTCTTGCAGATATAATTAAGATTTAAGTTAAGATGTCATATTAGAGTGGACACTTGACCTACCATGACTGGTCTCATAAGAATAGAAGAGACACTGAGACAACGTTCTGTGAAGACATAGATACACATAGAGTACTATGTGACTACAGAGGCAAAGATTAAAGTGCTGCAACTGCAAATCAAAGAATACCAAGAATTGCCAGCAAACTACAAGCATCCAGAAGAACAAAAGATTTTTCCCTACAGATTTCATAGAGAATATCATCCTGCCTATACCTTAATTTGAAGTTTCTGGTCTTTTGAGTTGTGAGATGATAAATAATAAATGTCTGTTAGTGGTAAACCACCTGTTTGGGGCACTTTTTATGGAGTCACAGGAAACTAATTTAGGATTCTTGGCACAATTTAAGTAAAATTAGGATGATGGCTTGTGGACCAAGTGAGGAATGTTTAAGGGAATTCGGAGAAACAGTGTTGAAGAAAATTAAATTTTTTGATTCCCTCTCTGGCTTATGTTTTCATGCTTTTTCTTTCTGAATATTATTTTATATAGCATTCTTTAGTTTATTAGGTATTCACACAGTGCTAACAATTAGTGGAGTTAGGTTTTCTGATTTCAAATACAGTCACTGTTCTTTCTGCTACAGTTGTTTCTGTTATCCCAATACTTTCATTTGCAAGAGTTACAGTGGGTGCAGGCAAGATTTGACTATAGGTGTCATGTTTAGCAGTATAGGAGAGAGGAAAAACATTCCTATTAGTGATATCTGAAAAGAGAATCAAGTTTCTTTTGCCATGTATCCAGTGCCTAACAGCCTGAATTTCAGTTAGGAACTACTTTTATCAAGGAAAAGAAAAACCTGCATTGCTTCTCTAACTTATCCATTGTTCCCAGTTTTACTCTGAATAGTGTGCTACCTGTTCTGGTATATATACGTTAAACTTAAGAATTGTTTTCACATACCCCTTTTTCTCTTAAGTTCCTCTAGCCATTCTTTATATGTAACTGTCTCCAGGTAATAGTAATTGTACTTGAAGAGATCAAGAGGTCAACACACTTAACAGTTAAACTTGTTCTTTCTTGAGGCTTTCTTTCCCTTTGACCTCTGGACCACCACACTGTTTGACTTTCTTTACTTTTCCCAGTTGGTCCTCCTGAGTCTCTACTCCTCTACCTTTACCTCAACTGTTTGTGTCTTGGGATTTATCATTGGCACTATTCTTTTTTTTCTGCATGCAATGTGTCTTCACATGAATCATTTCAAATGTCAAGTTCACATGATAAAAAAGGTTGATAAAAATTGGTGATAAAAAGATTTTAGAATCATTTCCTTAGGAAAGTCAACATTTAGTGGTGAACTCTAACTAGAGGGAAAAAATCATTAAGAGGAAAGCAAAAGAAACCAGATACGTAGGAAAGTTTCCAAAAAGAGTATTAATGAGCTTTTATCAGTGGTTCTTGAGAGCAAGTAGTGTGATAATGGAAAAAATAATCATTATTTTACAGCATAGAGGCTGTTGGTGATTGTAGAAAGGATGGTATTGCCAGTGCTAAAGGCAAAAGCCAGAGTACAGTCAGTTAAAGAGTTAAAAACAAAGTAGAAAAGCAAAGATGATGTATAGACAAAAGTCCAAGAAGTAGAATAGTAATTGAACATAATGAAACATGGCCAAGGAAGGCTTTTAGGATTAAGGGCGATATAAAGTATGAGACAATGGTTTGGAAACTATAGTTTTCTACATATTTGTATGGAAGATTCTGGGGGGTAAAAAAGATTGTTAAAGATACTACCCTGGGAAATATCTGTATTTAGGCAGTAGGAATGAAGAAGAAATCCTAAGAGAAGTTTAGTTGAAAAGACGTGTGAATACCTTCTGCTCTGTACTGTTCTTGGGTACTGGGATTCCAGCCAGGACTTGGCAGATTCCTTGACCCTAAGCATTTGTGCTGGATAGCTTTGGTTGTCAACTTGACGCACCTGGGTAGAGGGATCCTTAGTTGGGGAATTGCCTTCACTGCACTGGCCTATGGCCATGTCTGTGGGGTATTTTCTTGATTGTTGAGTGATGTGGGAGGGCCCAGCAACCGTGGGTGGTGCTACCCCTGGGGAGGTCTTTCTGTATTGTATAAGAAAGCAGTCTGAGCATGGACCAGGAGAGCAAGCCAGTAAGCAGCATTCCTTCATGGCCTGTGCTCCAGCTCCTGTCTCCAGGTCCCTGCCCTGAGTTCCTGCCTTGGGTTCCCTCAGTGATCAACTGTGACCCAGGAGATGTCAGCTGGATAAAACCCTTTCCTCCCAAGCTGGTACTGCTCAGAGTGTTTTGTCAGGGCAATTGAAAATGAAGTAGATCAGAAATTGGTACCAGGATCATGGGGTATTGCTGTGACAGGCCTGGCCTTGGTGTTTTGGGGAGGATTGTGGAAGTGTTTGAAACTTTGGGCTGGAAAAGCCATTGAGTACTTAGAGTACAGCTTGGAACAGTTAGCTGAAAGAGTTGTGGATGATAGAGACCTGGCTTTTGAAGCTTCAAAGGGAAGTGGAGACTATCAGGTCTGTTTGTGTCATATTGAGAATCTGTGGGTTCTGATCAGCTGGGACTGAAGAATCAGCTATGATTAAGAAGAGACCAGAACCACTGAAGTAAAACCTTTGCTTTACTGGGACAACGGATGTTGGTCAGCTAGGGCTGAAAAATCAACTGTAAGTAACAAACTGTGGCAAAATCTTCTGAGAAGTATTTCCTCAGGGTCAGCGTACAGAAGTTATGGTCCAGAAGGGGCCCAAGCCTCCATCTCAAGCTGGAAGCAGGACTTGGCAATGTGTAAGAGTCTCCTCCGTGGTTCTGGTGCTGAAAGTATGAAGGGGGTCACAGAGAGCAACTGAGGTTAGGCACCCTGAGAGGCCAGGAAAGGCCATTGGTGAAAATGCAGCCTCAGTTACAATGAAGACCCCAGAATTGAAGGGGTCATGGAGAGAATCTGAGGCTTTGCACCCCAAGAGGCCAGAAGAGGTTGTTGGTGAAGGTACAGGCTCAGGGGGAGACCCCAGATTTTTGGAGATGCCAGGACCATGGGACAACCACCAAGAGCAGCAGCAAGTGTGTAAATGGAGCTGGCCTGGATCTGTGAGATGACCTGTGTGTGCTGTGGACAGCAGAGTCAGAGAAATAGAGCTGCCATAACCCTTTAAGAGCCCAGAAGATCAGGAGTGACTCCAGATGTCCATCCCAGAGCTATTTTGCTGGACTTAGGTTTTACTTAGGTGTGCCCAATTCTTCCCATTTGAAATAAGACAGTACTTGTTTTGGATTTTACAGGAGCCCCAGTTAGGAGACTTTTAAAAGAGACTTTGAAGTGTTTGGTTTTTTTTAAGGACTGTGGGACTTTAAGGCTATACTGTCCTATGTTGTGATATTAACATCATTTCTTGAGGACAAGAGATGGAAAGGTTATGGTTTAATTGTGATGTTTGTGTCAAGCTGACAAGGGGTCAGTTATGCCGGATAGCTTTGGTTGTCAACTCAACTTGATACACATGGGTAGTGGGATCTTCAGTTGGAAAATTGCCTCCATTGAACTGGCCTGTGGCCATGTGTGTAGGGTATTTTCTTGATTGTTGAGTGATGTGGGAGGGCCCAGCCAACTGTGGGTGGTGCCACCCTCAGGCAGATCTTTCTGTATTGCATAAGAAAGCAGGCTGAGCATGGACCAAGAGAGCAAGCCAGTAAGCAGTGTTCCTCCATAGCCTGTGCTTCAGCTCCTGCCTACAGGTTCCTGCCCTGGGCTCCCTCAGTGATGAACTGTGACCCAGGAGATGTAAGCTGGATAAACCCTTTCCTCCCCAAGTTGGATTTGGTCAGAGTGTTTTGTCACAGCAATTGAAAAATGACTAGAACAGAATTTATAGCTTCCTGTTGTGTTTTATAAAGTATAACTGAATTATTGGCATCTAGACAAGATTGTTTTAAATTCAGGTTTCAGAACCTGACCTAAGGCTTAAGAATCAGAACATTAAGCGATATCAAATTACTCATTCTGCCAGCCAAGATGATTCATAGTGTCACTAGAGTTTGAGAACCACTGGTTTATTGGGTAAAAATGAACATGCTAACAAATGATTTTATGTTGAACAGTTAATTTGTTCATCTCTATTGCTTTTACTATCAAACAAGGGAAACAGGCCTGTTGTAGAAGGCAAAACAAGCATATTCACAGACAGAATATAAGGAAAATAACCTTAAACTCATGCTGTATTGATTGGCCCAATATTTGATTTATGAAGGGTCCTACCAGAATTTATAAAACCATTCCTCTGTTGTAGAAGGGTTAATTTTACTTGGTATCTGTTAAGGATAATATCTTTATATTACAGGTAGTATATCGTATAGGCTTAAGGCTATATCCCTGTAGCTACATAGGTTCTACAATCATACTGTGTGAGTTTAAATCACCGTATCACTCTAGCTCTGTAATTTTGGGTCTCTGCCTCAGTTTTCTTATTTATAATAGGAGTGCTGTGATTATATATAATCTCATTGAGTTGTGAGGATTAAATGAGTTAATAATTGTAAAGTACCTAAATTGGTGTCTGTCACAAGGTGAACACTTAATAAACATGTGTTACTGTTATTAACAGCTGTCTTTGTGAATCTAGAGTCTAATATTGCTAAAGTATTTTCTTAGGATAAATTTTCAAAATGGAATTATTGCATTAAACTATGAAGACATTTTTCTGTCCTTCGCTATCTATGGCCATTGCTTTCAAAAGGATATCAGTTTCTGCTATATAATTTTAAAATACAGTCTGTTTATCACTAGTATGTGAATATCAGTAGTCTAAATCATTAGCTTATAGAAGACCATGAGCTTGTTCTCCTTTTTCTCTTAACCCAAGGCCTCAGGCATAACTAAGCATACCTTCTATCACTGAGCTGTACCCCTAGTTCCCATTAAGTCTTTATTAATATTCATCTTATAGTGCCTCATTCAATACTATTTACAGATGGATGTTGATAAATGATGTTACTTTTAAAAGGTCATACCTAAAAAAGTATTCAAAATCTTTTTCCCTTTGACAGATTGAAGCCATGGCCATTCTTTTTGCTGTTGTTGCCAGGGGAACCACTATCCTTGCCAAACATGCCTGGTGTGGAGGAAACTTCCTGGAGGTGACCGAGCAAATTCTGGCTAAGATACCTTCTGAAAATAACAAATTAACCTACTCACATGGCAAGTGAGTTCTGATCTCCATGTGGTAGAGGGAAGAAATGAATTCTTTTGTAATCAGAACAGTAGTAAACAAGCTTTTAGGTGGATTAATTGAAATAAGCTCAGAGAACAGTGACTTGACTAGCTTATGAAATGTTTGGTACTAAGCTAGACAGGGTAGCTTATGCCTGTAACCTCAGTACTAGATAACTATGAGTTCAAGGCCAGCCTAGATGACAAAATGTGACTCTATCTCAAATTTAACTTGTGATCATTTTATTTTATCATCAAAGTGAGATTATTTTAAAGAAAGGTATGAAAATGTTTATGAAGATTACTTTAGTATAGAATTCGAGGATATGTAAAATATTGCAGATAATATAAATAGTACTCTTTTGTTCATTATTTAGGTAAATATTAGCATAATATTTGATCAATCCATATTTAGTTCTTAGTTCAGGAGATCTTTACTACTTTCTGTAGTTAACTCCTTTTACAATTTGTCTATGCTACTGTCAGAGAGGCCCCAAGATACAGAATAGATATGTATGAGACAGTCCAGAAATGAGTAGTTCAAGATCTGGTAGGGTAGCTCTGCCATTATTGCCTTCCAACTCCTGGCAAAACAACTTCTTTTAGTTGTTATTGTATCCCAGTGATCTTTGTTTTTAAAGGCCAGGCCCTGAAGTGGCCTTGTATTTTATTGTTCAGTAGTTTCTGCTTACATTTTTCTGTTCACTATGTAGTCATGTAGCTAATTAGGTAGAAGAGAGGCTAGGGAATTCCATCTCTGGCTCTGTGGTCATAGACCTAGGTAAAGCTCTGTTACTCTGGAAGAATATATTATAGGATGGCAGGAAATGACTGTCAGTTTTCCCTTCTCTAGCAATCCAAATACGTGGGTGAACTTTCCTTCCCAAATGTGAATATACAATTCTGAAGGAAGTAACTCTAAAGACTTAATCTAGTTGCTGTGTTTTGTTATATGTCCATTGTTCATGGGTGATGCACAGTCCTCTCCCATCAGACCCAGGAGTCCTATGGAACACTGATCATGAACTAAAAGACAAGTCATAGTTTCCCTTGCTATCCTAGCCCAACCCTATCAATAATGTTGAAATAAGAACAGAATCACCAGAAGATATTAGAAGATCTCATTTGGAAAAGGGAAGAACAAGAAACATAGAAATCATTGTTACTAGCAGTGTTCAAAAACCGCTTCACAATTTCAAATCTCTAGACTGGGGTGTGGTTAGTGGTTCTACTTTTTTGGAGAAACTTCTCATTTTTTTCTCCCTGACTTTTATCTTTGTTCTCCAGGAAGTTTTTCCTATCTATTCTCCTTTTTGGCCACATACAAAACAAGTGTCAGAGAATATGTCACCATTGAGAATTCTATAGGTTTTATAGTCTATTTCTTACAGTTTAGGTTTAGAGGCCCAGAGATTGCTAAAGGGTTAAATAATCTGTGTTTTAGGAACCTTATAATTCTTCATACCCTTTTTAGGCTTGCAATATGTGTGTTTCTAACTAGTTCATATGGAAGCGGTGAAGGGAAAAAAAACATATGAAATCCTTCTAGAGTGAGTCTGGGCATATATCTTCCACCCACATTATAGCCAGAATTTAGTACCATCTAGGTACATGAGAGGCTAGGATATGTAATACAAGTACAATGCAAATTTTAATAGAAGAAAAGATTTTCTGCATGCTGTACTTCTGTATCTGAGCCTTCACCTGGTTTGTCCCCCCTGCTGGGATTAAAGGTGTGCACCACCATGCCCAGTTCAACTTCCTTTCTTGCACAACCCAGGACCACCTGCCCCGGGGTGGCACCACCCACATTTGACTGGACAGTCCCACATCACTCAGCAATCAGAAAATGCCTTATAGACATGTCCAATCCAATAGAGGAAAATCCTCAGTTAACATTCTTTCTTCTCAGATGTGTCAAGTTGACAACTGAAGCTAACTGACACCTGGCTAAGGCTAAAGCTTCAGAATCATTTAACTTGTTCATCAAGTCTTTACCTACAAGTTTGTTAGTCCACTCCCTCTCCATGGTTTTTTTTTCCTTCAGTGGCCTTGTCTTCCACTACTTTAGTCCTCAGTTTTGTTCTCCACCCATACTCACCAATTAACATTCAATAAGTTCATTCTTTCATGGCATTTGTAATCATTCTTACCTTTACCGTACTATGGTTACAATACTTAGGTTTTTAAAAATCTGCTCAGAAAGACAAAAACAGGTGTGGAAAAAAAAACCATCAAGTATGATAGTAATGTTGTAGGATTGGAGCTCAGGAGGTAGGTTACATACAGGTTTGGGGAATCATTTAATCTGAAAGCATTCCTTGCCCCAGGCAAAAGTGTTTTGACGCTTCACTATTCTCAAAGCAATATACAGTGTGGTTCATGAAGTCTTGTTTAGTCAGTGTCTGCTTACTTTTCCAGCATCATCTGTCCAGGCAATATATTTTTTCTGCATGTTCTATACTTTGATTTTGTGAACAATTTTACTTTCCTATGTTTATTATGTGCTTTTTTATCTCCACTTCCTTATGCTTGCTGGTTCCACACATTTGAACACCCTAATGACTCTTTGCATTGATATCTCTTACTTATTCTTCAGGTTTCAGATCAGATACCATGTTTACCCTTTGGTAAATCTGCATTTCCAGTTTCTGCTATACCCCCAGAGAACCATATACTGCCCTTAACTTCCTCATCATTTTGTTTGCCATGTTGCACTATAATTCCTTGCACTGTGATCCCCAAGAAAGCAGAGACTGATGGTTTTACATTCTGTATCCTTAGTATCTAGCACAATAACTAGATCAAAGCAGATACTCAAATGTTATTGTTGAGCGTTTGATAGCAAAGGTATTTGTTTTGCCATATTAGGAAAAAGCAGGAGAATAAAAACATGTGGCCCATTGGAGGTTAACTTCAGTTGTATGCCCCTTCTAAGATATCATCTCTTGTTCAGGCCTTAAGAGTACAATTATACTTTGTAGCTATCATTTTAATAGTAATGCACATGCTATTGTAGGTAAGGCAGAGAACTTCTTTTCGTGTCTTATTTGTTCCTATCAGTTCAACCAGAGACAGAGATGTATGGGGGGACGAAAGGGTGAGAATACATTGTATTTTAATTAATACAGTGAAGTTGGCCATACTGAACTTGCATATGTATAGATAGAACTTAAAAGCGACAGAAATGTTACTTTTAATCACAGTAAGTTTTATGTCTTATTCTACAGTTATCTGTTTCATTACATCTGCCAAGACAGGATTGTGTATCTCTGTATTACTGATGATGTAAGTAACTTGAGACATATTATTGCTATTTCAGTATACTAATATAGTCTGTTCTTAATTGAATAGTGAATTCTTAATTCAGTTATCCATACGTATGGTGGGTAAAGGTGATATGAACTTTGTAGCTGGAATTTTTTCTTTACTTTGCATTTGTTATACAGAGCAGCTTATGACAAAGTTTGGTACTTGAAAAAAAAAAGTATATATATATATATAT
>NW_008345873.1:1032628-1048619 GCF_000622305.1 Nannospalax galili
AAAGCTGAGTTTTGGTATAGTTTTTGCTTTATCTCTTGGAACTTCTACATTTATCCTATTGTATATTGAGATTAGTGTTTATGAATATGGTTGTTTGGTATTAAAGCTTCTCAAATTATTGCATTTGAATATTGAATTGTTTCATTCCTCCATGTAATAGTTAATAAAATTTTAATATATATCTACTTATGAAAAACAAAATCACAGTACATTATGATCAGTTATGTAAATCTTCTTCATATTGGTTGGGGTTTTTTTTTCCTATTTATTGGCTTTAAGTCTAGACTGTTCAATACCTTAATAATGTCATCAAAGAATTTTCTCTCCTTTATTCATTGTCATCGTGTTCCCAGACAAGTTCCCCTTATGATTATATGTAGGTATATGGCTATTTATGTATGGATAAGACTGTTTTATTTCTTATTGTATGAATGAGGAAAGTATGCCCTTTCCTTTTCTTACTTTTAAAGTGAACTTCCTTTCATGTCATACTGTCATGTACTTACTCGTTTCTAAACTGTTCTCTGACAAGATTCTTGGAATTGTCATGATTTCTATAGATCAGTGTTCTTAAGCTTTGTCGCAGACCCCTTTATCACCTGTGGTCACACTAAGAATGTTGTTAAAAATATGAACAAGAGCACACATAATTCTAAACAAAACTGATTATGTATAACAACATATTTTTAAATGCCACATAACAATATACTTTTAAATGATACACTAATGAATGTACATCTTTATTAATTTATTGGTATACCTAATGATCAGCCTAATAACATAATAATTTTGAAATGATGGTGCATATAGACTACTTCAAAATACCTGTAACTATGATAGCATACGAATTTCTGTAGATAACAAAGCCATAGGTACTGTTTAATACTCCTTTGTTTTGTTACTTCATTCACAATAAAAATTTAAGGAATGGTGAAAATAAAAATGCAATTTTTATTTCTATCCAAATACAAGCTCCCCTTGAATTTTGGCCATTGACCCCGGTTTAAGAATCCTTGGTTTAAACTAAGATGACTGTCAGCTATAGCAACTACATTGCTCATCATAATGATTTTTAGCCCTGGTTTTACAATAAAGTCTAGCTATATTTGAAAGAACTGATGCAAAAATGCTTGGAATAGATGAGAAATATCATAGAACCTCAAATGGTCGGAGTTGAGCATCAAATTTCTTAAACTTTGCACACACATACACAACTTTTTGACTGGGAGTAGAACAGGGTATGTCACTTGATATTTTCAAATGTATTGTCACTATTAGAAAATTTCAATTTAAAGTTTGTGTCAGTAACATTATTTTTGTATGTGAAAACTATACTCTTTAAAATTTTATTTTTTATTTGTATTTATGTATGTGTGTCTATGTGTATGTATGCCATGTATATGTGGGTGCCTGTGGAGGCCAGATGAGGGCATTGGATCCCCTGGAGCTGGAGTTACAGGTAGCTGTGAGCCCCCCAACTTGGGTGTTGGGAACCAAAACAACAAGAATCTTAACCACTGAGTCATCTTTCCAGCCCCCAAACTGTACTGTTTTTATGTATTATTGCATATTCTACTAGATCGTATGAAATAGCCTGAAGAATTAAAATAAAAATCCTAAACTCTAGAATAGATAACCTAGGTATCATTGTGTTTAGTTAGCAGTAACCAGATATGTTTGGAATTGACTCTCAGCTCTTTCATATATTAGCTGTTTGGCTTATGGCAAGTTAGTTACTTTTTTGGTGTCTTTGTTTCCTTATCTACAAAAATGGAATCAATTCTAGTTCTTCCTCATGAAGTCATTGCTCAGTGACTACTTTATTGTAGTTATTTGTCAATCTGCCACATCATCTTTATTTACTTTATAAATATGAGTTCGATATTGGTCACTTTACAGGATTTTGAGCGCTCCCGAGCCTTCAGTTTTCTGAATGAGGTAAAGAAGAGGTTTCAGACTACTTACGGTTCAAGAGCACAGACTGCACTTCCATATGCCATGAATAGCGAGTTCTCAAGTGTCTTGGCTGCACAACTGGTAAGATCTTTCTCAGGATACAATGTTTTGATTCATATTTTCTTCATTACCTTAAAGCATCTTGAATATAGGGGCTCTGACCTGTAGAAGACTTTTCTGATTGTGTTACTATAAGTCAGCATAGTAAAACTTCCCTTTTAAAAGATGTAAAGGGGTCATTTTAGTGTAGAAAGCTAATAAATGATAATATTATCTATTAATAATTGTCAGCCTATCAGGATTTGGAAGAATGTTAAGATCAGCTAGTTTGACTATGTATTGAATACATAAATCCGCTAAGCATGCCAAATGGCTTTTTAACCTATAAACTTCCTCATCTACTAGGTAAGTTTAATTTTGAAACACCTCAGATTGTTCATTTGAAAATCTGTTCATTGGCATAAATCCCTTGTTGTCAACTGAGCAATGTTTTACATGAATGATGGTGTGTGTGTGTGTGTGTGTGTGTGTGTGTGTGTGTGTGTAATTCTTTGAAATACCACCATAGTCAAGACAGAAAACATTTCCATTGCCTAAAGTCTCCCTCATCTCCCTTCCCAGTCAGTTCCCTCCTCAATAGTCTGCTCCATAAAATTACTGATGTATTTTTATCACTATAGATTATTTGTCTTTTCTAGAATTTCCTATAAATGGAAATCATGGAGTAGGCACTCTGATGTGTCTTGTTTTGCTCAGTTTAAGGCTTCCAATACTAATCCATGTTTTATAAATAAGCAGTGTATTTCGTTTTTAACTGAACAGTATTGTATACATACACCACAATTGTTTTACCATTTACCTGTTGGCTAGATATTTGGGTAGTTGTCAGTTTTCAACCATCATGAGTAAAGCTACTGTGAATCTTCACATACAAGTCTTTGTGTGGACATATGTTTTTGTCTTTGGTAAATACCTAGGAATGGAATTACTGGGTCATATGGTAAGTGATATGTAATTTAAAATTTTATCACACTGTTTTCCAAAGTTATTGGACCATTTTACATTCTCACCAGCAGTTCCAGTGTTTCTGCATCCTTGTCAACATTATGGTGTCTCTTTCATTTTAGTCATTCTGTTAGGTGTGCAGTAGTATCTCATTGTAATTTTATTTTATGTTTTCATGATGTGTAATGATAGTGAGCACCTTTGAAGAGTATTTGAGCACACAAAGACATAACCTCTATGATTTGATTGCAAATATGAAAAAATGTGCATTTGTAATTAGTTTTCACTTTTCCTATGCTGCCTTTTAAATATTCTCATTGAGTAAATAATATCACCTGGCAATAAAACGTTCAAAATAACTAGTTTGTCATTAGCTCCAGATCTGTGTGTGAGACCCTTTGAGCTACCAGTTTCCTCTCTATAATAGAGATAATGAAAGCATCTTCATCATACAATTTTTTTTAGTGGATTAAATAGTATCTCATCTGAAGTACTTTGCATAATGATTTATCTGTGGCATTGTGTATTAAGCACTTTATTCTTATCTTTGAATAATTTAAAAATATATACTATCATCAGTATTTTAGATTCCAGATCTTGGAATAAGCCAGTGGAAAATAAGGTATATGCTGCGATCCTAGAAGAGCATATTAAAGAAATAGGCGTGTCTCTAATTCATTGTTCTCAAGAAGTGAGGAAATTTAGGGTCCTGTCCTGCTGGTCCCCACCCCTACTGTAGTCATCTTTTATTTTCTCCTTCCTTCCTTTGTATAAGCACAGATCACATATCTACTTCCTCACTTTTGCCATAAGAGACTCATATATTTCACATATATTGTAAAACCTTTCACTTAATTTTACTTAAAATGAAGTGCTTTATATTAAAGTACATAACAGTTTTTATATTGCCAATATTTTCCTTAAATCTAATGTTTTTTTTCCAGTGGCATGTGTCTTTTATTTAATAGAAACATAATTTTGTATCATTTTTCAATATACGTTGTTATTCCTCTTTGTTTTCTTATTGTGAATAATGTTGAGTACCATAAAATAAAACTTATTTTCTTGTAGAAGCATCACTCTGAGAATAAGGGCCTAGACAGAGTGATGGAGACTCAAGCACAAGTGGATGAACTGAAAGGAATCATGGTCAGAAACATAGGTATGTTTCAATGGCGTAGTTTCATTCATGCGAACACAAATGACAGTGGATTATTAGATTGGAGTCAGATTGTTCTAGAGAAGCTGAAACAACACTTCCTTATTCTCACCATTGGAAGCCATTGTCAGTTAAGATAGGGAGGTTACTTGACTGTTACTGTCTCTTGTGTGAATTGTTTCTTCATATTGCTTCTAAGTATTCTTTAAATTTGTTAGTTTGCGTAGCAAGTCTGGTTTTCAGAAACCTTAGGATAGTTGAGGAATGTTGAATAATTTTGTCAATTTTGTCTGGAGATTCCCAAATAGCTGATAATGTTGATAGATGCTAGTAAACCTCCATAGAAAATTTGTAGATCTTGATTGCATGGTTAACCTGTTTTTCTTCTTTTGTGATGTAGTTTTTTTTTTTTTTTTGGCAGTCTCATATATCCCAGGCTGTCCTCAAACTTGCTATGTAGCTGAAGATGGTCTTGAACTTCTTATCCTCCTGTGTTCTAGTTTTACTTCTGTTGCTGTGATAAAATGTCCTGACAAAAAAGCAACTTCTGGAAGGAAAGGTTTATTTAGCTCCTAATTCCAGGTTGTAGGCCATTGAAGTGTGGGGCGGGAGGGGCGGCAGAGGGGTGGTGGTGGGGTAGTCAAAATGGCAGGAACTTGAAGTAGCTAGTTACATCACATCCATAGTCAAGGTCAGAGAGAAAAATGCATGCATACTTAGTGCTCAGCTAGCTTTCTCTCTACTCTTACAGTCCAGTCACCAAACCAGAGAATGGCACTGTCTGCTTTCGGGTCTTTCCACAGCAGTTAAGGCAATCAAAACAGTGCTCCACAGACATGCCCACGGGCCAGACTGTCTAGATAGTGCCTCATTTAGACTGTCTTTCCCAGGTGATTCTAGGTTGTGTTAAGTTGTCAATTGAAACTAACCATCATATCCTGCCTCTACCTCCAAAGTATTGGAATTACAGATGTGTACTCAAACACCTAGTTTATGTAGTGCTGAGGCTCAAACCCAGGTTTTTGTGCATGCTAGGCCAGCACTCTGCCAACTGAACCCCAGCCTTTCTTGTGATGTCTTTGTTTGATTTTGATACTAGGGTAATTCTGGCCCCAAACAATAAATTGAAAAATGTTCCTTTCTCTTCTGTTTTTGGACTTTTTGAAAAACTGGTATGTATTCTTCTTAAATGTTTTTGGTAGAATTCACCTTTGAAACTATCTAGGTCTTGATTTTTTTTGTGGAAAGTTGTAAAATCAGTGATTTAATTTCTTGTTGTATTGTCAATTTTTAAAAATTCATATAGGGATTGTACATGGCACAGCATGTGTATGGCGGTCAGAGGACAATTTTGTGGAGTTTGTTCTCTCCTTCTACCTTTTACATGAGTTCTGGGGATTAAACTCAGATTGTCAGGCTTGGTGGCAAACACCCTAACTTGCTGAACCATTTCACTGGTCCCCAAATTGTATATTTATAATATTTCTAATTTGTTTAATATTTCCAGATCTGGTTGCTCAACGAGGAGAAAGATTGGAATTACTGATAGATAAAACAGAAAACCTTGTGGATTCAGTAAGTATGGATTATGATTTTGTTTCAGGATGCAAAGTAGAATAACTGCAGTAATGGCTAAGATAATACAAAAATGGCTTAAATTTAATACTGAGGAGGTTTGTTTCTTTTTTTTTTCCCTCATCTCCATTATGTCCTTATATTGTGATAAGAAGTGTAACAATGAGGCATAGAAAAACTGCTACACTCTCTTAGTAGCCATTGATGAAGCTTTGTTTAGAAAATATACTCAAGTATATAGAAACAGTGTCCTAAAACTTTGGAATCAAAGGTAAAGTTTTTAGATTGGTAAATAATTCCTCATCTCAGTTGCATGGTACATTCTACTTGAAAATCTCTATAAAATGTGAATTTAACGCTGAGTGTGGTGGCACATGCCTTTAATCCCAGCACTCAGGAGGCAGAGGCATGCAGATCTCATTCAAGGCCAGCCTAGTCTACATAGTGAGTTCCAGGCCAGCTGGGGCTACAAGGACACCCTGTCTCAAAAAGACCAACAAAAAAAAAGAAAGAAAGAAAAGAAAAGAAAAACAAAAGTATCAACTAGTTGTAACTCACTGCAAATCCTGAAAGTATATAATGTTAACAGTGATAACTTCATCTTTCCTTGTATCATACTAAAAGCATAGAGTGAAAAAGAATCAGCAAACCTTAAATGAGACAAGTGTGTCCCTGTGAGCTACTTGTTCTACTATCACATATGACTTTCCATTTTCTATGTGGTTAAGGGCATAAATGTTTTGAAGAAAGATTAATTTGTAGTGATCAGAGGAAGTGCAGAAATGAGTTCCAGAGAAAAATTTACACCTTGAAAACAGTGATTATCATGGTATTAGTAACTTTTCTTGTTGCTGTGACAAAATACCTGACAAAAGCAATCTAAGGAAGGAAGATTTTATTTTGGCTCACAGTTTAAGGATTGGGAGGTGCACTAATCTATGGGTATAAAGAACGTAGGGAGCCATTCATTATGCCCCTAATTTAGGAGAATAATAGTATTAAGTTCTCCACTAGGGCTTAATGACCTCGCCAGCCACTCCCCCCACCGCCCCCCCACCCCCCAGTTAACCCTACCAGGTATGACAGGCTAGTTGTTTTTGTACCTTGCAGCAGTATTCACAGCAGGGTAAGGTAGCCAGTAGAGGTGAAGCCTCCATGTCAGTACCAGCTTGATTTCTCCGTGTCCTATGATTCAAATATGTGTTGTCTTCAACAGTAAGGTCTTACTATCAAGTTTCTGCAGGCTAACCAGGAACAGTGGCAATAGCGTATAATGTTTAGGGGTATCTGTGGACTCCACTGACCAACAACTCAAAAAGAGGTAACATGTACTTAGCACTGGACTTTTTATTTGAAACCTATTGTCCCCATTATATAGTAATTCCATTTAAATAGTTTTTATATATGTGTATCTGTATATATTAGGAAGCTTCTATAGTAGTAGGTTTCCATATGGCATTTTCAGAGGTCTTTACTGTTAGTTATCCCTCCCCGTATTCCACCCTAACCCTGCCCCCATCCCTTACCACATTTAACTTTTCCTGTTCCATTATTCCCTAGTCCCCTTCATACTACTTATATTCTGTCCCCCTTCCCTTGTAACACCCTCTTGGCCCCTTACCAATGTCCTGTGTTCAATGGGCACTCTGATTTAAATAGACACACACACATATGAATGATTCGAATCTAGCATCCACATAATTAGAACATGCAACGTTTGTCTTTCTGGGTCTGTGGTTACCTCACTCCGAATGATTATTTTTCAGCTCCATCCATTTATCTGTAAGCTTCATAATTTCATAGTTACTCATAGCTTAATATTATTTCATTGTGTATATGCACCACATTTTCACTAGCTGTTCATCAGTTTATTTTGACATATATCTATATCCATGTAACCACCACTCAGATCAAAACATAAAACATTTCCAGTACCCCAGAAGCCATGTCCCTCCCACTTACTAACCCAGCATAGAGAGAACTTTGTTTCTGATATATTTCAGTATGGTCTTTTGCCTTTTAAAATTTCTAGAAATGCAATCATGTGTACTCTTTTGTGCCTGTAATACCTGTGAGTTCCTGCTTTTGCTAATGGTTTTGCAGTGTTTTGTAGTTGTGGAATAAAGGACTTGTGTAGATTTTGTTAAATTTACCCTTGAGAATTCAGTTGGTGGTGCTATTTTGGGAGTTTCCAGAAACTTTGTGAGGTGGGACCTAGTAGGAGGAAATAGGTCACTGGAGTTGTCTTGTCCTAGGACCTTTTCTGTCTCCCTTTCTCTGCTTCCTGTCTACCCTGAGGTGAGTACCCTCTGCCACACACTCCTGTCACAGTAATGTTCTGGCCAAGCATATAGGGCCAAGTGATTGGACTGAATCTTCTGAAACCATGAGCTGAAATAAGTCTTTGCACCTCTAGGAGTATGTGAACACACTGTTGCAAAAGCCTGACTGATACAAGATGATTATTATATATATATATTTTTTAAACACTGTTATTCTCTTATTTTCTGTGTTCACTTTGTTCAATTAAGGGCCATTTTCTCTGATCCCTTAACCTTTGTTTATTATGTAGATTTTTCTTCTATGCCCCACTAAATGTATATATTACATTCGATGTACATATTTAGGGCTCGATGTAGTCACTTTGGGCATGTAGTATATACTCATAGCAACTGGGTTAGTGCATGGTATCCTGTGCATTCTGCATTAAGTTAAACCCAGGCTGATAATTTTTGTTACCTGCTGTACTATAGAGACTTTGTATAGAAAAGGGAATGGAAATGCATGTAGGGTGTAGGGAGCATATTTTCTTTAAGTAGTTAATGAAATGTAATAGCCATCTAGAAGAGTGTATTAACTTAAGTAACAGCTTGTAATTTGACAATATATAGAAACATATTCATGGAGCCAACAACCAGATTAAGAACTAGAGTATGGTTGGGCATGGTGGTGCACACCTTTAATCATAGCATTCAGGATTCAGAGGCAGGCAGATCTCTGAGTTCGAGGCGGCCAGCCTAGTCTCCTTACTGAGTTCCAGATCAGCCACGGCTACATAGTGAGACTGCCTCAAAAAAATATAGTATGACTAGAACCCTGGAGGTGCATTTCTACTCTCCTAGTCACTGTTCCCCTCCAAAGGTGACCTCTGTTTTGATTTCTCCCCCATAGATTAAGAAGCTATAGGGCTAGGGCTGTAGCTTAGTTGGTAGATTGATTGCTTAGTGTGGACAAAGCCCTGGGTTCAGTCTCTAATACCACATGACCAGACGAGATGATGCATACCTGTAATCCCGGCTCTTCAGAAGTAGAGGCAGGAAGATCAGGAGTTCAAGGTAATCCTTAATTACATAGCTAGCCTAGAATACATAAGACCCTGTCTCCAAAAAAAAAAAAAAAAAAGAACTACAGCATTTACTCTATTTTTTTCTATCATAATTTTGAGATTTGTCCATGATATGTAGATTAATTGCATAAATATATTGGTGGATTGTTTTAATGGCTATTTTATTATGTTATTTTGAATATTTGATTAGTTTTCATTTTTCGATATAGAAGTAGTCAAATTTTATGTGGCTCTTGGCAAAGTTGCATATACATTTCTGTTGGCTTTATACCTAGGAGTAGAATTATCGGGTGCTTATGCACTTTGTTATTTGCCTGTTTTAAACTGCTTGCAACCTGGTGAGAATGGTTTAGTAGATACTGAGAAGGTGATGGCACAAAGGAAAATGGATAACTGAAGGAATGTAGTCTTATGGGTGTTTGACCTGTAATATGTAAGTACTTATCTTCCTAAGAAAATCAAACATATTTCTATAGTTCAAAGGTCTATGCTTATACTGGATAGAATAGGTTAATGTGTTTGCAGCCAATTGACTTAGAAGGACCCTTTCTTACTAGAAACTTAAAGGGGAAAATGCTTCTCCACTAGTGGAAAGAATCACTTGTTTTACTCAATATCATGTGTATTGCTACAGTAGAAAAGAAAAAAAGTGAAGCCTTTCCAGTGAACTGATAGTGCTTATGATAGGCCTTGAAGACTCCTGCTCTGATGAACTACTGATTATGAATGACCAGTCTCCACTTGAAAAGAAAAGGAAGGGTAAAAGGACATTTCGATTTAACAGAATTAGTGAAAGTAGGACTGGGGCTGAACTTCACTGCTAGAGCACTTGTCTACCCTGCCCAAGGCACTGGGTTCCAGCCCTAGAACAATCGCAATAAATGAATTGTTGAAAGTAAAAATTTTCAGGTTGTCACTACAAGTCATTTATATTATCAGTGCCAAGAATTAAATAGTTGACGATTGTTTTCTAGTCTGTCACTTTCAAAACTACCAGCAGAAATCTTGCTCGAGCCATGTGTATGAAGAATATCAAGCTCACTATCATCATCATCATCATATCAATTGTAAGTTTTTGTCTTTTTAGTGTGTAATCTTATTTTTCATTCAAGAAATTAGATGCTAGGATTCTTTATTAATGATTTTCACTCTGATATGAGCTACATTCATCCTTTATGAAAAACATGTGATCAGGAAGTAGGTTCCTGTGAAGTCACTGTTATATATTACCTCCACTTAAACCCCCTTTTTCCTGTTGAGAATTCTAGTACGTAATGAGATAAATAAAACTGAGGCTGAGAAGGTGGCTGAGTGCATAAGAGTGCTTGCATAGCAAGCACGAGGACCTGAGTTTGAATCCCCAGCACCCCTGTAAAAAGGTGGGCATGGACACACATGCCTGTAACTCCATTATGGGGTAGAGACAGGTGGATCCTGGGAACTTGCTGGCCAACCAGCCTATCTGAAAAGGTGAGCTTTAGGTTCAGTGAGAGACCCTGTCTCAAAAAATAAGGTGGAGAGTGATAGAGGAAGACTGCATTCATTCTCTGGCATCCACATGCATGCTCACAGGCTTGCATACCTGTACACACAAGTGCACATACCACGCACACACACACACACACACACACACACACACATTTATTTTAAATATGTATATGTATATATTGCCTAGATATGTGTAAGTTTACCCCTGTTGTGCGGTGCTGAAGGAGGTCAGAAGAGTGTGTTGGATCCCCTGGAACTACAGTTACATGCAGTTGTTAGCCACCATGTGGGTGTGGAGAGTTGAACCCGGTTTTCTGCAAGGGCAGCCAGTACTCTTCACCGCTGAGCCATTTCTCCAGCCCTGGCACAGATCTTTTAAAAATTGAAAAATAATAAAAAATTAAAGAACAATAATTAATTTACTTTTTGAGCCAGTCTCATTATTGGTTATATTAGTAAAGAATACTACTGTCCTGGTACCAGGAGTGTTTGTTTAATGGGTTTTGTGTACCTTTATGTATTACACTGAAGCTTATGATTGAGTCAAATAAAATCTTTTTCTTTCCAGGTGTTTATCTATGTCATTGTGTCACTTCTCTGTGGTGGATTTACATGGCCAAGCTGTGTGAAGAAATAAGAAAGAAAAAGTTACCATTAACTAAAGATATGAGAGAAAAAGGAGATAAAAGTAATTAATCCATATGACTCAGGCTTTTCATTATTCACAAATATCGGCCACGTTCTTCAATCTTTCCACTTTTTCTTATTTTAATAGTGTTCTGTGCCTCCAAGTTTATCTTTGTCCTATCAAGCAGTCTATTCTAATGAAGTCGTGATTTATAGGAGTAGCTTTGAAAGGGCATTTGTTTCTTCGGTTTATTAAGTAGATTTACCTATTTTCAAAGACATTTTTGGTTTTAACGCACAAAGTTTTTGCCAAGGTGGAAACCACCAGTCTTATGACCTGTTTACTAAAACTGTGTAGGCACTTTGTATGTTCACACAAAAAAATTAGGAGGCAAATTGTATTACTAACATCTTAGTGTCTTTTGTTATAGGAGAGTTTTAGGTGCTTCATGACAATATAGAGAATAGTTATTTTGTGAATTGTAATTAAATTGTTGGTGCTGCTTATATTCAGGAGCCCAGACAGATAAAGTATTAAAATTTTTATTTCAGTCACATGGGGAACATTTTGCTAGCCCATTAGAAGCACAAGTTATCCTTGTCCTCCTTGCATATACTTTAGGGAAATAAAGTTGAGTTCAACTTTTATTCCGATGGCAAATAGTTTAATGTCTTCTTCTTTTCCATTGTAAACTTGATTTGAGAAGATGATTTAAACAAATTGAGGGTTGTGGGTTTTACCTATTCTTTTTTTTCTGTAAGTATTTGGGACAAATATATTAATAGAATGGGTAATGGAGGAATTGGGAGGTCCCTCTGATTCACCAAAGAAAAAGTAGCCACAGTGAATGTGTGAGCATTTTGACTGCACACAGGCATTTGTGTAGGAAATTTTTTTCCCATTCTATGAAAAACCCAAGCTGAATACAGTCAGAAGTCAACTCCAGGGTTTGAATTTGACTCCTGTTGTATAATGGTTTGAGCATGTTTTACGGTTTAATAAATTCTTTAGTCTGCCTATCTTTGAAGAATTATGACACCTGAAAGAGAATAGACAGTATGATGTATGGAAATAATACAAAGTAGCTTAACATCTATTTTATTGAGGCTAAAGAAAATTTGAGTGTAATGCTGCTTTAGCTGCTCTGGGATCACTCATCAAGTAGTCGGTGTGTATCTGAAAGGGCAGCATTAATTCCCACAGATATAATTGCATTTTATTTATCAGTATGTGCAGTTAAATGGAAGTGATACTACATTTTACTCTTTTCCCAATTAAATAAGTATTTTGAACCCAGCCACCTGTTTAGCCTAGTCATGTGCCTTGAATATGTAGGTGTCCTATAGTCAGGTTCTCGGTACCTGTTCTAAAACATTCAGTTCTCACTACCTTCTTCATTTATTTGAGATATGTTAGATACACAGGAATTCTTGTTTTGTTGATAATGCATAGCCTGAATTTTTTCTCCAGTCTTTTTTTTTTAAATCAGCACTAATGCCTTGTAGTTGTATCACTATTTCCTATTGAAAATGTATTCATTTTAGAAAAACATTTGACAAATAATTTTCAAAGAAATGGGCTTAAAACTTATTTTCCTTTCTTATACACTGTTCAGTAAAATTGGTATGCATGCTTTAGTGATCAATTTACTTAAGTGTTCATTGCTCTGTTCGTGTATAATAATGCTTTTTAAGACACCTATTATAGATGTACAACTTAAATTCATTAATAAAATTTAAGAATAACAGTTGCTTAAGAAGTTCTTACCAGGGTCAAATTTAATCTGATGCTATTTAACCATGGTCTGTAGAACAAAAGGATTTTATTTTTGTTGAGGATATATTAAGTGGTATAGTCTGGATCATTTCAGTAAGGATCTAAAGAATCAGTGTAGAATTTCTTCAAATCTAAAATTCATTAAATTACCAAAAATGTTAGCCCCTGTTAAAATTACCGGACACCCTTCACAACTGTTTCCTTAGCTCATAAGTTAGAAAATATATCAGGAAAATAACACAAAGATTGCCTTTAACAATGGTTTTTCTTTTCTAAAGTTTTATGATGGAGTGGGGCTTGTTGCCTAGCTTAGTGAGAGACTACTTGCGTAGCATGCATAAGGTCCAGAGTTTAATCTCCAGCACCATGATAGCATTGGGGGGGTTAGAGTTAGGGTTGTTAGGTTGGTTAGTGGGTGAGAGTAGAGGTGAGGGTAGGGGTGAGGGTTAGGGTCAGGGTCAGGGTCGGGTTAGGGTTAGGGTAGGGGTTAGGGCTTAGGGGTAGGGGTTAGGGTTTGGGTTAGGATTAGGGTTAGGGCTAGGTTTAGGGTTGGTGTTAGGGCTAGGGTTAGGGTTAGTGTTAGGTTTAGGTTAAGGATTAGGGTTAGGGTTATTTTTATGGCTAGCCCTAATGTTACAGATAGGTTTATGTCAAAGCTTAATATAAGGGTTAGGGTTAGGATTAGGTCTAGGGTTAGTTTTAGGGTTAGGTTTAGGTCTATGACTAGGGTTAGGGTTAGAGGTAGGGTAGGGTTAGGGTTAGGGTTAGTTTTAGGGATAGTACTAGTTTTAGTGGTAAGGTTCTGGTTAGGGTTATGTTTGCTTTAGGGTGATAGGGCTAGTGTTAGGTTTAGCGTTAGAGGTAGGGTTATATTTAGGGTTAGGTTTAGGGATAGTGCTAAGGTTAGGGTTACTGAAAAGGTAATGTTTAGCGTTTGGGTTAGGGATAGGGCGAAGGTTAATGTTAGGTTTATGGATAGGGCTAGGGCAAAGGCTAAGGTTAGGGTGAGAGTTAGCATTAGAGCTAGGGCTTGGATTAGAGTTAGGGTTAGGTTAAGAGTTCTTGTGGTTAGATTTAGGGCTAGGATTGTTGTTAGATTCAGGGCTAGGCTTAGGGTTAGTTTTAGAGGTAGGGTTAGGATTAGAGTTAGGGTTGGGTTTAGGGTTAAGGTTAGGATTAGAGGTAGGGTATGTTTAGGGTTAGGATTAATTTTGGGGATAGTGCTAGTTTTAGTGTTAAAGTTTTGGCTAGGGTTCTGTTTAGTTTAGGGTAAGAGGGCTAGTGTTAGGTTTAGCGTTACGGGTAGAGGTAGGGTTATGTTTAGGGTTAGGGTTAGGTTTAGGGATAGTGCTAGGTTTAGGGATAGTGCTAGGTTTAGGGTTAAGGTTACTGAAAGTGTTATGTTTAAGGTTAGGGTTTGGGTTAGGGATAAGGCAAAGGTTAATGTTAGGTTTGTGGATAGGGCTAGGGTTAAGGTTAGGGTGAGGGTTGGCTTTAGAGCTAGGGTTTGGGTTAGGGTTAGGTTGAGAGTTCTTATGGTTAGGTTTAGAACTTGGATTACTGCTAGGTTCAGGGCTAGGTCTAGGTTTAGGCTTAGGGTTATGTTTAGACGTAGGGTTAGGCTACAGTTAGACTTAGGGCTGGGTTTAGGATTAGGGTTAAAGTTAAGGTTGGGTTTAGGGTTAGGGTTAGTGTTAGAGATACACTTATGTTTAGGATCAGATTTTGATTAGGTTTAGGGTTAGCATTAGGTCTAGGGTTAGGGTTAAGTTTAGGATTAGGGTTAGAGGTAGGGATAGGGTTAGGGTTAGTGTTTTGGATAGGGTTAGTTTAATTTAGGCCTGTGGCTAGGGTTAGGATTAGATATAAGGTTAGAGGTAGGGTTAGGGCTAGGGTTATGTTTGGGGTTAGGTTTAGGTTAATGGTTAGGATTAGGGTTAGGTTTTGTCCTAAGTCTAGGGTTAGTTATAATTTTATGGAAAGGGCTAGTGTTAGAGTTATGTTTAGGTCAAAGGTTAATAGCATTAGGGTCAGGGTTAGATCTAGGATTAGTTATACAGTTAAGGTTAGTTTTAGGTCTTTGGCTACATTTAGGGTTCAGCTTAGAGGCAGGGTTATTTTTAGGGTTAGGTTTAGTTTTAGGGATTGTGCTAGATCTATTGTTAGGTTTAGGCTAGGATTAGTGTTAGGTTTATGGGTATGGCTACCATCAGGGTTAGGTTTAGAGACAGGGTTAGAGCTAGGGTTATATGAATGTTCAGGCTTAGGTTTAGAGATAGGGTTAGGATTTAGATTAGGGGGAGGTCTAGTGTAGGAGTTAGGGATACGGTTATGGTTAGGGGTAGGGTCAGAGTTATGGATAAGGTTAGGATGAGGCTGGAATGAGGATTATGTTAGGTTTAGGGTTAGGTTTAGATTTAGGGTTAAGGCTAGGATTATGTTTAGGGTTATGTTAAGTGGTTTGATTTCAGTTAGGTTTAGGGCTTGAATTAGGTTAGATTTAGGGCTAGGATTAGTGTGAGTCTTAAGGTTAGTTTAGAGGCATGTTTAGAGCTAGGTTTATATGTAGTTTAGGCTTAGGTTTAGGGCTAGGGTTAATCTTAGGACTGTGGTAGGAATTAGGGCTAGGTTTATGTTCAGCGGTAAGGTTATGATTAGCAGGATCAGGGTTAGATTGAGGGTTAAGTTTAGGGTTATGTTTGGGTCTTAGGTTATGTTTAGGATTAGGATTAAGGTTAGTGTTGTAGGGTTAGGATTGGGGTTAAGTGTAGGGTTAGGTTTATGTTTAAGGTTAGGGTTAGGGTTAGGACTAGGTTTAGGGTTGGGATTAGGGCTAAGGTTCTGTTAAGGGTAAGAGTTAGGAGTTTGGTTACAGTTAGTACTAGGATTAGGATTAGCTTTCAGGCTATGGTTAGAGTTAAGGTTAGGGTAAGGAGTAAGGTTAGGGTTATTTTTAGGGTAGGTTTAGTGTGAGGGATTGGGCTATGGTTATGTTTAGGGTTAGGGTTTGGTTTAGGATTAGGTCTAGGGTTGTGTTTAGGGTTTGGATTAGGGTTAG
>NW_008345874.1:0-541 GCF_000622305.1 Nannospalax galili
ATGCACATATGCTTAACTAAGTCCAGACTGTCTTTTACCTCCTGCTCACTGGATCCAATCAGCATAACATCAATAGAGTGGACTAGCATGATATTTTGTGGAAGAGTCAGGCAATCAAGATCCCTTGAAACCAAGTTATGGTACAATGCTGGAGCGTTAATATACCCTTGAGGCAGCACAGTAAAGGTATACTGTTGGTCTTGCCAGCTGAAAGCAAATTGCTTCTGGTGGTCCTCATGAACCAGTATCAAGAAGAAAGCATTTGCCAAATCAATAGCTGCATACCAGGTACCAGGAGACATATTAATGAATGGGATTAGCTTCCTCAATGGGATTAGCTGCCCTTCAACTTGCTATATATTGAGGATTACCTTGATCTTCCTGCCTGCACCTCAGGCAAGGGTGGGGAGGGTGGGTCTGCTGAGGGTGGGGCAATTAGTTCATCAGGTGGTGTGGTGGGAATCACCATTCCTGAATCTTTCAAATCCTGGATGGTAGCACTAATTTCTGAAATCCCTCCAGGGATATGATACTGTTTTTG
>NW_008345875.1:0-227 GCF_000622305.1 Nannospalax galili
TCTGCAATCGGATGAGTTCTTTGGGTATATGCCAAGGAGTGGTATAACTGAGTGAAATGATAAGTTCATTTGTAGGTTTTTAAGAGTTCTCCACACTGCTTTCCATAGGGGTTGAACAAGTTTGCAGTCCCAACAACAGTGGATGAGTGTTCCCATTTCGCCACATCCTCTCTAATATTTGGTATCATTTGTTCTCTTGATTTTAGCCATTCTTACAGGGGTAAGAT
>NW_008345876.1:0-1007 GCF_000622305.1 Nannospalax galili
AGCAGAGGGAGGTGAGGGCAGGACCAGGCCCAGAGGGCTCCTGGGGTCCTCGAGAAGGAACTGGGTTGGTCTGGATGCAAAGGTTCAGGAAGCAGTGGTGATTCCCCTGGGTGCCAAGACAAGGAATGGGACAGTACGCAGGCTAGGAGGAGAGATGGGTGGGGGAGATGGGAGTGTGAATGAGGTTGGGGGAGTCAAGGCACGGAGGGTGCACTGGACTTATCCAGGAGAGAGGCCTGTGGGTTGTTAGAAAATCTTTCTTGATGTTCTTCTTGGGTATTATTGTACATACAAGACATGTACTAATAGTAAAAACTGAATGACCTATTAGTTACTTTTCTGTGTGATAAAATATCATGACCAAAGCAACTTACAAAAATAAGGAGTTTTTTTTAAAAAATGGAGTTATTTGGGCTTAAGCGTTCCAGAGGGATAAGAGTCCATAATGGCAGGGAGGCATGGTGGCAGAGGTGTCTGGAGAAGAAAGCTGAGCACTCTCATCTTCAAGCATGATCAGGAAAAAGAGAGAAAATTTGAAGTGGGACAAGAGTACAAATTCTCAAAGCCCAACCCTCAGTGATATGCTCCCTTTAGCAATTTCATGATGGCACCAAACACTACCATCAACTGGGGACCATGTACCAAGAATTCAAATACTTGAGAAGATAAGGAACTCTCCTCATTCAAACCAACACCATTCCTACAAAAGTTCTTTTAATAGTGGAAATAAAGAAATCGCATTTTTTTACATTTATTATTTTTATTTTATGTGTATGCATGTATTGCCTGCATGTAGGTAAGTGCAGCTGTGTTGTGCAATGCCCACTGAGGTCAGAAGATGGTGTCAAATTCCCCTGAAACTGGAGTGAAGAATGGTTGTTAGCTGCCGCATGAAGGCAGGGAATCAAACCCGGGCCCTCCGCAATAGCAGCCAATGCTCTTAATCACTGAGCCATCTCTCCAGCCCCTATAAAGCTTTTCTTAAGAAACCCCTCCTGATTGATATA
>NW_008345876.1:3322-5055 GCF_000622305.1 Nannospalax galili
AGAAAGCTTTCCCGCATTCTTTAAATTCATAGAGATATACACCTATATGAGACAAAAATTTCATATGTGTCATTCTAAATATGACTCATTTCAATTGAAATAATGAAGTGCCCTTTTATCAATACTCTGCAAACATTATCTGGCTTTTCTTTTGGGCTACAACCCTCCATTATTGACTATGCCTTACCTTTATCTATGAATCTAATGATGGGTACAAAGGTTGAGAAAGTATCTTGCCTATTGTAAATGGTACTTTGAAAAAACATAACCCTGCAGGGAAACATATGTTTACATTAATTGATTCATGTATTACACATAGCTAGGAGTTAGATACTCACATCATACAGTAGTTTTTCCATGAAAAAAAGACTCCAAAGTGATTTCCATAGAGGCTTGCCAACCATATATTTTTACTACCAGGGATAAGGGGTTTTTTTGTTTCCTGTGTACTCGAAAACGGGTTGAGTCTTATTTTCTTGATCAAAACCATGCTGCTTTGTATGTGATTTGATCAGACTATAGTTTGCATTGCATTTCCCTAACTGGTAAATATGCTAAACATTTTCCATGTCTTATTGATCATTTTTAATGTTTTAGATGAATGACTTCAATTTATACATTTGTTCACTGGATGTCTGTCTTTCGATGTTTACCTATTTTTGAATTCTTAACTATGCTTTGAATGTTAATCCCACGTTGGAAGAAAAGCTGGCAAAGATTTTTGTCTGAATCTACAGGATTTCTCTTCTTTCTGGTTATTTTTTTCATTGCTGGGCAGAACATTTACATTTGGATGAAAACAGTTCTCCATCCTTTTTTGTTTTGTTTGAGACCTTGAACAATATAAATGAAGACAATCTTAAACTCCTCACCTTCCTTGGGATTACAGGTATGCACCTTCAAGCCCAGAAGGATTAGGTAATTGTTAAAATTATTTCCAAAGCAACTTATATCCTATTCAGAAACTCTTTGCCCCTGGCTATATCCTCTAGCACTTCTGAATATTTCAGGTGTTATCTTAAAATCTTTACTCTAGGGGCTGGAGAAATGGCTCAGCAGTTAAGAACACTGAATGTTCTTGCAGAAGACCCGGGTTCAAATCTCAGCACCCACATGGCAGCTAACAACTGTCTCTGACTCCGGTTCCAGGGGATCCGACAGCCTCTCCCGTCTTCCGTGGACACTGCCCGATACGGGTGCACTTACCTACATGAAATCAATACACGCATACACATAAAAAGCTTTTGTACACAGTTGCAGATAGCAATGTACTTTCAGTCTTCTATGCGTAAATATTCACTTTTCACAAGACCATCATTTTAGAGTGTATTTTTTTCATTCAGGTTTCTGGATAATGTTGCTGAGAATCATATGGCTGTGGCTATGTCAATGGACTTCCAGGTCACCATCCATCCAATTCTATAAGTCTATGTGACCACTTGAGGGTAGTGAAAATCTTAATTTTTTTTATCATACTATGATATTGAAATTTTGAAATTAGGTATGATACATCCAGGATTACTCCTTTTATACCACATTCCTTTTGGTATTTGCTTTCATTTCTTCTATATGAACTTTGTAATTGTATTTCTGGCCTTATGGAGAGTACATTATAATTTTATGAAGATTGAATTGAATATACATGTCTTTCATTAAAAAGAAATTTTGCCCTATTAGTTTCACCACTCCATGAACATGTGAGATCTTTTGTTATTTTAGTGTCTGCCTCAATT
>NW_008345876.1:5201-6402 GCF_000622305.1 Nannospalax galili
CAATGGGTGTCATTATGAAATTTTCATACATATATGTTTTATCATATTCACACATTACCCTCTGGAAAGAATTTCCACTGGCATGAACCCTTTCCTCTTTCCAATACTTCTTACTTTCACATCTTTTTTTTTTTTTTATGATGCCCTGGGTTTCATTATGGTTGTTTATGGGAGCATCCATGATGGATTGTTTACAGGAGTATGGACATCTTATCAGTGACTACAGTACTGAAGAACATGCCTGATTCCCCTAACAGATGTAAATCCCCAGGCAGAAGTGGGGACATTGGTAGACTTAACTTTATACAGGTCTTGTAGAGGCAATCACAACTCTTATGAACTCAAGGGTGTAACATTCATAACATGCCCACAAGTCAGCATTCTACATGCTCCAATTGCTTTGGCTTACTTACTTTCCACCTGTTATTTCCTTAGCCTTGAAAGTGATACAGGATGAGCATTAATCACTTATTCTCATCACTTGGACCAGCTTTGAGTCTTTGCAGTAACAACTGCCTATTGCAAAAAGAAGCATCTCTGACCAAAGCTGGCAGAAGCATTAATTTACAGGTGTAAATTTAGTTATTTATAAAGAAGACATGGTTTCCTGATTTCATTAAAACTTTGAAAAGGAACTGAGGAATGGAGATGTAATTGATTTGGTATACTTCATGTTTAGCATAAATGAAGCCCTGGGTTCTATCCTTAGGTTCACAGAAAGGTCAGTAGTGTAAAGTATTCTAGCATTTGGGAAGCAGAAGCAGGTGGATCTCTGAGTTTGTGGCCAGCCTTGTCTACTTAGTAATTTCTGGTCAAGGGAAACATAGTGAGACCTGTACTCAAAAACAAAAACAAAAAAGTTTAAGGCCAATCTTGCCTGAGCATGTTTCAACATTCAGTTCATGCACACTTCTAATTGATATGTCCTGTTAGCCTAATCTACAAAAAATTTCCTAACAACTTCTGACTCACATTGGGCTACAGTATGCTTTAACTGATGTGAATATAGTTACTGCTGAGTTCTTCCACATTTGGTATGAAATACCAAATAATTTTTCATCCTTTGAATGTTTTTCTTCACCAGTGAAGTGAGTTTATGCAAACAAAAAGTGAGATGGGATTTTCAAATCCAGTTTGCCAGGGTGCATCATTTAATTGCAAAGTTAAGAGGATTTACATTGATGCTTGTTATTGAAAAACA
>NW_008345876.1:7016-8532 GCF_000622305.1 Nannospalax galili
TATCTCAAAGTTAAACTACTATAAATGACTAACTTCTTATGAACTACTTTATATGATTCCTAAAACGAAACCTTCTTAACTCTACCCATACAAACTTTTTGTAGGTCTTCTGTCAGTATGATACCTTATATCTTTGCTTCACCTTTCTTTTATTGAATATAAGCACATTAAGAGGAGATGAATTGGGGGCTGGAGAGGTAGTTCAGCAGTTAAGAGCACTGGCTGTTCTTGCAGAAGACCTGGGCTCGAATCCCAGCACCCTCATGCCAGCTAATTACAGTTCCAGGAGATCTGATGCCCTGCTCTGTCCTCCACAGAAACTGCACTACACAGGTGCACATACAGACATGCAGGCATAACACTCATACACATAAAAATAAATAAAGAGTTGAATTTATGTGAGTACTCAAGGTACCTCCAGAATTAAAAGAGTAATTGAGGGCTAGAGAAATGACTTGGCTGTAAAGGGTGTTTGCTATTCTACTGAAGGACACGAGTTCAGTTCTCAGCACCCATGTCAGATGGCTTAAACCACCTGTCACTCCAGATCCAGGAGACCCAATGCCCTCTTCTGGTGTCCAAGGGTACATGCACATACACACAAATACACATATAGAAGTAAATACAAATAAAATTTTGTTTAAAAAAAGTAATCAAACTTCAACTGTTGAAAGAAAATGCCAACAAATGCCTAACTAAAAAGAAATCTTAGTGTTTGATTCAGTAACACACAAACTACAATTAGAACAATACAGAGATGATTGACATGGCTCCTATCCAAGGATGACATATTCATAAAAAAATTCCATCTTTAGACCTCTGCCCCATGGTAGGATAAGGCTGAGGCCTTCACAGAAAGCTTGAGAGTGGCTGTTCTGGTCTCCATCTGGCTTTGATGCTGAGAACCTAGCAGACCACCTGAGAGCACCTGGGTCCAGCCTCCATGTTGTGTAAATGGAGCCCAATTCAAACTGGCCAACAGCCCATGGAAAACAAATGATGCAGAGACCTGAAAGTTCAGTGCCTTGCCACAACAGGAGGGAGATCATCCCACACCTACCACCCCTCCAAGGTTCAGGGACTTTTGCAGAAGAGGTTGGCAGAAAGAATGTAAGAGCCAGAGGAAGGGGTGGAGTGTTAACTGGGAAATACCCTTCAACCACTATGCTGACGAGCTATAGCCACACCTCATTCCCACTCTCATCAAGGTGTCAAGGGGGGAGTCAGTTACCCCTCCCACCCAATCAGTGGACGTTAGCTGCATGTGGGGGGGAGGGGCAAAGTATATATAAGGGGAGAACACCAAGAAGCACGTCTCTCACAATTTTGTGCGGTTGTCGGGAGGTCACAGGATCTGTATTTGAGTGTGGACTTTACAGTGCAGCCATAAATGTGGGGCTCCCACTCTTCTGTAAATAAACCACTACCCTATGCTCTGCTAAAATAAAATAATTTTTTAAAAATTCCATCTTTAAAAAAAATCTTTAGTAAATAGAAGAAACATGAGCAAATGAAG
>NW_008345876.1:9591-11182 GCF_000622305.1 Nannospalax galili
ATGTTCACCAAAGCTAGGATAGGTAATTGACACAGCATTCACCAACAAAGAATTTAAAAAGTGGCATATAAACAACTGAATACTATTCACCCATTAAAATACATGAAAGCTCCATCACTCATGTGATGTGGAAAGGTGTGAAGGGCATTATGTTAAATTGTAGTCTAGCTATTCCTCTGGCTTGAAATGATCATCATCTTAAAACATAAAAGCTCTGGTGATCTTCAGGAGACGTTGAACTACTGTCATGTCAATTAAATGAAGCAGACATCTGGGTCTGTGGCATTATCTAATGGTAATTGGGATATCAATATTCCCTCACGACTGTGATGAACCCCTCAGCTGAAAACCCAATCAAGACTACCTTATGCCAACTGCATGCCACATATGGAGGAAAAGGCTCACTAGGCTTAGAAATTTCTGGTGATACAGTTGTCTGAGCATCACCTCTGCTCTCCAGGTAACACCAATAAACTCATTTGTTCAAGTTGGACTGGATGGAATTTTTCTTTAGTATTTCAAAGCTTTCCATATTTGTGGTTAATAAATGTATCTTCAACGTCTCCTCATCAAGGTCACAAGACATAAATGAACTATGCCAGGCAGAAAAATAAAAATCCCCTATTATTTTTTTATTTATTATATTTATATTATGTATATGCATGTATTGCCTGCCTGTAGGTAAGTGCACCCGTGCCATGCAATGCCCACAGAGGTCAGAAGAGGCTGTCGGATCACCTGGGACTGGAGTTACAAACAGTTGTTAGCTGCCATGTGGGTGCTGGGTCTTCTGCAAAAACAACCAGTGTTCTTAACCACTGAGCCATCTCTCCAGCCCGTGAACTAATTTTTAATAGACGAAGCTTCACCATGCAGCTCAAGAGGCTTATGCACTGAGCATGGTGGATCTGGCAACTATCCCCGGGCTCTGAGACTTTGCACAATGATGTACCCATCCCATAGTAAGTCCAATAACCAACCAAAATTACTCCAGTTCTCTGGAGCAGAAATCTTTTCATTCTCCCACAGTTCACCTCTGTATTGCAGGAGATTTCATCATCTAACTCCATCTGTCTCTAAAATGCCTCCAGGGGAGGCGGCTGCAAGTTCTTGGTATAGCTGTGTGCTATGGTAACTATAAGGTTGCAAACGGTTTCCTAATAATGTCACTGTCCTGGTCCCTAACACTTCCTTGCAAAGGATCATAGCATTTCATAGACCACCAAGGAATGCTGCTTAGGGCTTTTCTGCGTGCGCCTAGCAAGGGAAGGCCAGGCATAGACTTGGCCTTGAAAGAACAAAGAGAGGTGTTTGGCCAGCAACTGGCAGTTAATTATTTGTCTCCCCAATTAAGATTGTAATCTGTGTTCACCCCTTGTTTTCTACACCTCCTCGGACATTACCTGGCAAGTAATCAATCAGAATTAAATGACTGTCTGTTAGAAGGGAAGGGAGGGAGGGAGGCTTGCAAGGAAAGGAGATGAGGAAGGAGTAGGAGAGGGGAACCAAAGAAAGGATGGGATACTATTTATGCTTCTAAGACTGCCTCTGGGAATGAACACGTTCCAGGTTATAAGCTATTAAACCCAGT
>NW_008345876.1:11483-16952 GCF_000622305.1 Nannospalax galili
TAAGTCTATAAAGAATGAAAACTCCACTGAAAAGGCACAGCACCAGGTACACTGCAGGCCCAGAAGGTGAAAGAGGACGGCTTCCAGGGCCTATGACAGAGCGGCTCCTATCTGTTATCTTCATATAAGTCCGATATTTGGTCTCTCTCTTGTGCTTCTATTTTCTATGCCACTCTCTTATATTTTCTTTCTGTCTACTTGGGCCAATTTGCTCTTCATTTTCTCGATAATTTATAACTTCCCTCATACCTCACCCCACTATCAGTTCCCTCTGTTTCCCGGATAGTGGGAGGCTCCATTCCCTTCCTGTGACTCCTCAATTCACTTTCTATCCTGCGTCAGTCTTTCCTGGAGTCACACCCACACCCTCAGACCATCAGAGTTCTGGGAACTGCAACTCCTCACTGGGTCGTCAGACTTCTGCAGACTGGGTTCCCTAACTGAGACCTTCATCACCTTTCTCAGACCATCATGGTAGAGACAGAAAGTTCAACACCAAAAAACAAAATTCCCTCACTTTGTAGAAGTCAGACCACAGCTGCTCAGAAGCTGACCCAGTGGCTTATACAGAGAATTGGATTCTAACTCATAATGGTCCGTAGTGCCTCACCCCAAATGGCCAGTCTCAGGGAGGACAGGTGCTGGTTACTAACTCAGGATACTAAGCTCCTCTTTTGAACTTTATTCAAATACAATTCCACACAAACGGTCCAATAGTCAAAGCCAGGTAACTTTTCTTAACTGCTTTTAAAAAATTCTTCTCAGGGGTGTGATTCAAATTCATTCTCTCTGAACTTGCCCTCCTGTTTCTCTCCACAAAGTCTATTCTCTATTGCAATTTTTACGTCAGTTCTGGTCTTATAAATACACTGATCATCATAGCACAGGCTTGTTGCTCCAGGCAACACTCACTTCCTTCCCTGGACTCTCACCTCCACCCCTCAGACGTTCACCCCTTCCTGTGTAGACTTCTGTAGGTTTTTCCAAATACATGTGTCATATATCCACCAAAACAGCACTATGTAGAATAGTTTTATTGCCCCAAACTTCATTGTGTTCACTTATTTGTCATCCTTTAGCATCCCTCCACCCACCTGGTATAACTCACTGCCCCCCACCCCCAGTACCCCATGTGGTCCAGGCTGCCCATAGACCCACAAGCCTGCTGCATCAGCTTCCCAGTGCAGCTGTGCCACCATGTCCTGTGCAGAATCCTTGGCGCTAACACAGCATCTTGCTGTAGAACCTAGACTGGACTGGCACTTCCTATGTAGTTCAGACTGGGCTCAAACTCACAGCAGTCTCCTACTTCAGCCTTCTGAAGATTGAGATGAGAGGGGTGCCCCACCATGCCCAACGAGAACCTCCTCTCATGCCTCTCCTCCCTGCTCTCTGGATGACAGAATGAGCAGGGCCAGGGTTCCCTGTGAGGAGCTTTCCATGCCAGTCCAAATGCAAACATCCCCAGGGCACACAACTGCAGGTTAATGGATGTCTGCTCGCCTACCACAGAAGTGGCACCTTGACACCAGCTGAATTTTGAGGGTCTTGGATGGCAGAGCATGCCAGGCTCCTCAGAGGCTTCTCAAGCCTGTCCTCACCACCATGCCCTACCCAGGAAGGAGTCTCCTCACCTTTCAGACAAGCTCAGCATTGGAGCAAAGGAAGGGCCAGGCCCAGGTCCATCTGGTGTCAGAGCTCTGGATTTCTCTTTTGTCACATTTATTTCTTCGTGTGTGTGTGTGTGTGTGTGTGTGTGTGTGTGTGTATACATTGCATGGATGTGTGCATGCAGAGGTAAGAGGTCGACGTAGGGTATATTCTTTGACCTCATTCTACCATAATTATCGGGGCAGGGCATCTTTGAAACCACAGTTTGTAGGTTTGGCTAATCTAGTCAGTTGACCTATGGATTGCCTGTCTCTGCCTCTCAAGTGCTAAGATTACAGGCAAACCACCAGACACACCCTACATTTACATGTGTGGTGGGAATCCAAGCTCTGCTCCTCAAGCTTGTGTGGCAAGCACTTTGCCCAGTGAGCCCCAGCCCCACAAGTCCTTTCTTGAAGGATCAGGAAGAAATGCTGCCACCCACTCCCATGCTCACTATCAATTATTACTCATTTAAGAATGTCCTGCACAGTCTGAGAGTCTGTTGTTGGAGTTCTCGTTTGGGTTTTTCTGTGTACTTGTTGATGAATGAGCTTGATCTTTATTTCCCGGTCCTGGGGATCAAATGCAGGGACTTGCACAAGTTAAGCACAGGCTCTACCACTTAGCTGTACCCCAGGACTCTCTTTTTCACTTGAAGCAGGAGCTCCCTGACCTGCTCAGTCTCACCTTGAATGACTGTTCTTCTGCTTGACCTCTCAAATGCGGGGATGACACATTTGCCAGACATGGTCAGCTTTGTTCTAAGAACTTCCAGGTTTGTGCCAACAGGCTTCCAACCATCACTACTACTACCCTTTGAGGAATGAATTTTGCCCTGTTTTATAGATAAGGAACGGCTGCTCAGAGAAGGCAAATCACTTGCCACGACCACACAGCTGGTAGTTGGTAGAAATGGAATCCAAATTGAAACATTTTTCTCCCTTTTGGCAGAGAGTCTCACTCTGTGACCCAGCCTGGGCTTGAACTCACTGTCATCCTTTCTCAGCCTCCCACATGCCGGGATTACAGGCATAGGTCACCATGCCAGGATCAACCCAAAGAATTTGATAGTGTTACATACTTAACAGGTGAGGACCCTGACACCCCATATTACATGGACTGCCTCTATATTATCCCTTTATTGGTGCTGTTATGCCCTTCTGTCCTAATCCCAAACTCTGAGGCCTCCAACCACTCACTGACAATACATGTCAAACTCCTCACACACCTGCCCTGGTGCACCTATCTGATCAGTTGAGGGAGGGGCATAAAGTTTCCCAGGTTGCCAACTGAGGAAACCTGAAGTCATAGTGCTCTGACTCAGTCCATGTGTGCACACCCAGCACAGGGAAAATATGGGAAGTCAAGTCTTGGCCACTCATCTGGGCTGATTTTCCTGGTGATGGTAACATAGGCAGCTGTCAAGGTCCCAGGGTGGGAGGGGTCAGGAAGTATAGGCTTCACTCAAGAAGCTGACCTCCATTCACCCCCAGGGACAGGGCAGCCTTAGGGGAAAAAAGCAGCACCAGACCCAGGGAAGACGCCTAGTCATGAACCCAGGCAGAAGGCTGCCTGACCTTGGGTAAGTACCTCAGAATCTGGGCTCTGTATCTTCATTTCTGCTGGCTGAAGAATCCACTGCCTCTTGCTGAAACTCTTCCTTCTGTGCGTGCCTAAAGCCTGACTCCCTTCTTGCTACAATGAGCCTCCCAATCCACCCACTTCCCCTCCTTGCTCCCGAGGGCAACAGAGCCAAGCTGCAGAGTGAGCCGTTCTGTCAGATCACCAAAGATGGCCCGTCTCCCAGGTGAATGGTTCCTCCGAGGGCAGGGGCCTGCTGCATAGGATGGACTGGGGAGGGGTTTTCTGCCCCATCTGGGATGGAAGCAGGGACCCGGGAGGAACAAGAGATGGCAGCTGGTGTGAAGAGAGAGATGACCCTGGCGTGTCGCCCACGTGGACGCAAGAGGGGCCATTTACTCACCCTGGAGCATTTACCAACCTGGGATGAGACTGCGAGGCTGCAGGCCCATGATGTGTGAGCAAAACGGAGACTATGGGTGGGCTGCAGGAGCATCTGAAGTGCCGGGCTCTAAGACTCTGAAAGAGTGCTTGTCTCCATGTAAGTTCCCCCATTTACCCCTGCTGCTACACAAGGGCATAAATCATAATAAATTCACATAAAAAAATTATATGGTTTGTCTGACTGTGCAAGAGACCCCAAGAGAACTCTGGTGACAGCCCTAAACCCATAACTTGACATCTCCAGGCCTCAGTTTCCCTTTTGAACTTGTTGCTTGTCAAGGAGGAGCAGTTGAAGATGAGAGCTGGTTCCAGTAGTTAACTGGAAACAGGACCCTGGAGCCACAGAGACGTGATAAACAATATCTCTCGGTTCCTTGAATATTGCTACAGGGTTGCTGAGGCTAGCATCACAGAGAAGAGCTTGGCAACCTGGGATTCTACTTGGCTTGGGTTAAGTCCACACCTTTGTCCAACAATGCACTTGGCAACCTAGGACCCTCACCTGCACATGCCATGCACACACATCCCTCTCCTAACAATGCACCTAGCAACCCAATACCCCCACTTGCCTCCTTACTCCTCCAAACAATGGAATGTTTGTCACCTGATGCCTACTAAGCATGGACATTTTCTATTCAAGTGTATTTCCAGTTGTGTCCATGTATGAGAATAAGAGAGCCAATCTGGCTGAGTTATTGTTCAGTGCACAGGCTATAAGGAAAAGTTGCTCTCTGAGTAAACTCCCCTCTGTATATAATTACGAATTGAAATCAGGTGCACAGTGAACAAAAGCTTACATAACTCAAGGTGGTTTTGATTTGCATTTCCCTGCATCTGTCACATCCCTAAACAAACAAAATTTCTTACTGTATACTAAACATGGATCCATATATTTACAGGCACATATAAAAGTCACCACTCATCAAAGAAGCTTCTTTTTGCAATAGATAAAGACCATTACAGAGTTCCATGACTGGTCACACACAGAGAATGTCTGTGAGCAGCCCAGCCCTAAGTCACGTATATACACTGGAACCACTACACCTAAGGCTTATGGAACACAGTGAAACAAGAGGTACAGAGAGTATCAGTGCATCTCTCAACTCTCAGCAGTGAAGCTTCCTCTTGCAACAGAGTACAATGCACACAGAAAGCCACAACTGGCCAAAGGGTAGAGAATAAGAGACTGCAGAATATGTGTCCCTGAACAGGACTCCTATATTAAAACTTAGCCACCCAGGGCGCAGAAGCCATTGTGGAAGATGGGGTAGAAAGACTGTAAGAACCACGGGTGGTTCATGAACATAAGGAAACAGAATCTTCCAACCAGAGTTCTGGGAACTTTTCAAATGAATTTAAGCAATGGGGACATCATGCACAAGACCCATGAAAACTGAAACCAGAAAAAAAACCCAGCACAGAACTGGGGAAATGAGGAGAAGGCTCCAACCTTAGCTGAGGAACTACTGGCAGCTGATTAAGGCTGGGTGAGGGAGACTTGGTCTTCTTTAAAGGAGTGAAGCTAGATAGGCTGAACAAGCTCCAGTGGATGAACTCACACTGAGGGACATCTGGGTACATAAACTTGACTCAATAGACCTTGACATATATGATAGAATGCACGAAATATGATGGGCAGATTATGGGGGGATACAGATAGGGAAGAGAGGTCTAAATATAATTAACTATATGAAATGTACAAAAATTCAATAAAAATATTTTTTTTTTAAAAAAGATTGTTTCTGGGGCTGGAGAGATGGCTCAGTGGTTAAGAGCACTGACTGTTCTTGC
>NW_008345876.1:17457-22447 GCF_000622305.1 Nannospalax galili
CCCAGAAACTGGGAGTATTCATCATTGTGAGCGCGTGTGTGTGTGTGTGTGTGTGTGTGTGTGTGTGTGTGTGTGTGTGTGTGTGCAAGCACATACTCCAGCATGCATGCGAGAGAAGACCACTTATGGAAGTCTATTCTTTCTTACCATACTGTTTCAGGTAGTGAGGTTGGTGGAAAGCATTCTTACCCTCTGAGCCATCTCACCAGCCTCTGTTAATTCAGTTTTAACTACATTCACAAATAAGCCATCTTCTCAGTCCACAATTATTGCTGGAGTGGAAGGTCAAAGTAAGTGTTGCTACTTTACCTTTGGCTTGTCAGTTCCAAGAAACCCTCTTGTCTCACAGCTGCCCAGGGCCCTTACAGCAAAGGGATATAATGACCAACTAGGGTGACATCTTAAGATATGGGTACTCACTAAATAAAAACTGTCTCCAAAGAGAACTTGGAACTTCTCTGGCCCAAAGAGAAAACTCAGCAAGTTCCTGGGTCTGGCGTACATACCAGTCTGGAAAGGCCATAACCTCAATACCAGTCCAAATCAAATTCAAGGATCCTTCTAAATTCCCTCATAGAAATGAGGAATTTACCTGATTATCGAGAAAGCTATGAGAGTTTACAACCTATTATAGGTCAGTTCCTAACATATGAGCTATTAAAACCTTAAGAATCTCCCTCACGCACACCAAAACCTTGCCATTTCTGAAACCTACAGGAAAATACCAGCTGGTCCAGGACTTGAGGATAATCAATGGGCTATAGTACCTATACACCATCTAGTGGCAGGCCCATACACTCTTACAACTCAAATGCCAGAAAAGATGCCCTTTCTTCACTCTGACTCTCAATTCCTGCTATCTCAGTAGAGGCAAGTCCCACCAAACTGCCAATTTGCCAGCCCACTGGAAAAGGACCTCAGGGAACTACATTTAAATCAGGGGCTATTTTCAGTAAGTAGATGACTTACTGACCTGTGTTCCACCCTGGAGACATATCCTATCTGTGACCTGGCTCTCCAGACACTAAGCAACATCTCAGGTTCTTTGGGGAATGGCAAAATTCTGCTGCATTTGGAACACACATTCTGGAATAATGGCCAAACCTCTTTATGAAGTCACTACAGGGCCTCAGACTGAACTCACGGAATAGACACATGATATCCAATAGGTCTTCAAATCCTTAATATTAGCCCTAATCCAGGCCCCAGATCTGGGTATACCTGATTTAACACAGCCTCTCATTCTGTAGGGAGAAAAGCCAGGGAATTGTTCCCACAGTATTCATTCAATAGTTGGTCTAATGACCAAGACCAGTAGCATACCTGAACAAGAAGTTGATGGGACTACTATGGGATTGCCAAGCTAAGAATAGCAACACCAACAGCCCTGGTAGATGTGGCCTCCAAAATCACTAGGGATCCAAATACCTCAAGTGAAGCCTATTTTAGAAATCAAGAGACATAAATAACTGAACAAAAACTAACTAAGTATCAGTCCTCAAGTCATCATAAAGATTTGTAATACTTAAAGCCCAGCACTCTTCTGCCCTGTTCTAAGTTAAAGCACTCCCATTACAATCTCTCAGAATTATGCTAGTAGAAAAGACCTCACTGGCTGCGCAGCCATTACACCGAGAGAAGACCTGGTATACAAATGGAAGGAGTCAGGTGTTAAAGGGAGAACAGAAGGCAGGGTATGAAGCCATTGGCCTAAAATAAGTAACTAAATCAGAAGCCTTGGTACCAGGAACCTGAGGTCAAAGAGCCAAGACAATAGTTTCCATCTGAGCTCTGGAGCTAAAAAAAAAAAAAAAAAAAAAAAAAAAACAGACATTTTTTTTACTGACTCAAAATATGCTGTTATGGTGCCACATGTCCATGTGTGAGGACTCAAGTTCAGTCCTCAGTACCACAAAACTATAAATAGCACCACCACCCTAAGTATACAGACCCAGCATGATGGCACAGGTTTGTAATCCCAGCTATTAGGGAGTCCAAGGAAGGAGAAGTTCAAGGCCAGCCTAGGCTACAGAATGTGAACCTGTCTCCGTGAAAAGCATATGCTTTTCATATATGCTAGCCCGTTACAGGAAGCCCCAGGTGGGGTCCCTAGGGCAGGTATAGCCTGCAATAGGATGCCTGATCAGCTTCCCTCCCCTGCAGCCAGCTCTGGCCCATGAAGCCCAAGGTCCCGGGGGCCGTGGACCGGGAACGTCTTAGCTGTCTGCACAACTGCGGTAGAGAAGTCCCCCCCACCCCCCTCCCGTGGACCCCAGAGGCAGGCGTCCCCCTGCCAATGCGCACCCGGGCACAGCATCACCGGGCGACCGAGACTGAAGCAAGATGTCCTAGGCCTGCGGAGCAGAGATGGATCATGATACCGATTCCAAAACGGCAGGTCATGTACAGAAGCCCCCGCCAGACTGTGAAAGCCCGCCCCTACTCTCCAGCTGTGCTCCTGATTGGACATTCCTCATCGTAATCCCATTGTCCAAGGCCTGGCTCAGGTCCCACCTTCTCAGAGCCTGTTTGATTGTGGCTCAAACCTGTAACTCAGTGTTTGGGAGGTGCATCTCAGAGCCTGTTTGATTGTGGCTCAAACCTGTAACTCAGTGTTTGGGAGGTGCAGTCAGGAAGATCAGGAGTTCAAGGCTAGCCTTGCCTATATCAGACCCCGTGGGGACCAAGTTCTGGCGCCAGAGACAGAGTCAGAGCCAGGAAATTTAAAAAGATGCTTGGGGCTGCCATACTTTATTTTCTCCAGGAGAGAGTATGTGCTCTTGGTCCCAAGGACATTTTATAGGAAATCACCCAAAGATGTCTCCTTGCCAAAACTGGTTATATAAGGAGTTACGTAACTGCCTCCTTTACTGGTCACTCGTGGTTCCCCGGACATTCGGTAGTGGCCATCTTAACTAAGTCATCCTGAAGTTCATACTGTGACTCTGTTGTCTGAATCTTTACCTGCCCCTCATGGTCTTTATTCCCTTCAGACCCTGATCAAAAAACTGAAACGAAAATTAAAACAACAAAAAAAATCACAACCTCTTGACCCTAGGTATTTTAAAGCAGGTCCTCCTATGGGAGAACTTATCCCCAACTAAACATGGCAGTTAACCTTTGTATCTAAGGGTACTAAAGCTTATGAATTATATATTACATATACTTGTTCACAAGTGAGAAAGATATGACAATTAAATTTCTTTCTTGTAAATCTTTCCAATTCTGTACTTTGGAATGGCAGCCTGATCTTTGAAACGGGAAGCAATTCCCTAAAACAGAAAGTTCCAACACAAATATAATGAGAATTTTAAGTTTTTAAATTTTAGATTGATATGCAAATAGCTTTTAACTGTGGTACCTTCATGCATACTTGCTGTTAGCCTTTGCCCTCATTTGTTCCCCTGCACCAGTGCCCACCCCCCGCCTTTTGTACCTCTCTACTGTTTCCTTTCTACCCCTAATATCCCACACCTAGCTTTCATGTCACATCTTACCACAAAGTGTAAATTAATTTTCTAAAATATCCACATAAAAAAATCAAAACAGGAGGTAGAGAGAAAAAACAAGTCCAAACAACTGGAATGGATCACAATGCCAATCATCAAAGACCAATGGCATATTTTTCATTTCTCCAGGTAGGAAAAAAATTTTAAATATTATGTTTTGACAGCATCATACACATATACAGTGTTTTTGTCATAGCCACCACCCATGCCCCCCTCTTTCCCCAGAGTGCCCCCACTACAGGTCCCACTTCCATTTTCTCTTTTTTTATACCCTAATGATTCAATTAGCACTGCCTGCATGCCTGTAGGAACATATGTCTTGATTTTTTTTTTTTTAAATCTGGGCAAACTTGTGTTCTTGAATCTGAAGCTGAGATGCTTCAGTGGGCATGTACAGATGTCATGCACATCTAATCCTCCAGGTAGGAAAAAAATTTTAAATATTATGTTTTGACAGCATCACACACATATACAGTGTTTTTGTCATATCCACCACTCATGCCCCCCTCTTTCCCCAGAGTGCCCCCACTACAGGTCCCACTTCCATTTTCTCTTTTTTTATACCCTAATGATTCAATTAGCACTGCCTGCATGCCTGTAGGAACATATGTCTTGATTTTTTTTTTTTTTTTTAATCTGGGAAAACTTGTGTTCTTGAATCTGAAGCTGAGATGCTTCAGTGGGCATGTACAGATGTCATGCACATCTAATGCATCTCAAAGCTTGGAAATTGTGGTTCTTACCACTGAATGTACATTAGATTCTCTTAGAAGGATTTCTTTTTAATCATCCAATCTCAAGTTACAGTGGGCCAATTAAATCAGAATTCGTGTTCTGGAACCCTACCATTGGCATTGTTTAAAACTCTCCAGGGGAAGTCAGTCCCTAGATCTTAACTCATAGAACTACTTAAATAGTGTTTCCCTATTCCCAAATGGGTGTATGTAGATATTCAGGACTCTATTCATTCATTCATTCATTCATTTTATGTGTATCAGTGTTTTGTGTGCATGTAAGTGCACTTGTGTTGTGCAATATCTGCAAAGGCCAGAAAAGGGTGTAGATTCCCCTGTAACTGAAGTTAAAGATATTTGTTAGCAGTTATGTGGGTGCTGGGAACTGAACCCAGGTCCTCTGAAAGAACAGCCAGTGCTCTTAGCCACGGAACCATCTCCTCGGCTCCAAACACACAAGATTCTATGTTAGTGCTTTCAAAAAAACACATTGGTCTGTCTTATGTACCAAATCCCACAGAAAGTGTGCAGGTTACAGCACTAAGACATATATAGAATACATTTTAGCATTTTTCCCAATTACATGTTCCCCTGTGCCCAGAATGACCCGCATTTCCTTCTACACAACGGGCTCTCTTTATTCGGGATGTTAGATGACGTGATTGTAATTTGTTCATGGCTGCACTATGATTGGCATGGACTCCTGCTCCTTTCATAAAGTTCACATTTTACATTGAATGATCATGT
>NW_008345876.1:23357-24328 GCF_000622305.1 Nannospalax galili
CCTACCCATTGTGTAGTTTGTTTGTGTTTTCTTTCTTCCCCTTCCTCCTCCCCCTCCTCCTCTTTTCCTCTTCCTCCTCATCCCTTCTTCCTTTCATTTTTTTTTTTCTGTTTTTCAGGTAGTGTCTCATATAAACAATGCTGACCTAAAACTCACTAGATAGATGAGGATGACCTTGAATGGATCATTCTGCTTCCATTTCCCAAGTTCTGGGACTACAGACATGTATCATTATCCCAAAGATTTTCTGCAATTTTAGAATAAAATCTGTGTGTAGAAGAATGTGGTGATTTCACGACTCTATAATAGACTTCAAATATATTGTGGGACAAATAAGACAACACTAGGAGATGCCAGAAACAGGCTTATTTAGGCTGCAGCCTGGTCCAGAGGACTCAAGCCTCAAAGTGTGGATCCCCAAGGGAAATAGTACATATCTTTTATATCTTAGGCATTAGGTTATAGTGAGAAGGAAACTTATATACAGTCTCAAAATTGGGCAAATTATTATAAATTTAGAAAATAAAACAAATGTAAAAAAAAATCCTCTGTCTGAAAACCATTGCAGAAGTCTCTGAGATGAACAGAATTGAGGAAGGTTCATCAGGACACAAGGCCAGTGGTTCTAGCTAGCTGTGTTAGCCTTCTAACCACAAACTTAGCTGAAATTTTCTGACAGAGACAGAGGGAGAAAACAAGGATTAAAGTCCATATTTTCCTTAAATATTCCATTTAGCTACATCACTTATGGATACCTGCATCATTAATTTTTCTTCTGGATTATTAGAACTGACACAGCCAAGTGGAACACATCAGTGTTCTCTATATCCCTGTCTTTTTCTTCCCTCCCCCTAGAATTGTCTATTTTTTTCACACTCTTTAATCTACTGTGCTGGGTTGAGGGAGCCTCAGTTGGGGAATTGCCTCCATTGGACTGGCCTGTGGCCATGTCTGTGGGGCATTTTCTTGAT
>NW_008345876.1:24462-25060 GCF_000622305.1 Nannospalax galili
GGGTGTGGGCAGGCCAGGCCTGGGCACTCTGCCTGCTGCAGCTACCCAGGCCCTGCTGGCACCCTCTTCTCAAGAGTGGAGCCCTCAAGCCAAAGCTTAGGGAGCCAGCTGGCCAGAGCAGGTGGCATCCCACAGGCTGAGGCAGAGGGTCCCCAGCATGCACGTGGCCTGGGCAGTTGTCTTGACCAGCAGAAACCCTGCAGAGGGCAGGGAGCCGAAGAGAGCAGGGGGCTGCGGCCTCGGCAGCCCTGGCCCCCAGGAAGGTCACTGTCAAGTACAACCATAGGAAGAAGCGCCTCACCCTGGAGGAGTGGATCCTAGAACAACTCACTAGCCTCTCCAACTGCAGGAAGAGGAGATCCTAGATCTGGAGCTAGTTGTGGATGAACTCCTGGGTATACCCCAGAAGAAATGAAGGTCCTGACACCAGAGGACCAATGGCTCCCACAGGACAGTTGCTGCCCCCACTTCCCCAAATTGTGTGTGTGTGTGTTTTACATAATGTATGTGAGTGTATGTGTTTACATAATGTATGTGAGTGCATGCTGCAGAGTATGTGTGGAGGTCAGAGGACAACTTTATGGAGTTCGTTCTCTCC
>NW_008345877.1:0-831 GCF_000622305.1 Nannospalax galili
AGTTAAGATTAAGTCAAAGTTTAATAGTAGGTTAGGGTTAAGGTTAGTAGATGTTAGTTTTAAGGTTATCATTAGGATTTGGTTTCATGCTAGATATCTGGATAGGACTAGGGTTAGGATTGAGTCTAGGTTATATATTTAAGTTTGGGATTAGCATTAGATTTAGAGGTAGGTTTTGGTCTAAGTTTATGTGTAGGATTATGCTTAGTTTCACAGTAATCCTTAGGGTTAGGGCAAGGCTTAGTGTTAAGTTTTGGGTTTAGGGTACATATTTGTGGTTAGTGTTAGGGTTAGGATAGGTTTGAGCTAGGTTTGAGTTTAGGACTAGGGTTACGTTTAGGGATAGATTTAGTTTTATGGTTAGTGTTAGTTTATGGTGAGGGCTACAGTTAGTTTTAGGTCCAGGTTTAGGTTTAGAATTACTGTTAGTGATACAGGTAGGTGTAGGGTTAAGTTTAGGGCTAGTGCTATACTTAGGGTGAGGATTATGTTTAAGTTTAGGGTTAGGTTCAGGGTTAGGGTTAGGATAGGGAGAGGATTATGTTCAAGGTTAGGCTTAGTTTTATTGTTAGGCATAGGGGTAGGCCAAGCATTAGGGTTAAGGTTTTTGTTAGGATCAGGTTGGGTCTAAGGTTTATATTTAGGGTTAGTATTAGGGTTTGCTTACAGTTTGGGTTAGCATTAGGAGTAGGACTAGGGTTATGTTTCGGGATAGGGCTAAATTTATATTTAGGGTTACATTTACTGTAAGAGTTAGGGTTAGTTCAGAGTCAGTGTTTGGGTTAGCTGTAGGTCTAGACGTAAGTTCAGGGTTATAATTAACACTAGGTT
>NW_008345877.1:1609-8340 GCF_000622305.1 Nannospalax galili
AGGTGTGTAGCTAGGGCTTGTGTTAAGTTTGGTAAAAGTAAAGGGTTAATATTAGGATTACTGTTAGGTTTTAGGTTTGGCTGTGAAAAATCGCAATTGTGTCATTACAATAATCCATTTTGTCGTCACCATGCTCAGTATACAAATATGGTGTTCAGTGTCCCCTCACAATCCCCCAATTTTACATCTCAAGGCTCCAATGTGTCATGAAAATGTGTCAATGTGACACCACAATGCTCAAATATGCCAACACTATGGCCCCATATGAAATCACAATTCCCCAGTGTGATATCACAATGCTCCATTGTGACATCACAATGCTCCAATGTGCCAACACTAGGACCCATGTGCTAGTACATTGCTCCATGTGCCATCACAACGTTACGATATCACTACACAATATCCCCTTGTGCCATCACAATGCTTTTTGTGCCATCACAGTGCTCTAAAGTACCTATACTAAGGCCATATGTGACATTATGTTGCTCCAATATGCCATCCAAATGCTACAATATGACTTCAAAATGCTCCAATGTTCCAAAATTATGGCTTCATGTGCCATTATACTGCTCCAATGTGCCATCACAATGATACAATATGACTTCAAAATGTTCCATTGTGCCATCACAATGCATCATTTTGTCATTACAATGATGCTTTCTGTCCTCTCCATGCTCAATATGCAAACACGGTGCTCAATGTTCCCTCACGATTCCCCAATGTGGCATCACAATGCTCCAATGTGTCACGACAATGCTAAATGTGACATCAAAATGCTAAATGTGCCCTCACAAGGGCCCTAATGTGTATTCTTAATGCTCAGTGTGCAAATGTAATGTCCCAATGAGTCATCAAAATACTCCTATTTGGTATTGCAATGTTTCATGTGCCATCATTACGCTCCAATGTGCCCACACTATGGCCCCATGTGCCATTATATTGCTCCACTGTGTCATCACAATGTTACAATATAACTTCACAATGTGCCATCGTGCGATCACAATGCTCATTGTGCCATCACAATGAGCCATTGTGTCATTACAATGATGCATTATGTCTTCACCATACTCAATATGCAAACACATTGCTCAATCTTCCTTCAAAAATCCCCTAATGTGACATCAAAATGGTACAATGTGAAATCACAGTGCTGCAACGTGACATCACAATTCTCCAGTATGCCAGCACTATGGCCCCTTGTGCCATTATATTGTTCCAGTGTGCCATCAGAAGGTTACAATATGATTTCTCAATGTTCCATTGTGCCATCACAATGCTCATTGTGCCATCAAAATGCACCATTGTGTCATTACAATGATTCATTGTTTCATCACCATGCTCAATATGCAAACGCAGTGCTCAATGCCCCCTCAGAAGTCCCAAATGTAACATCATAATGCTACAATGTGACATCACAATACCACAATTTGACATCACAATGCTCCAATGTCACATCACAGGTTTCCAAAATGACATCACATGATAATGTGCCAACACTATGGCCACATGAGCCATTATATTGCTCCAATGTGCCATCACCATGTAACCTTACGACTGCACAATATGCCATTGTGCCATCACAATGCTCATAGTGCTATCACAAGGCACCAATGTGTTATTACATACATCCATTGTTTCATCACCATGCTCAATATGCAAACGTGGTGCTCAATGTCCTCTCAGAATCCCCTAATGTGACATCACAATGCTACAATGTGACATCACAACGCTCCAACGTAACATCAAAATGCTCAAATATGCCAGCACTACGGCCACATGTGCCATTATATGGCTCTCCTGTGCCATTACAATGTTACAGTAGGACTTCTCAATGTTCCATTGTGTTATCAAAATTCTCATTGTGCCATAACAATGCTTCATTGTGACATGACAATGATTCATTTTGTTGTCTCCATTTTCAATATGCAAACACAGTGCTCAATGTTCCCTCAGAAGCCGCCAATGTCACATCATAAAGCTCCAATATGTAATCACAATGCTCTGATGTGTCAATACAATGCTCCACTGTGACATCACAATGCTCCAATGGATCAACACTGTGGCCACATGTGGCACTATATTTCTCCAATGTCCCTTCACAATGTTACAATAGGTCTTCACAATGTAGCACGGTGCCATCACAACGCTCATTGTGGAATCACAATATGCCATTGTGTCATTACAATGATCCCTTGTGTTGTCACCATGCTCAATATGCAAAATTGGTTCTCAATTTCCCCTCTTGTTCCCCCAATGTGACATCTCAATGCGCCGATATGACCTCACAATGCTCCAGTGTGTCACCACGATTCTCAATGTTGCATCACAATGCAGAAGGTCACCTCACAAGGCCTTTAATGTTTCATCACAATGTTCAGGGTGCACATATAATGTCCCAGCAAGTCATCACAATATTCCAATTTAGTATTCCAATGTTTCATGTGCCATATCAATGCTCCAATGTCCCAACATTAAGACCCCCATGTACAATTATATTGCTCCAGAGTGCCATCACAATGTTACAATATGAATTCACAATCTTCAATTTTGCTGTCACAATGCTCTTTGTGCCATCACAAATTGCCATTGTGTCGTTACAAATATACACTGTGTTGTCACCATGCTCAATATGCAAACATGGTCCTCAATGACCCCTCACAATCCCACCATGTGACATCACAATGCTCCAATGGGTCATCACAATGCTTTCATGTGACATCACAGTGCTACAATATGTCACCACAATGCTCAATGTGACATCAAAATGCTGATTTTCCCTGTACAGGACCCCTAATATGATATCACAATGTTCAGTGTGCAAATATGTCAAAAATGTGTCATCACAATACTCCAATTTGATATTGCAATGTTTAATGTGCCACCAAAATGCTCCAATGCGCCAGCCCTATGGCCCCATGTGCCACTATATTGCTCCAATGTGCCATCACAATGTTCCATTGTGCCATCACACTGATCATTGTGCCATCACAGTCTGCCATTGTGTCATTACAATGATTCATTGTGTCTTCACCATGCTCAATATGCAAACACGGTGCTCAATGTCCCCTCACCATCCCCTACTGTGACATCACAATGGTACAATGTGACATCAAATGCTCCATGTGACATCAGAATGCTCCAGTATGCCAACACTATGGCCCCTTGTGCCATTATATTGCTCCAGTGTGCCATCACAAGGTTACAGTATGATTTCTCAATGTTCCATTTTACCATCACAATGCTCATTGTGTCATCTCAATCTGCCATTGTGTCATTACAATGATTCATTGTGTCTTCACCATGCTCAATATGCAAACACGGTGCTCAATGTTCACTCACAACTAGACAATGTGACATCATAAAGCTCCAATATGTCATCACAATGCTTCAATGTCACATCACAATTTTCCAAAATGACACCACAATGATCAATGTGCCAACACTATCGCCCATGAGCCATTATATTGCTCCAATGTGCCATCACAATCTTACAATATGACTTCACAATCTTCCATTGTGCAATCACAATGCTCATTGTGCCATCAGAATGCACCAATGTGTTATTACAAACATCCATTGTTTTGTCAATATGCTCAATATGCAAACATGGTGCTCAATATCCCCTCAGAATCCCCATCACAATGCTACAATGTGATATTACAATGCTCCAACGTGATATCACAATGCTCCAATATGCCCGCACTACAGTCCCATGTGCCATTATTTTGCTCCCATGTGCCATGACAATATTACAATATGACTTCTCAATGTTCCATTGCAATCACAATTCTTATTGTGTCATCACAATGTGCCATTGTGGCATTACAATGATTCATTGTGTTGTCACCATGCACAGTATGCAAACACGGTAGTCAAGGTCCCCTCACAAGCTGCCAATTTGACATCATAATGCTCAAATATATAATCACAATGCTCCAATGTGTCATCACAATGCTCAATGTGCCAACAATATTGCCACATGAGCTATTATATTGCTCCAATGTGCCATCACAATGTTATAGCATGACTTCACAATGCTCCTTTATGCAACCACAATGCTCATTGTGGCATCACAATGCACCAATGTGTTATTACAAAGATCCTTTGTTTCATCACCATCCTCAATATGCAAACACCGTGCTCAATATCCCCTCACAATCCCCCAATGTGATATCACAGTGCTTCAATGTGACATCACAATACTACAATTTGACATCACAATGCTCCAATGTGCCAACACTTTAGCCCCATGTTACATTATATACAGCCATTATAATATAGCCATTATATTGCACAAATGTGCCATCACAATGTTACAATATGACTTCCCATAGTTCCCTTGTGCCATCACAATGCACCTTTCCGTCATTACAATGATCCATTGTTTCTTGACCATAGTCAATATGAAAACACAGTGCTCAATATCCCCTTGGACTCCACAAAATTGACATCACAATTCTCCAATGTGTCATCACAATACTCCAGTGAGACATCAAAATGCTCTAATGCGCCTACATTAAGGCCCCGTGTGCCATTATATTGCTCTAATGTGCCATCACAACATTACAATATGAATTCACAATGTTCCATTTTGCCGTCACAATACTCTTTGTGTGATCTCAAATCGCCATTGTGTTGTTACAATGATCAATTGTGTCGTCACCATACTAAATATGCTAACATGGTGCTCAATGCCCCCTCACAAGTCCCCAGTATGACATAACAAATGCCCCAATGTGACATCACAATGCTGCAAAATGACATCACAATGCTCTAATGTGCCAGCACTATGGCCCCATGTACCATTATATTGCTCCAGTGGTCCATCACAATGTTATAATATGACTTCATAATATTCCATTGTGTAATCACAATGCTCCTTGTGCCATCACAATGCTCCAATGTCTCAACACAATGCCCCCATGTGCCATTATATTGCCTCAATGTCACTTCACAATGTTACAATATGTCATCACAATGTTGCATTGTGCCTTTACAATGCTCATTGTGGCATCACAATGCGCCATTCTGTCATTACAATGATCCCTTGTGTTGTCACCATGCTCAATATGCAAAATTGGCACTCAATTTCCACTCTTGATCACACAATTTGACATCTCGTGACATCTCAAAGCTTCAATGTGACGTCACAATGCTCCAGTGTTTCACCACGATTCTCAGTGTTGCATGACAATGCTGAATGTCACCTCACAAGGCCTCTGATGTGTCATCACAATGCTCAGTGTGATGTGGCATTATGTTGCTCCAATGTGCCATCACAATGTAACCTTATGACTTCACAATGTTCCATTGTGCCATCACAAAGTACCCATTGTGTTATTACAAAGATCCATTGTGTCATCACCATGCCCAATATGCAAATACAGTTCTCAAAGACCACTCACTATCTCCCAACGTGATATCACAGTGCTCCAATTCATCATCACAATGCTTCACTGTGACATCACAATCCTCCAATGTGTCACCACAATGCTCAATGTGACATCACAATGCTGAATGTCCCCTCACCAAGCCACTAATATGTCATCACAATGATCTGTGTGCAAATACAATGCCACAATGTGTCATCACAATATTCCAATTTGGCATTCTAATGTTTCATGGGTCATCAAATGCTCCTATGTTACATCACAAAGCTCAAAGTGTCACCACGATGGTCAAAGCGACATCACAATACTCCAATGTGCCAACACTATGGCCCCATATGCTATTAAATTGCTCCAATGTGGCATTGCAATGTTACAATATGACTATGCAATGTTCCATTTTGCCATCACAATTCTCTTTGTGCCATCACAAATCGATATTGTGTCATTACAATGATCCATTGTGTCTTCATGCTCAATATTCAAACACAGTAATCAACGTCCCCTAACAATGCCCCAATGTGACAACACAAAGCTGCAATATGTCAGCACAATGCTCCATTGTCACATCACAATGCTCAAATGTGACATCACAATGCTCCAACATGCCAACACTATGACCCCATGTGCCATAATATTGCTCCAGTGTGCCATCACAATGTTAAAATATGACATCACAATGTACCACTGTGCTATCACAATCCTCAATTTGCCATCATAATGGGCCATTGTGTCATTACAATTTTCCATTTTGCCATCACCATGCTCAATATGCAAACACGTTCTCAATTTCCTCTCACAGTCGCCCAATGTGACATCACAATGCTTCAATTTGTCATCACAATGCTCCAATGACACATCACAATGCTCCAATGTGCTAAAAGTATGGCCCCATTTACCATTATATTGCTCCAATGTGCCATCACAATGTTACTATATGACAAAACAATTTTCCAATGTGCCATAACAATGCTCATTGTGCCATCACAATTCACCATTGTGTCTTCACAATGATCCTTTATGTCGTCACAATACTCAATATGCAAACACAGTGCTCAATGTCCCCTCACATTACCCAATGTGATATCACAATGCTCCAATGTGTTTTCACAATGCTCAAACGTGACATCACAGTGCTCGATTGAGCCAACACTATGGCCCCAGGTGCTATCAGTCTCCCAATTTGACATCACATTTGCAAGGTGGCATCACAATTATCCAATGTGACAACTCAATGTTCAAATGTGCCAACACTCTGGCACCATGTGCCATTATATTGCTCCTATTTGCAATCACAATGTTACCATATGACTTCCCAATATTCCATTGTTCCATAACAGTGCT
>NW_008345877.1:9355-12333 GCF_000622305.1 Nannospalax galili
GTTCTCAATGACCCCTCACTATCACCCAAAGTGACATAGCAGTGTTCCAGTGCATCATCACAATGCTTCACTGTGACATTACAATGCTCCAATGTGTCAACAAAATGCTCAATGTGACATCACAATGCTGAATGTCCCCTCACAAGGCCCCTAATGTGTCATCAAAATGCTCTGTGTGCAAATATAATGCACGAATATGTCAGCACAATATTGCAGTTTGGTTTTACAAAGTTTCACGTGCTATCAAAATGATCTAAAGTGATACCACAATGCTCCAAAGTGTCACCACGATGCTCAAAGCGACATCACAATGCTCCAATGTGACATTACAATGCTCCAGTGTGAAAAGACTATGGCCCCATATGCCATTAAATTGCTCCAATGTGGCATCACAATGTTACAATATGACTTCACAATGTTACATTGTGCCATCACAATGCTCAGTTTGCCATCACAATGTGCCATTGTTTTATTACAATTATCCACTGGGTCATCACCATGCTCTATATGCAAACACAGTGCTAAATGTCCCCCCACAATCCCCCAATGTGACATCACAATGCTCCAATTTGTCATCACAATGCTCCAATGACACATCGTAATGCACCAGTGTGCCAAAACCAGGGCCCCATTTACCATTATATTGCTCCAATGTGCCATCACAATGTTACAATATGACTTCACAACAACTTTCCAATGTGCAACACCAATGCTTATTTTGCCATCACAATGCATCACTGTGTCTTTACAATGATCCATTATGTCATCACCATGCTCAATATGCAAACACGATGCTCGATGTCCCGTCACAGTCCCCCAATGTGATATCACAATGCTCCAATGAGTCATGACAACTGTCCAATGTCACAGAACAATGCTGGAATGAGCCAACATTATGGCCCCATGTGCTATCACAGTCCCCCAATGTGACATCACAATGCTCCAATATGCCATCACAATGTTACAATATGAATTCACAATATCCCATTGTGCAATCACAATGCTTATTGTGCCATCAGAGTGCTCCAGTGTACCAACACTAAGGCCCCATGTGCCATTATATTGCTCCAATGTGCCATCACAATGACAATGCTCCAATGTGCCCCCACTATGTCTCCATGTGCCATGATATTGCTCCAATGTGCCATCACAATGTTAAAGTATGACTTCTCAATTTTCTATTGTGCCATTACAATGCTCAATTTACCATCAGAGTGTTACAGTATGACATCACAATGTTTCTTTGTGACATCAGAATGCTCCAAGTTGCCAACATTATCACCCCATGTGCCATTATATTCCTCCAATGTGCCATCACAATGTTCCATTTTGACATCACAGTGTTCCATGTTGACATCACAATGCTACAATATGACTTCACAAAGTTCCTTTGTGCCATCACAATGCTCCTTTTTCCATGACTATGCACAATTGGATCATTACCATGATCCATTGTGTCGTCACCATGCTTAATATACACACATCGTGCTAAATGCTCCCTCACAACACCCCAGTGTGACATCACAATGCTCCATGTTGCCATGGCAATGTTACAATATGAATTCACAGTATTCCATTTTGAGATCACAATGCTTCAATGTGACATCACAATGCTGCAGTGTCGCAATGCTATCACCCAATGTGCCATTATTTTGCTCCAATGTGAAAACACGAAGTTGCAATATGACTGCACAATGTTCCATTGTGCCATCACAATGAGCAATTGTGTCATTACCATAATCCGTTGTTTCATCACCATGCTCAATATTTAAACACCGTGCTCAATGTCCCCATCCTATCCCCCAATGTGACATCACAATGCTCCATGGTGTCATGACAATGATAATATATAATTTCACAATGTTCCATTGTGACATCACCATGGACCATGTTGTCATCACAATGTTACAATATGACCCCACAATGTTACATTGTGAAATCACAATGCTCCACGCTGCCATCACAATGTTACCATATGACTTAACAATGTTCCATTGTGACATCACAATGCTCAATGTGCCATCACTATGCGCAATTGTGTCATTGCCATACTCCATTGTGTCGTCAACATGCTCAATATGTAAACACGGTGCTCAATGTCCCCTCACAATACCCACTGTGATATCACAATGCTCCAATGTGTCATCACAGTGCTCGAGTGTGATATCACAGTACTTGAATGAGCCAACACTATGGCCCCATGTGCTATCAGTCTCCCAATGTGACATCACAGTGCTGCAAGATGACATTACAATTATACAATGTGACATCACAATGTTTCAACTTGCCAACACTATGTCCCCATGTACCATAATATTGCTGCAATGTGCCATCACAATGTTAAAATATGATTTCACAATTTTCTAATGTGCCATTACAATGCTCAATTTACCATCACAATGGGCCATTTTATTATTACAATGATCCGTTGTGTCGTCATTAAGCACAATATGCAAACATGGTGCTCATTGTCCCCTCACCATCTCCAACTGTGATATCACAATTCTCCAATGTTTCATTGCAATTCTCCAAAGTGACATCACAATGTTCATTGTGCCATCCTAGTGCTCCAATGTACCATCACAATGTTAAAATATGACTACAAAATATTCCATTTTGCCATCACAATGCACATTGTGCTAACTCAATGTGCCATTGTGTCATTACAATGATCCATTGTGTCATCACAATGCTCCACATGCAAACACGGTGCTCAATGTCCCCTGGCAATCCCCCAATATGATGTCACAATGCTCCAATATGTCATCACAATGCTCAAATATGGCATCACAAGGCTCATTGTGCCATCACAATACACCAATGTGCCATAAAAGTGTGACAATATGACTTGAAAATGTTCCATTTTAACATCACAATGCTCTATGTGCCATAACTATGCTCATTTTGACATCACAAGGCACCATTGTGTCAATACAATGGTGTGTTGTGTCATCACCACATTAAATATGCTACCATGG
>NW_008345877.1:13129-14546 GCF_000622305.1 Nannospalax galili
TCATCACCATGCTCAATATGCAAACATAGTGCTCAATGTCCCTCACAATCAACCAATGTGACATCACAGTCCTCTCATGTGTCATCATAGTGCTCCAATGTTACATCAAAATGCTCCAATATGCCAACATTATGGCCCCATGTGCCATGATATTGCTCCAATGTTCCATGAACATGTTACACTATGAATTCCCAGTATTCCATTTTGCCATCACAAAGCTCTTTGTACCATTACAAATGCCAATTGTGTCATTACAATGATCCATTGTGTCATCATCATGCTCAATATGCAGGCGGTGCTCAATGTCCCCTTCAATGCCCCAATGTGAAATCACAAGCCTCCAATGTGTCTCAAAATGCTCAATGTGACATCACAATGCTCCAATGTGCCAACACTATGGCCACATGTGCCATCACAATCCCCAATATGACATCACAATGCTCCAATGTGACATCACAAAGCTGCAATGTGCTGACACTATGGCCCAATGCTCACTGTGCAATCACAATTTTCCATTGTGTCCTTACAATGATCCATGGTGTCATCCCCATGCTCAATATGCAAACACAGTGCTCAGTGTCACCTCACAATCACCCAGTGTGACATCATAAAACTCCAATATGTCATCACATTGCTTCAATGTGTCATCACAATGCTTCAGCACGCCAAAACTATAGCCCCACGTGCTATTACATTGCTTCAATGTGCCACCACAATATAACAATATGACTTCACAATGTTCCATTGTGACACCGCGATGCTCCAATATGCCATAAAAATGCTCCAATGTGGCATCAGTGTTACAGTATGACTTCACAGTGTTCCAGTGTGACATCACAGTGCTCCTTGTGACATCACTATGCACAATTGTGTCATTACGAAGATCCATTGTCTCATCACAATGCTCAATAGGTAAACACCATGCTCAATGTCCCCTCACAGTCCCCTGATGTGACATTACAATGTTCAATGGTGCCATCACAACGTTACAATGTGACTTCAAAATGTTCCATTGTGACATCACAATGCTCGACGGTGCCATTACGTTACAATATCACTTCACAATGTTTCATTTTGACATCACAATGCTCCAATGTGTCCACACTATCGCCCCATGTGCCGTTATATGGCTCCAATGTGCCATCAGAATTTTACTATGTGAAATCACAATGGTCCAAAGTCCCATCACAATGTTACATTATGACTTCACAGTGTTCCAATGCAATATCACAATGCTCATTTTTACATCACTATGGGCAACTGTATCATTACCATGATCGATTATCTCATCATCATGTTCAATATGCAAACACGGTTCTCAATGACCCCTCACATTCCCCCATGTGACATTAAAATGCTCCATAATGCCATCACAATGTTACAATATGTCTTCAAAATGTACCATTGTGACATCACA
>NW_008345877.1:14691-21191 GCF_000622305.1 Nannospalax galili
CCTCAAATATGCCATCACAATGTGACAATATGTAATCACAGTACTTCAATGTGGCATCACAATTTTCCAGTGTGCAACACTATCGCCCTATGTCCCATTATGTTGTGCCAATGTGCCATCACAATGTTACAGTATGACCTCACAATGTTCCATTGTTTTATCACAATACTCCAATGTGAGATCACTATGGCCCCTTGTGCCATTATATTGCTCCAATACACTATCATAATGTTACAGTATGATTCACAGTGTTCCATTGTGATGTCACAATGCTCCAATATGAACGTCACAGTGCTCAAAAGTGCGAACACTATCGCCCCATATGCCATTATAATGCTCCAATATGCCATGAAAATGTTGCAATATGAATTTTCAATGTTCTGTTGTGCCAACACAATGTTTCAATGTGACATCACAATGCTCCATGGTGCCATCACAATGTTACAATATGACTTCTCAATATTCCATTGTGACATCACAGGGCTCCAACATGATATCACAATGCTCCAATGTGCCATCACTAAGCGCAATTGTGTCATAACCATTATCTGTTGTGTCATCACCATGTTCAATATGCAGAGACGGTGCTCAATATCACCTTACATTCCCCCATGTGACATGACAATCCTCCTTGTTTCCATCACAATGTTATTATATGACTTTAGAATGTTCCATTATGACATCACAGTGCTCAATGTGAAATCACTATGCACAATTGCGATATTACCAACATCCACTCTGTCCTAACCATGCTTAATATGCAAACACAGGGCTCAGTGTCGCCCCACAATCCCTGAATATGACATCACCATTTTACAATATGACTTCACAATGTCCTATTGTGACATCACAATGCTCCAATGTGACATCGCAATGCACCAATGTACCATCACAATGTTCCAGTGGGCGAAGACTATCACCCCATGTGCCATTATATTCTCCAATGTGCTATCACAATGTTACAGTATGACTTCACAATTTTCCATCATTTATCACAATGCTCCAATGTGACATCACTATTCCCCCATGTGCCATTATATATCTGCAATGTTCCACCACAATGTTACAATATGAAATCACAATGCTCCAATGTGCCATCACAAAGTTCCAATATGCCAACACTATCTCCCCATGTACCATTATATTGCTACAATATGCCATCACAATGTTACAGTATGACTTCACAATGCTCCATTGTTTTATCACACTGCTCCAATGTGACATCTCAATGTTACAATATGTCTCATATTCCGTTGTAACAAAACAAGTCTACAATATGACATCACAATGCTCCAATGTGCCAATGCTAGGTGCAATTGTGTCATTACCATCACCGATTGTGTAGTCACCATACTCAATATGCAAACACAGTGCTCAGTCTCCCCTTTTAATGCCCCTATGTGACATCACCATCATCCTTGGCGCAATCACAATTTTACTATATGACTTTGCAATGTTCCATTATGACATTACAGTGCTCATTGTAAAATCACTGCACAGTTGTGATATTACCATCATCCACTGTGTCGTAACCATGCTTAATATGAAAACACGGGGATCAATACCCCCACAATCCCTGAATAAGACATCATAATGTTACAATATGACTTCACAATGTTCGATTATGACATTACAATGCTCCAGTGTCACATCACAATGCTCCAATGTGCCATCACAGTGTTACAATACGACTTTAAAATCTTCCACTCTGACATCACAATGAGCCAAAAAGATATTACAGTGTTCCAATGTGCCAACACTATCGCCCCATGTGACATTAAATTGCTCCAATATGCCCACACAATGTTACAATATGATTTCACAATGTTCCATTGTGATATTACAATCCTCCAATGTGACATTACAATGTTTCATGGTGGTATCAGAAAGCTCAAAGATACCATCACAGTGTTACAATACGACTTCAAAATGTTCCATTGTGACATCACAATGACCCCAAAAGTTATGACAGTGCTCCAATGTGCCAGCACTATCGCCCCATGTGCCACTATATTGCTCCAATATGCCAACACAATGTTACAATATGATTTCACAGTGTTCCATTGTGACATCACAATGCTTGAATGTGACATTACAATGTTTCAGTGTGGCATCACAACGCTCAAAGATGCCATCACAGTGTTACAGTACTACTTCAAAATGTTCCACTGTGACATCACAATGCTCCAAAAAGATATCACAGTGCTACAAAGTGCCAACACTATCGCCCATGTGCCATTATATTGCTCTAATATGCCATCACAGTGTTACAGTATGACATCACAGTGCTCCAATATAACCTTATAATTCTCACGTGTGCCATCACAATGTTACACTATGACTTCAAAATGTTTCGTTGTGACATTACAATGCTTCATCATGCCATCACAATATTACAGTATGACTTCACGATGTTCCATTAAGTCATCACATTGCTCATTATGACGTCACTATGCAAAATTGTGTCATTACTTGATCGATTCTGTCATCACCATGCATAATGTGCAATCAGTGCTCAATGTCCCCCCACAACCTGTCAATGTGACATGAAATTGCTCCATGGTGCCATCAAAATTTTACATGATTTCACAATGTTCCTTTGTGACATTGCAAGGCTCCAATGTGACAATACAATGCTACAATATGCCATCACTATTGCCCCATGTACCATTATATTGCTCCAAAGTGCCATCACAATGTTACAATATTACTTCACAATGTTCCATTGTGACTTCACAATGTTCTAAAATGACAACACAATGTTACAGTATGACTTCACAATGTTCCACTGTGACACCCCAATGCTCCAAAAAGATATCAGGTGCTCCAATGTGCCAACACTATCGCCATATGTGCCATTACATTGCTCCAATGTGCCAACACAATGTCTCAGTATTACTTCACAATGTCCTATTGTGACATCACAATGATCCAATGTGACATTACAAGGCTCCATTGGCTCCAATGTCCCAACACTATCGCCCTATGTGTCATTATATTGCTCTCACGTGCCATCACAATGTTACAATATGACTTCACAATGTTCCTTTGTGACATCACAGTGCTCCAATAGGACATTGCAATGATTCAATGTGCCATCATGTTACAATATGACTATGAAATGTTCCACTGTGACATTACGATGTTCCCTCATGCCATCACACTATTCCCATAAGACTTCATGATGCTCCATTGAGACATCACATTGCTCATTGTGACATCACTATGCAAAATTGTGTCATTACTAGACCCATTGTGTCGTCACCATGCTTAATGTGCAAACACGGTGCTCAATGTCCCCTCAACCACCCCAATGTGACATCACAATGCTCCATGTTGCCATGAAAATGTTACAGTATGACTTCACAATCTTCCATTTTCACATCACAAGGTTCCGATGTGACAACACAATGCTCAATATGAAAACACGGTGCTCAGTGTCTCCTCACATTCCCCAAATGTGACATCCCAATGATCCCATGTGTCATCACAATGCTCCAATGTGACATCACAATGCTCCAAATGATCCCATTTGTCATCACAATCCACCAATGTTACATCACAATGCTCCACTGTAACATCGCAATCTCCAATGTGCCAATACAATGGCCCCATGTGCCATTATATTGCTTCAATGTGCCATTACAATGTTACAATATTACTTCACAGTGTTCCATTGTGCCATCATAATGCACCATTGTGTCAATACAATGAGCCATGTGTCGTCCCCATGCTCAATATGAAAACCCGGTACTCAGTGTCTCCTCTCGTTCCCCAAATGACATCACAATGATCCCATTTGTCATCACAATCCACCAATGTTACATCACAATGCTCCACTGTAACATCACAATCTCCAATGTGCCAACACAACGGCCCCATGTGCCATTATATTGCTTCAATGTGCCATCACAATGTTACAATATTACTTCAAAATGTTCCATTGTGCCATCACAATTCTCATTGTGCCATCACAATTCCCCTTTGTGTCATTATAAGGATTCATTTTGTAGTTCAATATGCTCAATATGCATACACACTGCTCAATGTCAGCTCCAAATCCCCCTATGTGATATCCCAATGTTCCAATGTGTCATCACAATGATCCAATGTTGACGTCACAATTCTCCAAAGTGACATCCCAATGCTCCAGTGTGCCAACATTATGGCCAAATGTGCCACTATATTGCTTCAGTGTGCCTTCACAATATCACAGTATGACTTCACAATATTCCATTGTGCCATCACAATGCTCATTGCGACATCAAAATGCGTTAATGTGCCAACAATATGGACCCATGTGCCATTTTACTTCTCCAATGTGCCAATATAACATTACATATGATTTCACAATGTTCCATTGTGCCATCACAATGCTCATTGTGCAATCATTATGTGCCCTTCTGTCATTTCAATGATCCATTGTTTCGTCACCATGCTCAATATGCAAACACTGTGCACAGTGTCCCCTCACAATCCCCCAATGGGACATCACAATGCACCAATGTGTCATCACTATGCTCCAATGTGATATCACAATGCTCCATTGTTTCATTACAATAATACATTGTGTAGCCACCATGTTCAACATGCAAACATGGCGCTTATTGCCAACTTACAATACCCCACTGTGACATCACAATGCTCGAATGTGTCATCACAATGCTCCAATGTAGCATACCAATGTCCAGTTTGCCAACGCTATGGCCACATGAGCCATTATATGGCTTCAATGTGCCGTCACAGTGTTACAATATGAATTCACAATGTTATATTCGGCAACCACAATGCTCATTGTGCCATCACAAAGTGCCATTGTGTAATTCCTATGGTCCTTTGTGTCGTCACCATGCTCAATATACAAACACGGTGCTCAATTTCCCCTCACAATCACCCAATGTGATATCACAATGCTCCAACGTGCCATCCCAACGCTACAATATGACTTCACAATGTTCCATTGTGAAATTACAATGCTCCATTGTGCCTACGCTATCTGAAATCACTATGCGCATATTTGACATTACAATGATCCACTGTTTTGTAAACATGCTCAATATGCAGACATGGTGCTCAACTTTCCCCCACAATTCTGCAATATGACATCACCATGCGCCATGGAGCCATCACAATGTTACAGTATGACTTGTCAGTGTTCCATTGTGACATCACAATGCTCCAATGTGCCAACAGTATCGCTCCATGTGCCATAATATTGATCCAATATGTGCCATCACAATGTTACAATATGACTTCACAATGTTCCATTGTGGCATCACAATGCTCCAATGTTACATCACAATTCCCAAATATGCCAACACTATCGCCCCATGTGCCATTATATTGCTCCAAAGTGTCATCACAATGTTACAATATGACTTCCCAATAATCCATTTTACCATCACATTACTCAGTGTGCCACCACAATGCACCATTGTGTGATTAAAATGATCTATTTTGTCGTCACCATGGTCAGTACACAAACAATGTGCTCAATGTCCCCTCACATTCCCCCAATGTGACATCTCAATGCTACAATGTGACATCACAACACTACAATTTGACATTACAATGCTCCGAGGTGACATCACAGTGCTCCAACGTGCCAACACTATAGCCCCATGTGCCATTATCTTGCTCCAATGTGCCATCACAATGCAGCAATATGACTTCACAATGTTACATTGTGCCATCACAGTCCTCATTGTGCCATCACAATGATCCATCATGTCATTACAATGATACATTGTGTCATCACCATGCTCAATATGCAAACATGGTGCTCAATGTCCCATTACAATCCCCTAATATGACATCACAATGCTCCAACCTGACATCACAATGCTCCAAAATGCCAGCACTATGGCCCCATGTGCCATTATATTGCTCTCCTGTGCCATCACAGTGTTACAATATGACTTCTCAGTGTGCCATTGTGCCATCACAATGAACCATTGTGTCATTACAATGATCCATTGTGTCATCACCATGCTCAGTATGCAAACACGGAGTTCAGTGTCCCTCACGATCCCACAATATGATATCACAATGCTCCGATGTAATATCACAATTCTCCAATATGTCACCACAATTCTCAATGAAGCATCAAATGCTGAATGTCCCCTCACAAGGCCTCTAATGTGTCATCACAATGTTGTGTGAACATATAATGCCCCAATGTGTGATCACAATATTCCAATTTGGTATTCCAATGTTTCATGTGCCATATCAATGCTCCAATGTGCCAACATTATGGCTACATGTGCCATTATATTGCTCCAAAGTGCCATCACAAAGTTACAATATGAAGGCCCAATATTCCATTTTGCAATCACTGTGCTCATTGAGCCATCAAAATTGCCGTTGTGTCATTACAATAATCCATTGTTCCATCATCATGCTCAATATGCAAACATAGTACTCCATGTCCCCTCACAATCCTCCAATGTGACATCACAATGCTCCAATGTGTCATCACAGTGCTCCAATGTGTCATCACA
>NW_008345877.1:21577-26860 GCF_000622305.1 Nannospalax galili
TGGCCCCATGTGCCATTATATTGCTCCAATGTGTCATCACAATGTTACAATATTACTTCAAAATGTTCCATTGCACCATCACAATTCTCATTGTGCCACCACAATGCCCCTTTGTGTCATTACAAAGATCCATTTTGTAGTTCAACTTGCTCAATATGCAGACACAGTGCTCTATGTCAGATCCAAATCCCCCTATGTGACATCCCAATGTTCCAATGTGTCATCACAATGCTCCAATGTGGCATCAAGATTCTCCAAAGTGACATCTCATTCTCCAATGTGCCAACATTATGGCCAAATGTGCCATTATATTGCTTCAATGTGCCTTCACAATATCACAGCATGACTTCACAATGTTCCATTGTGCCATTACAATGCTCATTGCAACATCACAATTCGTTAATGTGCCAACACTATGGCCCCATGTGCCATTATATTTCTCCAATGTTCCAACATAACATTACATATGATTTGACAATGTTCCATTATGCTGTCACAATGCTCATTGTGCCATCACAATGACCCATTGTGTATTACAAGGATCCATTTTGAGGTTCAACATGCTCAATATGCAAACACAGTGATCAATATCAGCTCAAAATCCCCCGATGTGACATCCCAATGTTCCAGTGTGTCACCACAATGTTTATTGTGACATCATAATTCCCCAAAGTGATATCACAAAGTTACAATGTGCCAACATTATGGCCCAATGTTCCATTATATTGCTTCATTGTGCCTTCACAAGATTAAAACATGACTTCATAATGTTCCATTGTGCCATCACAATGCACTCGCATCATTACAATGATCCGTTGTGTTGACACCATGCTCAATATGCAAACATGGTGCTCAGGGTCCCCTCACAATCCCACAATAGAACATCACAATGATCCAATGTGTGAACACTATGCTCCAATGTGACATCACAGTGCTCCAATTTTGTCATTACAATGATCCATTTTGTCGTCACCATGCTCAATATGCAAGCACAGCACTCAATGTCCCCTCACAATCCCAAATGTGACATCATAATGCTCGAATGCGTCATCACAATGCTCCAATGTGCCATCACGATGCTATTCACCATGCTCAATATGCAAACACAGCACTCAATGTCCCCTCACAATCCCAAATGTGACATCATAATGCTCGAATGCGTCATCACAATGCTCCAATGTGCCATCACGATGCTATTCACCATGCTCAATATGCAAGCACAGCACTCAGTGTCCCCTCACAATCACCCAACGTGACATCACAATGCTCCAATATGCCATAACAATGTTAGAACATGACTTCACAATATTCCATTGTGACAAAACAATGCTCCAATGTGCCAACACTATAGCTAAATGTGTCATTTTATTGCTTCAATGTGCCATCGCAACTTTACAATATGATTTCACAATGTTCCATTGTGCCACCACAATTCGCCATGTGTCATTCCAATGATTCATAGTGTCGTCCTCATGCTCAACATGCAAAAGGGTGCTCAGTGTCCCTTCACAATCCTGCATTACAGTATGATCTCACAAAGTTCAACTGTGAAATCACAATGCTCCAATGTGCCAACACTGTGGCCAAATGTGCCATTATATTACTCCATTGTCCCATCACAATGTTAAAATATGACTTCACAATGTTCCATTTTCACAACACATTTCATTGTGCATTCACAACCTGCCACTGTGTCATTACAATGATCCACGGCTTTTACACCATGACCATATGCAAACACGTTGTCAGTGTCCCCTCATAATCCCCCAATTTGACATCACAATGTTCCAACGTAACATTACAATGCTCCAATGAGACATCACAATGCACCAATGTGACATCACAATGCATAAATATGCCAACACAATGGCCCCATGTGCCATTATATTACTCCAATGTGCCTACAAAATAGAATAATATGAATTCACATTCTTCCATTGTACCATCACAATGCTCATTGTGACATTGCAATGCATCATTGCGTCACAATAATGATCCATTGTGTTGTCAACATAATAAATATGCAAACACGGTGCTCAATGTCCCCTCACAATCCTTCAATGTGAATTATGATGCTCAATGTGATACCACAATGCTCCAATGTGACTGCACTATGGCCAAATGTGTCATTATATTGATCAAATGTGCCATCACAGTGTTACAGTATGAGTTCACAATGTACCATTGTGTCATCAAAATGCTCATTGTGCCATCACAATGCACCACTGTCTCATTCCCATGATCCATTGTGTTGTCACCATACTCAATATGCAAACACAGTGCTCAATGGCCCCTCTCAATCCTGGTCACTATGCACAAGTGTGTCATTGTGATGATTCATTCTGTTGTGACCATGCTCGATATACAAACACGCTGCTCAGTGTCTCCTCACAATTGCCAACTGTGACATCACAATTCTCCATGGTGCCATTACAATATTACAATATCATTTCACAATATTCCATTTTGACATCACAAGGCTCCAATGTGCCAACACTATTGCCCCTTGTGCCATTATATTGCTTCAATGTGCAATCACAATGTTACATTATGACTTCACAATGTTCCATTGTGTCATCACAATGCTCCAATGTGACATCACAATGCTCCAATGTGCCAATATCTCCCCATGTGACATCAAAATGCTTCCATCTGTGACATCACAATGCTCCATTATGACATCACAATCCTCCAATGTGCCAACAATATCTCCCCATGTGACATCAAAATGCTCCATTGTGCAATCACAATGTTACATTATGACTTCACAATGTTCCTTTGTGACATCACAAGGTTCCAATATGCCAACACTATCGCCCCATGTGCCATTATATTGCTCCTATGTGCCATCACATTTTTACTAATGGTCTTCAGAAGTTCCAATGTGACATCCCAATGATGGAATGTGATATCACAATGCTCCAATATACCAAAACTATCTCCCCTTGTGCCATTATATTGCTCCTATGTGCCATCACATTTTTACAAATGGCCTTCAGAAGTTCCAATGTGACATCACAATGCTGGAATGTGATATCACAATGCTCCAATGAAGTTCCAATGTGACATCACAATGATGGAATGTGATATCACAATGCTCCAATGTGCCAACACTATACCCAAATGTGCCATTTTACTGCTCTAATGTGCCATCACAATGTTACCATATAACTTCCCAATGTTCCTTTGTGACATCACAATGCTCCAATATGCCAACACTATCGCCCCATGTGCCATTATATTGCTCCAGTGTGCAATCACAATGATACAATATGACTTCAATATGTTCCATTCTGACATCACAATGCTCCAATGTACCAACACTATCGCCCCTTGTGCCATTATATTGCTCCTATGTGCCATCACATTTTTACAAATGGTCTTCAGAAGTTCCAATGTGACATCACAATGCTGGAATGTGACAACACAATGCTCCAATGTCCCAGAACTGTTGGCCCATGTGCCATTATATTGCTCCAATGTTCCATCACAACGCTACTATATGACATCTCATTGTTCCATTGTGACATCATAGTGCTCCAATGTCATATCACAATGCTACAATGTACCAATACTATCTCCCCATGTGCCACTATGTTGCTCCAATATGCCATCACGATCCTATTATAGGACTTCCCAGTGTTCCATTGTGACATCACAATGCTCCAATGAGACAACACTATCACCCCATGTGGAATCATATTGCTCCAATGTGCCATCACAATGCTACAATATGACTTCTCAATGTTCCATTGTAACATCATAATGCTCCAGTATGCCAACCATATGTACACATGTGTCATTATATTGCTCAAATGTGCCATCACAATGTTAAAATATGATTTCATAATGTTCCAGTGTTACTTCACAAAGCACCATAGTGCCATCAGCATGCTGCAATATGACATCACAATGTTCCAATGTGAAATTCCAACACTTTAATGTGACATCATATGCTCCAATGTGCCAAATCTATCGCCCCATATGCCATTATATTGCTCCAAAGTGCCATCACAATGTTACAGTGTGACATGAAAATGTTCCAATGTGGCATCTCAATGTTCCAATGTGACATAACACTGCCCCAATGTACCAACCAACACTGTCGTCCCTTTGCCATTATATTGCGCCAATGTGCCATCACAATGTTATAGTATGATTTCTCAATGTTCCATTGTGACATCACAATGCTCAAATGTGACATCACAATGCTCCAATGAGCCAACACTATCGCTCCATGAACCAATAAATTGATCCAATGTGCCATCACAATGCTTCAATAAGACTTATCAATGTTCCTTTGTTGCATCATAATGGAGCAATATATGGGCACACAGGGCGATAGTTTCTGCACATTGGAGAATTGGGATGTCACATTGGAGCACTGCGATATCAAAATGGAACACTGTAAAGTCATATTTTAACACTGTGATGGCACCATAGAGCAATTTAAAGGCACATGGGGACATAATGTTTGCACTTTGGAGCATTGTGATGTCATATTGGGAGATTGTGTGGGGACAATTAGCATCATGTTTGTATAATGAGCATGGTGACGACACAATGGATCATGGTGATGACACAATTGCACAGAGTTGAGGGCACAATGAGCATTGAGATGTCACAAAGGAATATTGGGATGTCATATTGTAACAGTGTGATGGCAAATTGGATCACTATGATGTCACATTGGAGCATTGTGATGTCACAATAGAACATCGTGAAGTCAAATTGTAACTTTGGGATGACACATTGGAGGAATAGAATGGCACATGGGGCAACAGTGTTGTGATGTCATATTTTGAAGTCATATTGTTACATTCTGATGGCACATTGGACCAATATAATGTCACATGGTACGATACTGTTGGCACATTGAGCATTGTAACATCACAATGGAACCATGTGAAGTTATAATGTAACATTGTCATGCCAAATTGGGGCAATATAATGGCACGTGTGGCAATAGCTTTGGCATATCAGAGTATTGTGATGTCACACTTGAGCATTGTGGTGTCACTAGGGTACATTCAGAAGTCATATTGTAACATTGTTGGCATATTGGAGCAATATAGTAGCTCATGGACCTATGGTGTTGGCAGATTAAACATTGTGATGTCACATTGGAGCATTGTAATTGCAAATTGGTACATTTTGCAGTCATACTGTAAAACGGTGATGGCACCATGGAGCACTGTGATGTAACAATGAAACATTGTGATGTCATATTGTAACATTGTGATGGCACATTTGGGACCATAGTGTTAGCACATTGGAGCATTG
>NW_008345877.1:27162-29924 GCF_000622305.1 Nannospalax galili
ATTTCATTTGGCCATCACAATGCTCATTGTGACATCACTATGCACAATTGTGTAATTACCATAATCCATTGTGTTGTTACCATGTTCAATATGCAAACACGGTGCACAGTGTCCCCTCACAGTACCCGAATGAGACATCACAGTGCTCCAATATCAAAACACTATCACCCCTTGTGCCATTACATTGCTCCAATGAGCCACCACAATGTTACAATATGACTACTCAACGTTCCATTGTGACATCCCAATGTTGTAATGTGCCATCAGAATATTACAATATGACTTCACAATATTTGATTGTTACATCATAATGCTCCAAGGTGCCATCACAATGTTACAATATGACTTCACAATGCTCGAATATGACATTACAATGCTCCAATGTTCCAATACCATGGCCCCATGTACCATTATATTCCTGCAATGTTCCAACACAAGGTTACGATATGACTTCACAATGTTCCAATTTGACATAACAATATTCCATGTGAATCCAACATGCTCCGGTGTCGAACACTATCACCCCATGTTCCATCATATTGCTACACTTTGTCATCACAATGTTACAATATGACTGCACAATTTTCCACTGTGACATCACAATGCTCCAATGTGCCAAAACTATCTCCCCATGTGCCTTATCTTGCTCCACTCTGTTATCACAATGTTACAATATGAATTCATAAAGGTCAATTGTGACATCACAATTCTCCAATGTGCCAATATTACCACCACTTGTGCAGTTATATTGGTTCTAAGTGCCATCACACTGTTAGATTATGACTTCACAATGTACCAGTGTGACATCACAATGCTCCAATGTGAAATAACAATGCTCAAATGTAACAACACTATCGCCCCATGTGCCTGTATATTGCTCCAATGTGCCATCACAATGTTACAATATGACATCACAATGCTCCAATGGTGACATCACAATGCTCCAATGTGCCATCACAATGCTCCAATTTGCCAACCTCATCGCCCCATATGACATTATATTGCTCCAATGTATCATCACAATACTACTATATGTCTTCCCAGTGTTCCATTGTGACATCACAATGCTCCAATGTGACATCACAATGCTCCAATGAGCCAACACTATCGCCCCATGAACAAAAATATTGTTCCAATGTGCCATCACAATGCTATAATATGACTTCTCAATGTTCCATTGTTACATAATAATGCTCCAATGTGCCAACACTATGGATGCATGTGCCATTATATTGCTCCAATGTGCCATCACAGTGTTAAAATAGGATGACACAATGTTCCATTGTTACATCACAATACTCCATGGTGCCATCATGAGGCGGGATTTCCAGGTGCCTTGATAAGCTCTGGAACACCTGTAATAAATGAGTCCCCACTTGACTAGGCTCCCCATTGCGTCTGATTGTGCCTGGTTCTGGGAACAGCATGGGCTGGCAAACGGTGTGCTAACTCATCCCCAATAATCACTGCGCAGGGGTCACTGACTCGAACACCCCACAACTGGGGCCCAAAGTGGGGCTTGAAGGAAGGTGAAAAGAAGAAAAGAAAGAAAGAAGAAAAACGGCTTGGGGCCTATCGGGAAGTTAGGAGTAAGAGAGACCTGGAAATATGGGTAATACAATTAATAAGCCTGAGGACCCACCACTTAAAGTGCTGAGAGATATGCTTAAAAGCAGGGGATTGGATCTGTCAAATCTGGTAGCTCAAAAGGTTTGGGCAGAGCCTGTTCATTTGGCTCCCTGGCTACTTTGGGCTAATAGTTTATTGGGGATACATGGGAATCATGGGAAGAGTTTGAGGAAGAATGCAGAAATGCAACAGAAGTGAAACCAAAAGCAACCAAAGTAAGAAGTGGAACCTCAGGCATGCCTTGGCCAGATTCAGGGCCTCCCGGGACCCATGAAAACAAGACCTATGGATGCCTTTTTCAGAAGGGTGGGGTGGAGTGGAGTTCACGGGGTCGGTGGTGAAAGCCGCCTTCCTGACCCGCCTTGAACTAAGGTGTGCACGAGTCAGGGGCCCCCGCTGAAAGCTGGGCGCATTTAAAAAAAAAAAGGAACCCAACGTTGGCTGTGCACTGCAACCGGCTCTGGGATGGCTGGGAAGGCCCAGTTCAGGGAAGGTGGCTCGGGGGGCCCATCCTGTCTGGTCCTTGGGAGGCCAGGGCAGGGGACTGCCCTCAGGCTGACGACAGGCGGCAGCCACGGGGCACATTTGTAAAAATAGAACCCACCGTTGGCTCTGCACCGCAACCAGATCTGGGATGGCTGGGAAGGCCCAGTTCAGGGAAGGTGGCTGGGGGGGCCCGTCCACCCCCGAGTGCTACAGGCCCGCTGGCAGCAGTGCTCGCCAAATCCCAGGGCCTAGGGAGCCCTTAGTAAAAGCCTACAATGTTTTCACTGACGGGGGCAGATTTGGAGCTGCAGTGATAGTATACCTCGGGGCAGATGAGAAACAAAAAAGATATGTCCGCGCTTGTGATGGCTCAGCTCAATTAAAGGAACTCATGTCCTGTTTAGCATTAACAAAGATAAGTGAGGCCATGAATTTGATTTCTGGCAGTCTGTATGTAGTCAATCTTCTTCGAGGGCTATTAGGTTCTTATATCCAGTTGGATGGGAACCCCATTACTCCTTTGATGACTCAGACTCTTATGCTCCTTAAAGAGAGAGAAGCCCGTATTTTCTTACAGCATCTTAGGGGGCACCAAGGATTCCCTGGGATTTTATCCCAAGGCAATGCAGAGGCAGACAAGGTGGCTT
>NW_008345877.1:30492-37324 GCF_000622305.1 Nannospalax galili
CCTGATCAGTCCCATTTTCTCCAGTGCTTCGCTATGTTGGGACTGCCCCAAAGAATTAAAACTGATAATGGACCATGTTTTGTGAGTAAAAATTTACAAGGTTTCTTTTCACTTTGGGGAATTCAACACAATACAGGAATTCCCTACAATCCCCAAGGTCAAGACATTATAAAATGCAACATTCAAAACCTAAATATTCAAGTACAAAAACAAAAAGGGAGAATGAGGCCCCACCAGAAGTTCGGTATGGCCTTATTCACTGTTAATGTTCTTAATTTCCAAAAGTTCAGTTGGAATCCCGATTTCAGAAGCATTGGGGACGACAGGAGAAGAGAACTGAAGTACAGGTAAGATTGAACGACACCATTATGGGGCGATGAAGAGGCCCAGATCCATTGTTAACTATGGTCGAGGCTTTGGCTGTGTCTTCTCTACAGGAAATTCAAACCCCATATGGGTGCCTGTGAAAAACCTTAAGTGCGTAGGCCACGATCTGACTGACTAGCGTGATGGTCCATGGACAATAGTTCATGAGACAAAATTCCTCTCTGGGGACAGAAGACCGGGGGAACTGCCACGGCCTACCTCCTCATGATTATGGACTTCCCCAGGACCTCCTCCAGTTGTCCACACTTGGCTAACCGAGTTAGGCAGAGACTAAGACTCTCACGGCCTGGCATTACCCACGTGTCTGCCCTTAATCATGATGCATTTTTAACCAAGGACAGGTAAGGTGTCCAATGAAAAGCAGTCCTAAGACAGGACATGCACATGGCCAGGTGAATGGTCCAATGACTGGCAAGGCTTGATCAAAGGTGATGCAACCTAAGACAGGCAGAAATGCATAAGATTAGAGGAAGGAGATAGCCATCATCCCTCAGGGAGCCGTCTATTAGGTGGGTAACCCATGAAATAAAGTCAGTCTGGCCTTAAAATAAAAATAAAAGGGGGAGATGTGGGGCTCTAATGGCCCCACCTTGCAGAGTCTGAGAGGAAGTTACTGGGGCGTGGCCTGTCTTACTTTCAAAGTCTGAAGGATACTTCCAGACTGCTGAGTAGTTTGAGGAGTGCACGATCAGAATGTGACCATCCTTAAGATACACCCTCAAGGGGAGCAGGATTTCCAGGTGCCTTTATAAGCTCTGTAACACCTGTATTAAATGAGTCCCTGCTTGACTAGGCTTCCTGTTGCGTCTGATTTTCCCCGGTACTGAAGGCGGCATGGGGTGGTGAATGGTGTGCTTACTCATCCCCAAAAATCACTGCGCAGGGTCGCTGGCTCAAATCCCCCATAACATTGCTCCACTATGACAAATCTATCACCCCCTGTGCCACTGTACTGCTCCATGATGTCATCACAATGTTTCAATGTGCCAACACTATGCCCCATGTGCCATCACTATGCTCCCTGGTGCCATCACAATGTGACAATATGACTTCACAATGTTCCATTGTGACAGCACAATGCTTCAATATGACATTACATTGCTCCAATGTGCCAAACAATCGCCCAATGGGTCATTATATTGCTCAAATGTGCCATCAAAATGTTGCAATATAACTTAACAATGTTCCATTGTGACATCACAATGCTCCATGATGCCATCATAATGTTACATTAAGATTTCCTGTAACGGCACATGTGCCATAACATTGCTCCATGAGGCCATCAACTATGCTCAATTGCGTCATTACCATGATCCATTGCGTTGTCACCATGCTCAATATGCAGACATGGTGCTCAATGTCCCCTCACATTCCCCAATGTGACAACAAAATCATCCATGGTGGCATCACAGTGTGCAATACGAATTCACAATGTTCCTTTGTGAAATCACAATGCTCCAGTGTGCCAAACTATCACCCCATGTACCAATATATTGTTCAATGTCCCATCACTATGTTACAATGTGACTTCACCATGCACCAATGTGACTTCATAATGGTCCAATGTGCCAGCACTATCGCCCCATGTGATATCACGATCCTTTATGGTGCCATCATAATGTTACAATGTGATTTCACAATATTCCATTGTGATATCACAATGCTCCAATGTGACATTACAAAGCTCCAATGTGCCAACACTCTTGCCACATGTGCCATTATATTGCTCAGATGTGCCAACGCAGTGTTAAAATATGACTTCATAATGTTCCAATGTGACATCACAATGCTGGAATGTGATATCACAATGCTCCAATGTGCCAACACTATAGCCAAATGTGCCATTTTACTGCTCCAATGTGCCATCACAATGTTACCATATAACTTCACAATGCTCCAATGTGAAATCACAATGCTCCTAGTTGCCAACACTATCGCCCAATGTGCCATTATATTGGTCCAATGTGCCATCAAAATGCTACAACATGACGTCTCTATGGTCCATTGTGACATCACAATGCTCCAATGTTGCATCACAATACTCCAATACGCTAGCACTATGGCCCCATATGCCATTATATTGCTAAAATTTGCCATCACAATGTTACAATATGACTTCACAATGTTCTATTGTGACATCCCAATGCTACAAGGTGCCAACACCATTTTACAAGATGACTTCACAATGTTCCATTGTGATGTCAAAATTCTCCAGTGTGACATCACCATGGTCCAATGTGACACCACAGTGCTCCAATTTGCCATCACAATGCTATAATATGACTTCACAATGCTACAACGTGACATCACAATGATCCAATGTGCCAAAACTATCTTCCTAACTGCCATTATGTTTCTATAATGTGTCATCGCAATGTTAATATACGACTTCACAATGTTCCAATGTAACATCACAATGCTAAAATGTTATATCATAGTGCTGCAATGTGCCAACACTATTGCCCCATGTGCCATTATAGTGATGCATTTTGCCGTCACAATCTTACTATATCACTTCACAATTTTCCAATGTTACATCACTATGCTCCAATGTGACATCACAGTGCTCCAATGTGCCAACACTATAGCCCCATATGCCATTATATTGCTCCAATGTGCCATGACATTCTTAATATATGACTTTACAATGCTCCAAATGTGACATCTCCATGCTCCAATGTGACATCATAAGGCTCCAATGTGGCAATGCTATCGCCCCATGTGCCATTGTATTCTTCCAATTTGCTATTATAATGTGACAGTATGACTTCTTAATGTTCCACTGTGACATCAGAATGCACCAATGTGACATCAGAATGCTTGAATGTGCCAACATTTTCGCCCCATGTGCCATTTTATTGCTCCAATATCCCATAACAATGTTACAATATGACTGCACAATGCTCCACTGCAACTTCACAATGCTCCAGGGTGCCATTCCAACGTTACAATATGACTTCACAGGGGTGTTCCATTGTGACTTCACAATGCTCCAATAAGACAACAGAATGATCCAATATACCAAAACTTTTACCCCACGTCATTATGTTGTTCCAATGTGCCATGATAATGTTACTATATGACGTCATAACATCACAATGCTCCATTTTGACATCACAATGCTCCAATGTGCCAGCACTATTGCTCCATGGGCCCTTATATCACTCCAATGTGCCAACACAATATTACAATAAGACTTCAAAATATTCAATTGTGATATCACAGGCCATTATATGGCTCCAATATACCAACAAAATATTACAATAAGACTTCAAAATATTTCATTTTGAAATCACAATTCTCCAATGGGACATCACAATGATCCAAAGTGCCAACACTGTTGCTCCATGTGACATTACATTGTTCCAATGTGCCAACACAATGTAAGAATATGATTTCACAATGTTCCAATGTGACATCACAATGATCCAATGTGACATCACAATGCTCCTATGTGCCAACACTATCTCCACATGTGCGGTAATATTGCTGCAGTGTGCCATGACAATCTTACATTATGACTACACAGTGCTCCAATGTGACATCACAATGCTCCAATGTGCCATCACTATCACCACATAGGCCATTATATGGCTCCAATGTGCCAGCACAATGTTGCAATATGACTTCAAAATGTTCCATTGTGACATTACAATTCTCCACTGTGCAAACACTATCTCCCGATGTGCCATTATATTGCTTCAATGTGCCATTACAATGGAACAACATGACGTCACAATGTGACATCACAATAGTGCAGTGTGCCAACACTATTGCACATGTGACATTCTATTCCTCCAATGTGCGATCACACTGTTACAATATGACTTCACAATGCTGCATTGTGAAGTCACAATACTCCAACATGACGTCACAATGCTCCAGTGTGCCAATACTATCGCCCCATGTGCCATTATATTGCTACAATGTGCCATCACAGTGTTACAATATGACTTCATAATGCTCCATCGTGACATCACAATGTTCCATTGTGACTTCAAAGTCCTCCACTGTGAAATGAAAATGCTCCAATGTGCGAACACTACCACATCATGTGCCATTATATTGCCCCAATGAGACATCATGATGTTACAATATGACTTCACAATGCTCCAATGTGGCATTACAATGCTCCAATGTGCCAACACTATGGCCCCATGTGCCATCACTATGCTCCATGGTGCCATCACAATGTTACAATAGGACTTCTAAGTTTCCAATGTGACATCAAATGCTCCCATGTAACAATACTATGTGCCTTTATGTTGCTCCAATATTCCTTGACAGTGTTACAATATGACTTCATAATATTCCATTGTGACATCACCATGCTCCAAGTTGACATCACAATGCTCCAACATTCCAACACTATTGCCCCACGTGTTACTATATGGCTCCACCATGCCATAAAAATGTTACAATATGATTTCATAACGTTCCTTTGTCTTTTCACAATGCTCCATTGTGATGTCACAATGCTTTATGCGAATACTTTTGCCCCATGTGCCTATATATTGCTACATAGTGCCATCAAAATGTTACAATACGAATTCACATTGTTCCTTTTTGACACCACAATGCTCCAATGTAACACTATCGCCCCATGTGCCATTATGTTGTTTCAATATGCCATCACAATGCTAACCTACGACTTCTCAGTGTTCCTTTGTGACATCATAATACTCCAGTGAGCCAATACAATCGCTCCCTGTGACAATATATTGCTCCAATATGCCATCAAAATGCTTAGTGTGCCACCACAATGCCCCAATATAATGGCACAAAATGCTTCAATATGCCAACACTGTCGCTCCATGTGAAATCAAAATGTTCTATGGTGCCATCACAATGTTACAATATGACTTCACAATGATCCGTTGTTACATCATAATGCTTCAATGTGTCGTCACAATGCTCCAATGTGATATCACTGTGTTTCCATGTGCCAACACTATCACTCCATGTGAAATCAAAATGCTCTCTGGTGCCATCACAATGTTAGAATATGACTTCATGATGATCCATTGTTACATCACAATGCTCCAATATGTCATCACAACGCTCCAGTGTGACATCAGAGTTCCCCAATGTGTCATCACAATGCTCAACATTGATCATTGTGATAACACATTGGAGCATTGTGAGGGGACATTCAACATTGTGATATCACATTGAGCACCGTAGTGAGACATTAGGGCATTGTGAAGGGACAGTCAACATTCTGATGGCTCAATGAGCATTATGATGACAGATTGGGGCCTTTAGATGGCACAAAAAGGATTGTGACATCACATTATACCATTGATATGACAGATTGGAGCATTTTGTTGGCACATTGAGCATTGTAATTACATTTTGGAGCATTGTGGTGGCATACTGGAACATTGTGATGTCACATGAAACATTGCCATAGCACATTTGAGCATTGTGCTGTATAATTGGTGCATTTTGATGACACTTTGGGGCATTGTGATGTCACACGGACCTGTGTGATGACATATTGGGTCATTGTGAGAGGAAATGGAGCAATGCGATTGCACATTGAGCATGGTGATGAAATGTGGGGCATTGTCAGTGCATATTGAGCATTGTGGTGGCAATCTGAGTTCTGTCGTGACACACTGGGGCACTGTGATGGCACACTGTAAACTGTAATGTCTCATTGGAGCATTGTGTTGACACACTGCAGCATTTTTATCTCACACAGGGTATTGTGATGGCACTTTGAAAACTGTTATGACATATTGGTGCATTGTGAGGGCACACTGAGCACTGTGATGAGACATTGGGTGAATGTGATGGCACACTGCACGGTGATGCCATATTGGAGCATTGTGATGACACATTGAAGGAGAGTGATGGCACCTGTGAGCACTGTGATGTCACGTGAAACATAGTAATAGCACATTAGATCATTGCGAGGATACACTGGGGCATTTTCTTGGCAAAATAAGCATGATGCTGACACATTGGTGCACTGTGATGACACATTGGTGCACTGTGATGGCACACTGAGGATTATGATGTCAAAATGGAGCATTTTGGAGACATACTGCAGCAGAATGATGGGACAGTAGGGCATTGTGATGGCACATTGGGGCATTTTGAGCACACACTGAGCATTCTGATGGCTCACTGAGCATTTTTATGACACATTGGAGCATTGTGATGTCTCACTTAGCATTGTGATATCACACTGGTGCATGGTGATGACGTATAGGAGAATTGGGATCACTCATTAGGACATTCTGACGGTACATTGAACATTGTTATGACACATTGCAGCATTGTGTTGGCACCTGAGCACTGTGATGTCAATTTTGAGCATTTTGATGACATACAGGAGAATGGTGATTACACCGCAGTATACCTTTAACACATTGTAGCTTTGTGATGTCACATTGGACCACCGTGATGACACATTGGTGCATTATTATGGCACACT
>NW_008345877.1:37805-39384 GCF_000622305.1 Nannospalax galili
ATATTAGAGCATTACGATTGTACATTGGAGCATTCTGATGTCAAATGAAACATTGTAACAGCAAATGGGAGCATTGTAAGGACACGTTGGGGTATTGTGTTGGCACCCTGAAGAAGGTAATGACACATTGGAGCATTGTGATGGCACATTGAGGCATTGTGATGTCACACTGGGGTATTGTGAAGACATATTTGAGAATTGTGATTGGACATTGGGTCATTGTGACAGCACAATGGGGATTTGAGTGCACCTTGAAACATTATGATGGCACATTGGAGCATTGTGATGTGACATGAAAAATTGTAGTACCATATTAAGGCATTGTGATGACCTATCTGAGCATTGTTATGGCACATTCAGCATGGTGATGACATTGCTGTGCTGTGATGACACATTGCTGTACTCTGATGGCACACTACATTGTGATTACACAGTAGAGTGTTTTGATATCACATTGCAGCATTTTGACGACACATTGGAGTATTTTGATGTTATATTTGAGCATTATGATGACACATTGGAGAAGAGTGATGGCACATTGAGAATTGTGATAAGACACTGGGGCACTACGATGGCACACTGAACACTGTGGTGTCACATTGGAGCGTTTTGATGACACATTGGAGTATTTTGAATTCACATTGTACCATCACATGTGATGGCATTTTGAAGGAACATTGAACATTGTTATGACTCATCGGTGCATTGTTATGGCACACTGAGGAGTGTGATGTCAAAATGGAGCTTTTTGAAGATATATTAGAGCATTGTGATGATACATTGTGTATGGTGATGCCACAATGGCACAATGTGATGAGACACTGTCCGTTGTGTTGGGATACTGAACATTGTGATGGCACAATGGAGAATTGTGAATTAATCATCGAGCATTTTGATGGCATATTGGAGCACAGTGATGACACATTGGAGCATTGTGATGTCACATGAAACACTGTGGCATTAAGGCATTGTGAAGACCCATTTTGGCATTGTGGTCACTTTTTGAGCATGGTGATGACACTGTTGCACTGTGAAGACACACTACTGCACTTTGATGGCACAGTAAGCATTGTGATGGCACAATGTAATACTGTGAATTCATATCATAAAACTGTGATGGCAGGTTGAAGCAGTATAATAGCACATGGTTCCATAGTGTTGGCACATTGCAGCTTTGTGAGGTCATATTGGAGCATTTTGATGTCATATTTTACTTAGTGTTGGCACACTGGAGCATTTTGATGACACATTGGAGTCTAGTGATGTCACATTGGGGTGTTGTGAGGGGACACTGAGCACAATCTGCATATTGAACACGGTGACGACACAATGGATCATTGCAATTACACTATTGCACATAGTGATGTCACAATGAGCATTGTGATGGCACAATGGAACATTGTGAAGTTATATTTTAACATTGTGATGGCACTTTGGAGCTATATAATGGCAGATGGGGCGATTGTATTGTCACACTGAAACATTGTAATGTCATATTGGAGCACAGTGATGCCACAATGGAACATTCTGAGTCATATTGTAACATTTTGATGACACATTGGAGCAATGTTTTGGCTCC
>NW_008345878.1:0-245 GCF_000622305.1 Nannospalax galili
GGGAAGTGGGAAGGGAAGCTGGGAGCCATCTTGGGATGGAAGCCAGGTAGAGTGTGATGGTATAGGAAACTTGCAGCCAGTGCAGCAACTCAAAGACAGAATGGGCTGACTCCCTGTGGACCTGGGGTGAGATCGCTGGCCCCGGGGGCATGAGCAGATGCTAGCAGGGTTATGGGCATGGCATGGTCTGATACAGTGGGCTCTGAGTCGCCGCGGCACTGGGCTAGGCACTGGGTACTCATTTC
>NW_008345879.1:0-277 GCF_000622305.1 Nannospalax galili
TGAGTGCACCCATGTCGTGCAATGCCACAGAAGTCAGAAGAGGGCTTCAGAATCCCCTGGAACTAGAGTTAAGAATGGTTTGTAGCCACCATGTGGGTGCTGGAAATTGAACCTGGGTCCTCTACAAGAGCAGTCAGTGCTCTTAACCGCTGAGCCATCTCTCCAGCCCCTTAAATTTTTATTTTAAAAATTTATTTAACAACCACATAATTAGTAGAAGCATTTAATTGCAACAGCATTGACATAGTAACAGTTTCCAGAGCAAAGATGCATCTCT
>NW_008345880.1:0-424 GCF_000622305.1 Nannospalax galili
AACTGAGCAATACCTTCTCAAAGTCTGTCCCCAGTGACAGACTTCTTCCTGTAAGCCTATACCTCCTACACCTCTTCAGACAGTAGCACAAACTTCAACCACTACCTAGTGTTCAACTATGTGAGTCTGAGCAGGATATTTCTCATTCAAACCACCACACTGTTTTTATTTTATTTTAAATTTTGTTTACTGAATTCTTGTGTATTTCATACATAAATTAATCTTTATACTCCCTTCCCCCTTCCACTTTGGCACCTCCCATTCACCACCTCCCCCCAGTGGAGTTCATACATTCTGTCATTTGTATTAAGGCCTATTATTTAAGTTAGTGTCCTAAGATGTCTCTCAGTGCAACTTCATACACCAGGGTTTAGTCAGCCTATCTAGAGTCTCTCCCTTCAGGAAGATCAGCTCTTCCTCACCC
>NW_008345881.1:0-159 GCF_000622305.1 Nannospalax galili
ACATTACCATTGAAATCTACCTGATGACTTTATATCCATACTTAGGTGCCAGGGTTCCAAGGGTAATGGACTGCGACTAGTAATAATCAGATACATAGAGATTAGAGACGTATGTGCAAATATCTAAGTGTTAGTAGCATTAAAAATGAGTCTTTCTGT
>NW_008345881.1:283-497 GCF_000622305.1 Nannospalax galili
CAATTTTATGTCTTACAGGGTTTATACTGAGTTCAATATTGTATAACTGTATTAATTCAACTGTGAACCAAAAATTTACGGCCACTTTTGAAATAGATGTGTCTTTGCTCTGGAAATTGTTACTGAATATGTTAAAGCTGTACTGCTTCTTCTGATCATGTGGTTATTAAATCAGTTAAAAAAATTTGGAACAAGCACAAAATAAGAAACATGT
>NW_008345882.1:0-765 GCF_000622305.1 Nannospalax galili
ACACCCTTTGCCCGTGGCTCAATCCTTAGAAAGCAAAGCAGAATCCATACTTGAGGGATATATCTGAAAGTCTGGGAAATGCTCAAATGCTTATATTTGTATATTACAAAACTTCAAGTGTACTGAACGAATAAGAATTAATCATAAAATTGCAAAATCTCTAATACAAATTTATTTTTAATTCTTAAGTGTGAGAAACTAGAAATATAATTACTGTGAAAAAGCCTTTACTTTCCCATCCAATCTTGTTGAATATCACAGAATCTTTATTGTCATGGAAACATACAGATAAACAAAACATGTCAGCCACAATTCACAAATTGTGTCTTAGGAAACATCAGCGATTTCTTCATGAACAGGAACTTCACAACATTCAAAGATTATTACTTCATTATTTATAGTCAAAGAAAACTCAGTGTGAAAAGTGCAGTGTGCTGGATAGCTTTAGTGTCAACTTGAAACACAGGAATAGGGAGCATCCACTGGGGAATTGCCTCCATTTGACTGGCCTGTGGCCATATCTGTGGAGTAATTTTCTTGTTGTTGAGTGATGTGGGAGGACCCAGCCCACTGTGAGTGGAGACATTCCTGGACAGGTGATCCTGCATTGTATAAGAAAGCAGTGTGAGCAGGGTCCAGTGGAGCAAGCTAGTAAGCAGCATTCCTCCAGCATTCCGCCAGTGCTCCAGCCTCTGCCTCCAGGTCCCTGCCCTAAGTTTCTACCTTGGCCTCCCTGATGAACCCTGGGAGATGTAAGACAAATAA
>NW_008345883.1:0-319 GCF_000622305.1 Nannospalax galili
TAGCATGATGTAAATTTCCATGCTTCCTCCTCAAATATAATACAATTTTTTTGAATTTGTTGATTTTGTGTGTGTGTGTGTGCATATCACACAGAACATCCCAAACCATCTTATTCAACTATACACCCACTTCCCAGATGGCACTGTCCCATATCTTCCCTCCCCGACTAGAGCACTTATACCCTGATATCCCTGCTACTGTCTGCTTCATTATTGGCATCCCTAGCCGTTCCCCACTACTTGCCCTTCTGGTGAATCTTGTCAGCCCATCTATAGGTCTTTGTTTTAGGAGGGTCAGCTGTTCCTCATCTAGCAGCAA
>NW_008345884.1:0-988 GCF_000622305.1 Nannospalax galili
CTCTGTGGGGCTCTGTGGGCACCTACATGCCTACATGCATATAAACACATGTAGGCGCGCACACACACACACACACACACACACACACACACAAAACAGAAAAAATAAATCTAAAAAGATGAAATGAAAAGTAAAAGTGAAAATAAGACTACATAGATATGCAGTCTGCAAACTAAAATTTCCTAAGTGCAGTGGGCACCATTCAATACTTATCTGTGATCCTTACAGAATTCCCAGGTAGGATTTTTGATGTGGAAGAGATGGTTTATACCCTTGGTTCCACCAAAGAGTACTCTAAAGGTGTGTGTTTATGTTTCCATGGTTTTATTGTCTCATAGGTGAGAAGTCCAAAATGGGTTACACTGAGCTAAAATCAGGATGATGACAGAACTACACACCTTACAGAAAAGTTCCAACTGTCCAAAGAAACTGTTTCCTTGAATTTTCTAACTTCAAGCAGCTGTCCACATTCCTTAGCTTGGTTCTTCTTGCATCTTCAAAGATAGCATGCTGCATTCCTCTAACTTCCATAGGGTTTTGAAGACCTCGAATTGGTGTCACCAATCTTACCTTTCTTTTACATTTAGATGCCCTTAGGAACTTTTAGTTTGCAGACTGCTTCTCTATGTAGTCTTATTTTCACTTTTACTTTTCATTTCATTGTTTTAAATTTATTTTTTTATTTTATTTTATGTGTGTGTGTGTGTGTGTGTGTGTGTGTGCCTGCATCTGCCACTCACAAGCACATTGGTGATGACATTGGGCTCAAATGGTTGAATGAGGATAGTTTTCCCATTTTAAAGTAGCATAATAACAAACTTTATTCTTTCTCAAACCTTAATTCACATTTGCATGTTCACACAATTACAGTACTGGGGATCAAGATGTGATTAATCTTAATTAATTCAGGCCTTTGGAGCCATTATTCCATATGCCCTACGATTCTAAGCTAGTATGACATTTCAGATGTTTGTATCATTTTCAAATG
>NW_008345884.1:1511-2655 GCF_000622305.1 Nannospalax galili
CTGGCAGTGAGAATTCCCTTTATAGGCAAAGGTCTAGCTCATATATCTTCCTTAATTAAATGGGATTTAGCTTTTGTCTGTAAACTTTTATTAAAATAGGTAGACTCTCACCTACCCATAGCTCAGGGACTATTGCTGAAGAAGGGGTGAAAAGATTGTAAGAGCCAGGGCAGGTCCATGAACACAGGGAAACAGAAGATTTCAGGTCACTGGAAGCTTGCATATATGAACTTGCAGCAACGGTACCATTGAATACAGGACCCATGACAACTCAATCAGACAAGGGCCCAGAGTGGAGTGAGGGAAATGGGCTGCAGGCTAGCCCTAGTCTGGGAACTGTTGGAGAATGATCACTTCTGGGTGAGGAAGAGGAAACCTTACTTAGGATCTCTAGGTAGGGTGACTAGACTCCAGTAGATGAATTTTCACTGAAGGACATCTGGGTACAAATGCTTGACTGGATAGAACTTAACCTGTATGGCAGAATACACGAGATCCACTGTGGGGAGGGGGCCACTGAGGAGGGATGGAGTCTAAATTTGAGTAAGAACTGTTGTATGACATGTACAAAGCTCAACAACAACAAAAAGAGTTAAATGACCCAAGTATTTGTTTATTATATTAAAAAAAAACTGCTTCAAATAACTGGCCCTCTGTTATAGTGATGTATACTAAATACATCAGTGCTTTAGAATGTTCACAGTCATTTATAATTTATAATCTATGCCAACATTACAGCTACCTTCAACAAATAATATCCTGACTCAAAACAAGTTTTTAAGAGTGGGTCTGGGGCCTGGAGAGATGGCTCAGCTGTTAAGAAAACTGGCTGTTCTTGCAGAAGACCCAGGTTCAAATCCCAGCACCCACATGGCAGCTAACAACTGTCCGTAACTCCAGTTCCAAGGGATCCAATAGCCTCTTCTGTCCTCTGCAGGCATTGCACAACATGGGTGCACTTACCTACATGCAGGCAATACACGCACACACGTAAAATAAAATAAAAAAGAATAAATAATAAATAAAATATTTTAAAAAGTGGATCTGAACTCAGAGGACACTAGTTCCCCTAGTTATCTATTAGAACCATTTGTCTCCCATAACTGTGCCAATAGATCTCTCTTGTCTCCTCAATCTGTGGAGT
>NW_008345884.1:3070-12995 GCF_000622305.1 Nannospalax galili
CTGTTCTGCTTTTCCGGAGAGTCCTAACACAAGCCCTGAAGTATGTTTCATATGGGAAGTTTAGAAGAGGAAGACAGATTTGCATTTGCATTACATGGTACATTGACCAAAACCGAGCTGGTACAAATGTAAAGACAGATAAAAATGAAAAACCTAGATTATAGAAAGTAAGCTGTCAGGATTAGTCTTGTGCAGACAGGGCTGGAAACAACAATAAAATGAGCTGAGTATGGATGAGGGACTTGAGCAGAATCCTGGAACAAATGTTAAGTATTCATCACAGCAATTGAAATGAGATCAAGTTGAGGAAAGCACTGTCAATTGCATAACTTTTGAAAGTTCTGAAAAACTATGTTCAAGATGAATTAAACCACTAAAAGGATAGAAATCATCAGAAATACATAGCTAAGACAAAATGCAAACTTCTAATATAAAAATAAAAATAAGCATATTATGTTGGCCAAATAAAACAGCATGGTTTTTATAGGGCTTATGACTTTTAAAATATTTTAATTATTATGAGGATATGTTTTAAATCAGATGAATATGCTTTGTGGTCTGGGGATAAGAGTGAATAAGGTTTGCAGCCAACTGTAAAATGAGTCATATACACGCTAAACAGAAAACCAGGGTTACAAAAAGACAAAGCATAGTCATGGAAACTATAATAAACAAAAGTGGAAATTTCAAAGAAAAATTTGTTTGTAGCTGGAAGGAAAGTGCTTTTCTTTTGCACACTTAATATTGGAAAAAATATATGTGACTGAACTTGAACATAGGTTATCAAATATGTTGAGCAAGTACTTATCACTGAGTTATGACTGCAGATCCTTGGACTATATTTTTATTGGATCTTTCAATTTTGGTTTAGATGGTCTTTAAGTGTATTTCTTAGGAAGTTGAATGTTGGCAATGTTTTATACAAATTAGCTGGAAGGAAAACAGAGCTTGATTAGATAACCTCAGCTTGGAAGGTCTCAAAAGCTTGTGAGGCTCATAATCACAAATAAAATTAATATATGAGTTTCATACAGGACAGGAAATCTTCTCAACTCCAGAAAGGTAAAGATTGTCTTAACTCCAAATGCCTATTCTTTGTTCATAGATCCTTAGCTGAGCACAGCTATAATAACAAATAATGAATTGCTAATGAAAGTGACCTGCATATCTTTTGATCCAGAAGAATTAATATAAGTCAAAAATATTTCAGAAAGAATAAAAGACCAACTGATGGGAACCAGGATATTGTGTGAACAGGAGTGATCATTTAGAAAATCTGATCATTCAAGTGATTTTGAAACAGTTCCCAGGCCAAACGTATTTTTAAAATGTCTATATTATGAATCTAGGCATAATAGTAGAGCAGAATGAAAAGAAAGCAAGTTCAGAGCATAGATGCTAAAAATTGAGACTGCAGCGCCAGGCCTGGTGGCACACGCATTTAATCCCAGTGCAGTGGAAGTAGAGGTGCGGTAGATCTCTTGACATCAATCCCAGCCTGGTCAACACAGTGAGTTCCAGGCAGCTGGGGCTATGGGGAGACCCTGTCTCAAAAGAAAAAAAGAAAGAAAGAAAGAAAGAAAAGAAAAAAAGATTGAGAATGCATCTATAGTTATGAAAACGAATATAATTTGCAGGTGGATTTAAAATACACAAGGGCTGAGGAGAGGGCTGAGACAGGTGGGAGCAGGAAGACTGGAGTTTGGATTCCCAACACTCACGTAAAAGAAAACAGACATTTGGGCAGGCACATTTAATCCAATCTGAGAGCCAGGAGTAAGAGACAGAAGGATCCCTGAGGTTTGCTGCCCAATCAGTCTGGCCAATCAGAAGGCTCCAGGTTTAGTGGGAGACTCTTTAAAAATTAAATAAATAAAAAACAAAGAATCTGGCCTTCAGACTGGAGAGATGGCTCAGCGGTTAAGAACACTCGTTCTTGCAGAAGACCGGGATTCAAATCCCAGCACCCATATGGCAGCTAACAACTGACCATAACTCCAGTCCCAAGGGATCCGACAGCCTCTTCTGACCTCCTGGCCATTGCACTACACGGGTGCACTTACCTACATGCAGGCAATGCACGCATACACATAAAATAAAAATAATAAAAAAATTTAAAAAAGAATCTGGCCTTCATACACATGCACACATATGCATATATACCACCACACAAGTGTACACACATACACACATTCACAAAACATAAAACAAAGTTTCTATATGTTTACCTGTAAACAAAGTTTCTACAGGTTTACTTGTAATTAACTTTCATCCTTTATACATATTAAAGAGAAATTTTGGAGCTAGAGCGATGACTCAGCAGCTAAGAGCACGGGCAACTCTTGCAGAGGACTGGGGTTCAGTTCCCAGCACCCACAGGGCAACTAACAACTGTCTGTAACTCCACTTCCCCGGGTTCTGATGCCCTATTCTGTCCTCTACGGGCATTGCACTGGCGTACATGCAGACAAACATTACTACACATAAAATAAAAACACATTTTATAAGTTTTAAAAAGAAAGTGCTAAAGCAAAATTCTTAGTATGTAAATATAAAGGGGACGTTCAAAATCAGTAGTGGAGCACTCGCCCAGCGGGTGTAGCTGAGGCTTCAGTCTCAGCGCTGCAGGAACAAACAGAACCAGAAACTCACCTGAAAGATACACAAGAGGCTGTGATCAGGGATCTTTCTGAGGAAAGAAATTCCATGGCTGAGGTGTAGGCTAGAGGAAGGCCTGGTCTGTCTGTTTCTAATGCATCTTTAATGTCAATCTTTCTCCATGCTGTCTATAAATCTAAGGTGATACCGCCATGATTTCTACTTTCTCTTTGAGAAGTGATAAATTCATTAGCTACTACTGTGTAACACTGCTGCCAAATTTGGAGCTCCAAACAATACAGTGACTGACGTTGCCTTGCTTTGTTCTGAGGTCTGGTCGTTCTGGGTCAGAGAATGACAAGTGGTAACAGACCAGCCGGTGGCTTGGGATGAGGACTTTTGAAGGTTTATAGTGTCTGCAGGTTTTTTCCCAAGTTCATTCATGTAGCTGGGGTCTCCGCTTCTTGTCAGCTCTTAGCCAGAGGCTTCAAAGGGAAAACAGGCTCTAGGCAGATTAATATATTTTTTCATTTAAACATTTAACATAGCTGACTTAGTGACTTGATGAGTTTCCTCCTCCCCATAGGGAACCATTAGGCTGGACTTTCAAATCATCCTGGGGATGGGAAGAGTCCCTGTAGAAGGAACCAAACAATTTTCCTTTCTTTGTATGGATTATCCAACCCCCCACAGTAGCCCAAACCAGCCAATTCCTACTCCCCAGCATGTAAAACATTTCAAATCCTCTTTCCCAACTTGGGGAAACTTTGTATGCTTTGTGTGTGCGTGTGTGTCTGTGTGTCTGTGTCTATGTGTTTGTGTCTCTATATGCTTTGCTCTGTGTCTGTGTTTTTCTCTTTGTATGTTTTGCTATGTGTATGTGTCTTTTTATGCTTTGCCCTGCGTGTGTCTTTATATATGACTCTCTCTCTCTCTCTCTCAAGTGTGTGTGTGTGTGTGTGTGTGTGTGTGTGTGCGTGCGTGCGTGTGTATGCTTCTGCTTTCCATAAAACTTGGCTGAGTGCTGAGGCCTTGTATTTCCCTGCTTTTTATTCTTTAAATCAGCCAAGAAAAAGAATCAGTTCCTTCAGACCTAAAGGAACTTACCATGATACCATCAGCCTCACACAAGGAGTTGGGTGAGAAGGGCAGGGTACGTGAGGCAGAACGATAGTACACATATCCTTTTGTAGATAACCTCAGAGATGATATACCATTGCTCCATACTATTGTTTTGGTAACACAGACCAAAGAGTACAGTGCAAAGAGGTCACCATGGTGTGAATACCAATATTAATGGAAGGCGCCTTCCACAGACATCATCTGAAATTTAGTGCAGTACTTTTAAAAAAAAATCTATATGAGTATTTCCCCTGCATGAAAACAAATGGTCAGTGTCATGAAATGCCTCTGGAGGACAGAAAACGGAATCAGATCCCTTGGGACTTGTGTTACAGATGGTTGTTAACCACTATGTGGCTGCTGGGACTTAAACTTGGGTCCTCTGCAAAAGCAGCCAGTGCTCTTAACCACTGAACTGCCTCTCCAGCCCCTGAACATTAGTGCATTCTCTCCTATGAGTTGTCATGACTACAGCCTTCTGTTTTTGACCCAAGATGGCATAGAACTTCTTAGAATATCCTATTTCCTCTTCATTTTCTCCACATCTATACAGCCTTGATTTAGGATATCAACCAATCCAAACTCAGAAATTGTGAAAATAGAATTTTCAGACAATCTTAGGAACTGCAATTTAAGAGATGTTTTTCAGATACATGAATCAGTTTCCAATGAAGGCAGAAAAAGTGGGAGATACTTATAGGATGAGAAGGAACCGGAGCTACTTGACCAGAAGTTAAATGTTAATAAAAGGAATGTATAAAACACAAGGAAAATTTCCATGAAACAAGAGCCTATAACCTCTCGATGCACATTGTGAGCTATATCATCTTCCCTAGCTCCTGCCCACCTTGTTCCACTATGAAGACTTGCTAAAGACATAAGTCCATCTGTTTCTAAACATACTAAGTGTCAACAAACTAAAGAGCAATCATACAATATGTTACAGTAAAACATTTAATCCTGTAACAAAAGCAATGCTTAAAATTTCTGCTTAAAAGGAGTGGGAGAGGGTACTTATTTAAACAAAGGGAGTTACTTTGCATACTTAATTTACAGTAAACATCAGTAACATCCATGTCATACCTTGAATCAACCAAAGCCAATAAAATTAATATAAAAATCTCATTTTTACCAGTGGTGAGGTTCTATTATGAAGGATCATATCTGCTTATCACTAAAATGGTTTGGCATCATAAAAGCACTTTTATCTTTTCCAGACTATTCTAAAATTCGTTGCCATTTTATCCACTCAACAATCTGGGAAGTTGTCACTTTGAGCTAATGGTTTACCCTGTGCATTTCCCACGACTCTGAAGCTATTCCACTACAGGATATCGGCTTTCTCTATTTATAGGACTCATGAGCTATTTTTCTCTATTCTTTTCTTTCCACATGATCTCTAATAAACCCTTCTCATTTGACTCCTTTTCATGTTTCCCCTCGATAAATTAAAAAATCTTGTGATAGCATTTTTTTCTTTCCTCTTAGGTCATTTTCATCTTAAAATAAGCTAAGATCGATCCTTCATGTTTTTGATCAGCAAAGAAAAGATCCTCTAGAAAAATTTTCTAGGACCCAAACTATTACCTCTGTTATTTATCTTCCAGTTTATAAAATCATGCTCCGTTTTATTTTATATTTACCCAACAAGCTTTATTCATTGTATTTGTCAACTTTTTATTTCATTGTACAAGATATCTGAAAAAAGCCAATAAATATTTATTCTGACTCACACTTTCAGAGGTTTTGGTCCTCCGTCACTTAGCCCAGTTCCTTTTAATCCTATTATTGTGCAGGAATCCATGGTAGAGTGGCCAGTAGACCCACACACACACACACACACACACAGGAAAGATGGATGATAGATGAAAGATAGATAGATAGATAGATAATAGATGATAGATCAATAGATAGATAGATAGATAGACGATAGATAGATAGATAATAGATAGAGACAGAGACAAGGACAGAGAGATGTGGAAAGACTGAAGTGTCATATACCCTTTAGGAATATACCCTCGATAACCCACTTTCTTCAACTGTGGCCCACCTCCTAAAGTACCGCCACCTCTTGGCAGCGTACTAAGCAGGGGCTAGGCTTTCAATATATGAGCCTTTGGGGAGCCATTTAAATCCAAATTTTACCATTTATTTTCTCAGTGATATTAGACTATGTGTTAGATGATGATGCCTAAATGAGGGTCAATTACTTTATCTAAACTAATGTTATGTAGCAATGATTATGTAACTATCTGCATCAGGTAATACACTGAGTGCATCCTCTGATTTCACTCCTATGAAACATGTAGGATAAATAGTGCTGATATCTCGTTTTTCAGAGGAGTGAAATAAAGCACACAGGAGGTTTCACTTGCCTCCAATTAGGCAGTTAAGAGGTATGTCTGGAATCTTCAACGAGTATGTCACATAATTAGGGGGGAAAATAGGAGCCAAATTTTGTTTTCTACCAGGGGTATTAAATAAAGCTGGAATAAATATGTGCTATCTCTAGTATGCTATGGTGTGGCAGGGGTATAACATGAGATGTGTGTTCACATTGTTTGGGAGATAGAGATTGTAGAGAAAAATAATTGCTTTCAGGAGCAACATGTTTCTTATTCACGAAGACAGTAGATTTGGACTCCCTACCTTCCCTCATAAACATCTCGGTTATCTTTTGGATGTCCACAAGCAAATACACCATAAGAATGGAGGAGAGTTTATTTATGATAGCTTATTTATGTACAGTTTTGGCAATTAATAACATATCATCATTTCTGTTGTAGAAATATATTTATTTTTGTCTGCACATTTTCTATTATGCACAAATTATCCATTTTCCATAACTATTTTTTGAGATGGGATATTGCTATGTTTTCCAGACTGGTCTTGAACTTCTGAACTCAAGTAATCCTCCTAGCTCAGCAGCCTGAGTAGCAGCTGGGGTTCTGTGCACATGCCATTATACCTATGTCCTGTCATCTTACACTTAACAATGTTGAGGGTCTCTATGTCTGTGGAAGACTGTCCCCTGTATTCCTAACTCCTTAAAATGTCAAACACATAATAAATGCCCTATATTATTTTAAAGAATGACTGAATAGGTGGGATCTCTCAAGGAAAATTTTCTCTGTCCATGAAGGCAGATTCTTCTGGGCTCGCAAACAGAAGCCACCACTCCTGGCTTACTATTTCCTGTTGTTGCAACTGAGTATTACATGAAAACCTCCATGGCAATGTATGTATGTCATAGTCTTTCCTATGAATAAAGTAGTTATGCTTTCTAAAAGATATTACCAGCTTTTGTCTCAGTTGATCTGGTGAACAGTGTTAGCTGGATGAAGAAAGTAAGGTATACTAGTTTTAAATGACCAGTCTAGTCATTGTAAATTGTACAATCTGCATGAAAACAGGCTTCAACCTTCCAGTCTTTCCATACTACACTGTGATAAATAATGAAATAATAAAATATTGGTAACTACCAAAGGAAACATAAGCAAATAATTCATGAATATTTATAGTCATGTTGTCAAAGGATTAGAACTGAGAGAATAAAGCAGTATGATTCATTTGATCTTCAGAACTAAGCATAGGGAAAGAATTGTGTGTGTGTTTGTGTGTGTGTGTGTAAAGTATTATATATTTATATATGTGTGCATATTCATATAAAGGATTATATATGTGTGTATAAAAGATTATGTATATATTTGTGTGCACATATATCTATATAAAGAATCAAACAAAAGAAAACATCTGCCAATGAATAATGGACTAATGAATAATGGATGATAAATAAGCAAAATATGGTTTAAGCTCCCATAGGTAGTACATAAACTTATAAAAATAGCATGCCAAATCAGAACCTCAGATTAGATATTTCTATAAAAAAATCACAATATATCAAGTGTGACACTATCAGCCAAAGTGTGCCAGAAGTTAGGTAAAAGGAAGATAAGAAGCAAAGAGAATCTTCAGAGGACAAATATCTAAATATCAGCTTAAAAAATATGTACTGTATAGAACTTCTTTCTTTTCCCTTAATACAACCTGTCTTAGTCTACTCTCTTCCTTTCTTTTTCTTTTCTTTCTTTCTTTATTTCTTTTTGGGGGGAAGGGGTTTGGAACAGGGTCTTCCTATAACCCCAGCTAGCTTGGAACTTGCTATATAGACCAGGCTAGGCTCAGTCTCACAGAGATCCACCTGTATCTGTCTCCCAAGTGTTGAGAGTAAAGCTATGCATCACTACTCCTGGCTTACTATTTCCTGTTGTTGCAACTGAGTATTACAGACTGGGTAATTTATTTATTTTTTGGGTAACACCTGAAAAACTGGATAATACACCAAGATTGTATAAAAGAGACGCAGAGGAAGGGTGAGGGATAAAAAATGGAGCTCAAACAGGGGTGGTGGTCTACTGGGGAAGTAAAGGTTCAAGGTCATCCTTGACTATTCAGTAAGTTAGAGGTCAGCCTGGGCTACATGAGACAGTGTCTCAAAAAAAAAAGAAAAAAACCAAAGAAAGGAATGTGGTGGCAATCCAGGTCCTTGACTCTTTCTAGTCAGAGAATCCTAGGATGGAATGCTTTGCCTCTAGCATCATTCTCCAAAAAACACCTGGTCACATTTTTCCTTTGGGCTTAATTCAAGGATGTTCAATGATGGAAAACTTCTTTTTCACATTTTATTCAAAATTTATAAATAATTTATTTGCATTTCAAAAGGCACAAATCACAATATAGTAGTAGCTGTTGGCTTCTCTGAGGGGGCTTCGGCTATAGGCTTTTACAGCTTTCTCCTCTGTGAGACACTTGTCCTCAGATTTTTTTCCCTTCCTTAATTGGACACATTATCCTTCTCCTCAGGAGGTGGCTATGACTTAGTGGTTCATCTCTGGCAGGAGAACAGAGACTGGAAAAAACTACATCGGAATCAACATGTAAACATGCGAGTTTCTTAAGAACCAGGCAGTCCCTACCTGGGCTTCATACAACAGCCAAGCATGTTCAAGAAAAGTCCATACTATACCAACATAGGAGAGGAAGGTGCTGTTTATGTGACCTGTAAAGAGCCAAATGCCTTTTGGCCCCATGCTTTGGGGCTTTCCCCTCAGCTCACCAACGCACTCCATTCTCAGAAGTGATTTCCCTTTCTTTAAAACCTATCTCCATATTTCTAGCTATATGTCCCTGGTTCAATTCTTTGCCATAGGACACAAAAACCGGGATACTTATTGGCAGCTATCGCAGGATGCAGCTCGGCACTCTAAATAACTCCTCTCTCTTTTGGAAGGTGCTGTTTTTCAAGTCCATTTTTGTCTCTTGACCACTACCCGGGAATGATGCAGCATTTCTCTATGCCAAATTCTTCATCTCTTCATGTAGTTTTAACACTACTGCCACTGAAGCGTGGAGTAGACACTTGTATTAGTTATGTTCTGAAAAAACTATTTAGATGAACACATTCCCCAAAGGTGCAGTGAACGTAGCACAGTGTCACTGAGACCAGATGTGGTACATTTACCTACAGAGTCAGCCTGATCTAAAATAGTTCTCTAAAATTACAAAACAATCAAATCTCAAGAAAACAAATTGTTTATTTTTTAGCTTGCTCTTAGGATAATATCACAAGCCAACTGTTTTCATTCAAGCATAATAATACCTTTTAAAACCTGTTCATTAGGTGACAAAAACTGAGATCTGAGAGGTACCTACTTAATCAGGGTCCTGAAGCTGTTCAGGTGGGGAGACTGGTTTCCATCTGAAGCAGAAACCAGGAGGAAGGGCTACCCTTATATGCACAGGGCAATAGCCAGCACAGACCTTCAGATGCTGCAATGCAGGCATCTAGTCTGCAGCCTTTGATTTATGTGAACATGAAATCTAGGGTCACTTTAAGACCATGACTTGCCTCCTTCCTTCACAATCCCATCCCTCAGAGTAATCTGAATTTTGCATTACCAAAACAGTAGCTTCACATAGAACACAATCATGAAATTCTGAGTAGTTATCTCCAAAGACACTGCATTAAAAATAGACTTATCTTAGGAATCTATCACCAAATATTTTTAAATACTTTCTACGTATTACCAAAAATTGTGCATTATCATAGCTAAGTCCATTAAATCCCTAAATTTTCTTGAGTTTCCTTTTCTTTCCTTGAACACTTCAAAGGATATTCTATTTCCCACTCTATTTTACACATCAG
>NW_008345884.1:13119-48797 GCF_000622305.1 Nannospalax galili
TCTATTTTACACATCAGAAATTAATTTATATCAAATACATTGCAAAGCAAACAGAATTTTCTAGACTTTTCAGCTAGCATAATAACTTTCTAGGACTGAGGAAATCATATTCTTATAAAATACTTGAGATCATCATAATAACCCACAAGGGAAGACTGAACTGTCTCTAGGGACAGAAGTTAACTTAATCTTCTACAAAAAGGGCAGCGTCTAAGTGCAAGAAGTCATCCATAGAAAGCATGTCTCTTGTGGGATGATTTCCAGCCAACGTGATGCACAGAACTAAGGCAATACATCTGTTCCAATCACAGCAACTCAGAGCAAAGGAGCTAAAGCAGAAGGCAGTGAAGACTTCTCAGAGAGTGTCTGTAGTGATAAGGAATTAGCACCCCTGCACTGCAGAAATGTGGCCACTACCCATGAACAGTCAAAACTATGAATATTGAAATATGCTTTAAACAAGCTTAAAAAATGTTTTTATTAACAAGTACTTTGAAAATGAACGCCTTCACTGTGACTTCCTCTGATTAGCAAAACTCCATGGTTGATATGAACTACTTGGCTTCCCCTGAAACCCAGGTGCCACACATGTCCTGGAAGAGCTTCTTCTTTTTTTCTATTCAACCTACATAAAAATATTTTCCATTTATATATATGAAAAAAAATTTCAGATAAACCTTCCCTATTAATAGTCTATTACATTTGCTGCACTGCACCTAAACTTATTCATCAGTAATTGTATAAATGTTTATTAAGTGCCTCTCCTGTAATAGGAATTGACAGACAAAAGACAAACTCACTTTCTCAATGAGTGAGTGGGACAGACAAAATCTACAGTGTACATTTTGGTAAAAATGTAACCATCTTTTCACATATATTTCATCTTTATAATAATCACCTCTGTCTGACTCACTTTGATGTCCTTCATACATCAAATTTCTCTTCATTCTTCCACTATAAAATGAGTAGGTTCCTTATTCAATCCTACATATGGGCCTACCTATAAACTTAACTAGAAGTTTAGTTGTGTGTGCCATGAACCAAAACCATAGCTCAACACAGACAATAGACTCTATTTATTCAATAAGAATACAGACTCCTGATTGGGTGATGCTTTCATTATATGCAATTCAAATTCTAAATAGAATGAGGGACTATGCATTTTAGAATTTTTATGTGTATGAGCTTTGTTCTATGCATGCATGTGCTTCACATTCTGATGGAGGCCAGAAGAGGGTGTTGGATCCCTTGGAACTTGAATTCTAGATGGTTGTTAGCTGCCATGTGGGTGCTGGGAACTGAATCTGTGCCCTCTGTGATAGCAGCCTGTGCTCTTAACCACTGAGTTATCTTTGCAGGCCAGGTAAAATGGTAACAGGAGAAGTGATAATTTGGACCTGACTGGATCTAGAAAATAACGTTCCAGTTGGAGATGGAGGTGGCTTAGTGCATTTCTTGTTTCTAAAATTGTAGAGAATTGGCTTATTTTCTTTATTTCCAAAACCAAATATGTTTTAGATTTGTAGTAAATAAACTACTTCAGACAAACAAAAGTAATAAGGTTTTCTATGATATAATGAACAAACATATATCTCACATAAGATCTAAATTTATTTCCCTTTTTTAATTAAATAAAATCAATGTTTAATATTTCTTTTAAAAAATTGGTAAGTATGTTATTTTCAGTTCTTTTAGATGTTGAAGAGTCTAGTGTGTTTCCCTTTCAACAGATATGAAAATGTCTTTGGGGTTTATGTTTAAGAATGGGAATCCTGGCTTCCATTCATCTTCAACTTTACTATACATGGCCAGTTGTTTTCCAAGGAAATTTGCCAATTCGTAGTCTCTCCAAGCAGTATAGGAAAGTACCAACTGTTCCAGCATTTACCAACATTTGACTCTGTTGCTTAAAATAATTTTTTCAATCTACTGGGTGAGATAATCTCATAACTTAAATCAGTGTTTTCATGATCACTAGTGAATTTGAAAACTTTACATACTTTATTAGTTTTCCATTTATGTCACTCATATTGACACTAAATAAAATAAATGTGGTTCCAAGAAAATAAAAAAATTCAGTCTTTTCAGTGCACAAGATTCTGCTATTGTAACGTAGAAGCTTATCTGCTAGAATTACAGAAGCATGCCTTTAAATGAGTTACTCATTAGCTCTAAGTTTCACTATCTTCATGGACAAAATGAAGCTACTAATAATAACTTTTATAATTTGAGCAAAAATAAAAACATAATCAGACAGTTTAGTACTATGTCTGGTAATATCTTAGTGTGTAACAACCTGCTCGTCTGTTTGCTGTTTGTCTTCCTAGAGTATAGACACACAAGAGAATTCTGGAACGGTGGTTTGTCACTGTTATTATTCACCACATAGTCTCACCATGTGGCACAATGACAATGCTGGTAGGCAACAACTGTATTGACTGAATAAATAAAAAATATTGTTAGTGTAGTTTCTAAAATTTATGTACATATGTATAAACACATAAGAATATATACTTTTTGCTTATGTTATTGTGTACAAAGATTTGACCATACACACACATTCTGCAACTTGCTTTTGGCACTTAAATAATCATGAACAGCTTTCTAAATCTGATAGCTTCATTGTATTCCTTCATATGTGTATCTCAATCAGAACCCTATGGATAAACAGTTTTGTCATTCTGTGTATGTGCCCAGAGCTGTTGTAATAATCATCTTCCTTCTAAAATCACTGAATAACTTACAGATTTTCAGTTTCCTTCACTGTCTACTGTTTATGTTGTATATCACCATCCCTAAAATTAGAAATCAATCTTCTTTGAGCCCGTTGTCTGAGTTCCAAATTTTTATTGCACATTCCTAACTCTGTGTCTTGATATTTTCTTAAATTCAATGTATCAAAATTGGAAATCAATTTAATCTAAAAGTAGCATTTGTCCCGTGATCTCCCTCTGTTCATCACTGGTACTGGCACAAAATCTTTCGAAACCACTGATTCTGAGTGCATTAGTTTAGGTACACTGCAATATGGAACACTGTATGCATCCCTCACAGCTTATATGCATGCAGTCACTCAGTTCCTCTAATCATTTCCAGGCTTATCACACACATACACTGCAAATCCAGTTTCAACTCATCAAAAACAAACATAATTTGAATACATTTCATGCATTTTTTGCTCTGAAAGATTTTGTGTGACCATGGCACAATATTAACCAACTGTGTTTACCAATACAATCTTACCTATTTCTTTCTTAAACTTTTCCAAAATGAGCTGACTCCCTGAGGGGTTTAGCAACTAACGGTACAAGAAATTTAATTTCCTGAAATGTAGGGCCAACCTTTAGCAGTTATTTTCCTACATCTGTTTTATTCTTTATAGATACTTAGGGCTTCAAATTTTTCAAAAGAAGAAGTGCATTTGAAATCCAGTAGTTTCTCCCTTCTAATTTGAAGAGAAATGTCAATCAATAAATCATCAAAATAAATTGAAGGCACTTCTTCAAATGACAAAATATAAATGGTCAGTAAGAACATGAAGAAAAGGTCAATATGTTTAGCCAACATGGAATCACAAATCAAAACTACATTAAGGTTTGTGCTAGAGAGATGGCTTAGTGGTTAAGAACACTGGCAGTTCTTGGAGAGAACCTCGGTTCAGTTCCTAAAACTAACATGGAGGCTAACAACCATCTATTACTCCAGGTACAGACATCTGACACCCTCTTCTGGTCTCTCTGGGCCCTGCATGCATACAGTGCACTTTTATACATGCATGCAAAACACACATACACATTAAATAAAAATAAATAATACATAATTTTTAAAAAATTCTTTGAGGTTCTATCTGAGTACTATCAAGCAAACAGCAAATTGTTGGCATCTGGGGAAGATATCTCTATATACTATTGATGCGAATACAAACTGCTGTAGCCACTATGGAAATATAAATAGAAGTTCCTCAAATACTAAAAAGAGAACTTCCGTATGATCAGCTATACTAGTACTGATCAAGTAGAGCACATAACATAGATATCCACATATGCATGTTTATTATGTCATTCATGATAGCCAAGTTACGATATCCATAAACCTAAGTACTCACCAACAGAACGGATTAAGAAACTGGGGCACATATGCACAATAAACAACCATTCAGCCATTAAGAAGAATAAAATCATTTCACTTGCAAGAAACTGGATGGAACTGAAAATCAATAGGTGAAATAAGGAGACTCAGAAAGACAACATTTCTCCTGTTTTCTCTCATATATGGAATCTAAAACAATAACAAAGTATATGAAAATAGAAAGGGGACTACTGGAATTAGGGAGGAAAGGAAGGATCAGAATGGGCAATTGATGGTATCTTAGTTACTTTTCTGCTGCTATGGTAAAATACTGACCAAAGCAGCTTATAGAAGGAAGAGTTTATTTTAGCTTATAGTTCCAGAGGGATCAGAGTCTGTGATGGTGGCAAGAAGTAGCTGGAGCAGAAAGTGGAGTGCTCACATCTTTAAGCAGGTACATGAAGCAGAGTGATGGCAATCTGGTAAGGCTCAAAACCTTTTAGCTGTCGGTCATGATGTGCTTCCTCCAGTAAGGCCACACCTCCTAAGACTTCCTGAAACAGTGCCACCAACTGAAGACAAAATGTATGAATATGTGGTATCTATGGGAACGTTTTCAAATAAACTCTTCATATTGTACTGTTAGGTCATGAGTGCACCTATACCCAGGGAAAATTCCTGGGCTTCATTTTCTTCACTGAAGTCTTATTTCAGATGCAGTCTTCTTCCTTATCTTTTATGGTATGCTGAGCCATTCTATCCACTGAGTGTCTTGTTGTGTCTTCCTCTCACCGCCTTTCTGAAACAATGATCATGGGCATCCTTAGAAGAGCCCATCCTTGTTCTGAGCCACCTTTAAGGAAGAACAAATTATCAAGGCAAAAATAAGCTCAACAAAGCACTGTTCGATGAATAACAGCTAACATTTTGGTTTTGACACCAGCATGAGAAATACATAAAAAATCTCTGATGGAATTCAGAGTATTTTTCCAGCTCAAAACCATTCGAAGACAATAGAAATAGATATTTTCTATCTCTGTGGTCACCTCGCACTGAACAATAAATTAAGCACAGGTACAATATAGTGAACTTCTGATATTGGTTTCTTATTTCCTCTCAAATAGAAAATGATAAAATGAAGAACAAACTTCCTCCCCAAACCCATAAACAAACCAAGAAAAGAACTCTTAGATCACTAACGAAACAATGCGGGTCAATTTTTCTTCATGTTTCATCAATCTTTGTAATCTCTGCCTTCTCTTTTCCCTGCAGTCTGCACCACTGTGCCTGACTTGGATCTTGGTAATGTTTATAAAATATTCCAGAACTTTCTCATTCATTTTTCAGAAATATATTCCCTATTCTACTAAAAAAAAATACAGATATGTCCTTAGGAGCGCAGACATTTCTGATGGATTAGTACCTTGGAGTGGAAGTTCAAGGCTGCAATGGTCAGAATTTTGCAAGACTATTGTAAGACAGACCATACAAACACACGACCACCCTTTTCTCTTCAACATGTTTTCTTACTAATTGTCATAGGGGATAAGTGAAAGAATTCAAAATCCCAAAGATCAAGAAGTCACACAACTTCATCCATTTATGAAATTTTAATAACTTTTATTTATTTTAGCTCATGCACATTCATAGCTGGAAGCTGACCTCTAACTTCTGTTGCTTGCTTTTATTACTGACAGCATATTTCACCATGTATCAGTCCTCCCACTGACTCCAATTAAGTGGAGGTACACATCTAATTAGAGAAGAAATTGTATCAACCAGTTCATGCACAGTTGCTTAAATGATAGTTCTGCATTCCAAGGCTCTCTAGAAGGAATGAAAACTCTTTCAGGGTCTTGCCTGAGTTCTTGCTGTACTTTCCTGTGTTATCTGCATTTTATTGACAGGTTCTAGGAGTGACTGCTTTAGTACAGACCTTCTCACAGGCTTTTGCCCAAATGCCTTTAAAGCTGGAAGAGAACAAACTAATCCTCCAAACTACCCCACAAAAATGTACAGGAACACAGACAGTGTGCTTATCCTCCTATTCAGAGTTCCTTTTACACAGAGGGAGCTATGCATTTGCATCAATTTTCTCCATAAATGTTCACTGAACTAGCTTTTTCTGCATATATATACATGAAACAGGTCATAATGAAACCCATTACTTTCATGATAATAATCAAGAGCATCATATTAAAGTGACAAAGGAATGTTCCCTTTGAATAATGACTACTTCGTGTGAAATGTTTTTTTTATTTAGTCTGTGGATTACTAACTATGCATTTGGTCTCATCCTAGCAGTGCAAATCTCCAATGATTATTTTCCTCACAGAAATTGGGGTTTAATGAGGATTAAGTCAGTGATGATGTATAGAACTAGACCTTATATAAAATCTTGCATATTATAGAAACCCATTAGTATTAGAATTTTTTCCTTTATTTTTTTTTCTTAGAACCTTAAAAATCAGGGTTACAGCATGAAAAGAAATGACTCTGTCTTCTTACAGGTACCAAGAAATAGATCCAGAATTCAATTTATAGAGCAAAGATTTGTGAATATTCAATTTATGCTCTTTTTTTGTTCACTGATAGGGAGGCTGGTATCATCCTTCACTTTCAGCCATCTGGGGTGGGAAGGAATTTAGGTCAAAACTTTTTGAGAAAACACTACCTATGTCTCTGGGGCCATTATATGCAAGAAAGCTGCAAAAATGTTTTTAGAAATCACTCTACTTTTATCTTGGGGATAATCAACAGTGGTCTAAGTGAACTTAAGACCTAATCAATAAGAGGGAATCCACACATGGTACTGTAAACAGAGCTAAGTAGAGATGTGGTTGGAGAGATCATGGACCCTAGAGAAGAAGCTACTACTGAACTTTCTTAAACCAAAGAATTTATTTTAATTTTATTTTTATTGAATTTTTGCTATTTTACTACAATATAATTTGACGGTGTTTAGATTCCCTCCCCTCTGGACCTCCTCCGTGCCCCCCACCCAATTTAATGTAGAAGACTGTTTTCTTGTGGTCATCTACCCCCTCTGACTCTTATAATTTTTATGCTTCCTCCTCTTCTTCTTCTTCTTCTTCTTCTTCTTCTTCTTCTTCTTCTTCTTCTTCTTCTTCTTCTTCTTCTTCTTCAATGATTCCTAAACCTTGGGAGGCAGAGTTTTGAAATATGTTTCCTATTCAGGGATAAGAACTCTATGGCCTGTTATTCTTTTCACATTGGCCAGCTGTGGGTTTTTGTGTTAATAATCATCTGCTGAACTAGGAAACTTCTCTGGTGAGAGTTGAGAGATGCATTCATCCTATGTGTAGAGGTCACATTGTAGATGATATTTGTTATTTCTTTTCATCTTCTGGGTCTTGGTTTGGTTTGTTCTTGCCTTTTCATATTCTGGAGTTGTACCATTAAGTCATTTATATGTTTTCTTTCTGATATTTAATGTAGGTGCATATAGCTATAAACTTCCCTCTTAGGACTGCTTTTAATGTGTTCCAGAGGGTTATTTTTTGTGTCGTATTATCATTTTCATTTAGTTCCAGAAATACTTTTATTTCTTTCTTGATTTCTTACTTGACCATTCATCATTCAGTAGTGTGTTGTTTAACCTCCATGAGTTCATGTAGTTACTAGAGATTTTTTCACTGTTGATTGTAAGTTTTGTTGTGTTGTGGTCTAATAGAATGCATGGAATTATTTCAACTTTTTGTATTTTTTGAGGTTTGTTTTGTGCCCCAGAATGTGGTCAATTTTAGAAACTTCCATGGATTTCTAAGTAGAATGTGTGTTTTCTGGTGCTTGAGTGGAATATTAGGTAGATCTCTGTTAGGTTAGTTTGATGTATGATATCATTTAATTCAGATGTCTCTCTCTCTCCCTCTCCCTCTTTCTCTCTCTATTCTTTATCCAATTCACCTGCTTATTGAAGATAGTAGGGAATTGAAGTCACATACTATTATTGACTTGGGATTAATCTTTTTCTTGAAGTCCTGTAGTACATTTTTTTATGAAATACGGTACACTGGAATTTGGTACATATATGCTCATAATTGTAATATCTTCTTGGTCAGTTATTCCCTTAGTCAGAATGAACTGACTTTATTTATATCTTCTGATTAGTTTTAATTTGAAATCTATTTTGTCAGATATTAGAATTGCAATGCCTGCTTGTTTCTTGGTGCCATTTGCAGTATTTTTTTTCATTCCTTCACTCTAAGGCAGTGTCTGTCCTTGAAAGTGAGATGAATTTGTTGTAGACAGAGATGTATTTTGTTTCTGAATCCATTCAACTAGTCTGTGTCTTTTGACTGGGGAGTTGAGACTATTATTATTTAAAGTTATTATTGAAAGGTGTGTCATTTTAATTTTAATTTCTATTTGTGTTTTTGTTCCTATTTTGTGTTTCCATAATTATACCTTTATTTTTTCTCTTCCTGTAACCCTTTGGGTATGGTCTTTTCTTCAGTCCTTTGTATTGCTTTAAATATTCTCTGTAGTGATGGTTTTGGGAACATGAATTCTTTCAGCCTATTCATGTGATGAAAGATTTTTCTTGCTCTTTTGGCTATGATAGACCATTTGCTGGCTAAAGAATTCTGGGTTGGCATCTATGATCATTTAGAACTTGGAATACTTTGGTCCAGGTTCTTCTGGCTTTTATAGTTTGCACTGAAAAGTCAACTGTAATTCTGATGGGTTTTCATTTATAGGTAACGTATTGTTTTTCTCTAGGAGCTTTCAGTATCCTGTCTCTTTTTCTGTACTTTCAGTGTTTTTATTGTGATGTGCAGTGGAAGTTTCTGTTCTGGTCCTGTATATTTGGTGTTCTGTGTACTTCTTGTATCTGTATGGGTATGTCTTTCTTTAATTTAGGGAAATTTTCTTATGTAATCCTGCTGAAGAGCTGGTCAGTGCCATTGGCCTGGGAATCTTCACCTTCCTCTGTGCAAATTATGTGCAAATTTGGCATTTTCATGGTGTCCCATGTTTCCTGCATGTTCCATTCTTGTGGGATTTTTATTTTTCCTATTCTTTGCTTGGGTGGTCCAATTTCTTAAACTTTATTGTCCAGTCTTGATATTCTGTTTTCCAGTTTCATTCATGCTGTTGGTGAAGGTTTTTTCTGTTGTTTCAAGTTGGCTTTCTGAGCTCTTCAATTCCATCTTCATTTCAGTCTGAGTTTTCTTCAATATTTCTCTTTTGATAATTCACTTTTAAAATTCTGAATTGTCTTTATAATTTCATTCATCTGTATATTTGTATTTTCTTGAGCTTCAGTCAGAAATTTTAAAAAATATTTTATTTATTATTATCATTGCCTCCATTTATGTAAGAGCACCCATGTCATACAATGCCTATGGAGATCAGAAGAGGGCATTGGATTCCCATGGAACTGGAATTATGGATGGTTGTTAGCTGCCATGTGGGTGCTAAGAACTGGATTTGGGTCTCTGCAAGAGCAGTCTGTGCTCTTAACTGTTGAAGCATTTCTCCAGCCCCTTCAGTAAGAAGCTTATCCCAATCCTCTTTGAGTAATTTGTGTGTTCTTTTAATTTATTGAGTTCTTTGATCATGTTTATGATTGTTCTTTTAAATTTTTTGCCCTGGATTCCCCTATGTAGTTTGTACTGTAAAACAGTTCTATAGGACTGGTGGAGTTTGGTGGGGCCATCTTTTTTGGTTTCTTATCTGTATTTTTTTTCATTGTGGTCTGGGCATGTGGATTTCTTTTATTGCTTCTGTTTCTGGTATTAAACTCAAGCCTGCCTTTGCTGAGTTGAAGACTGATTCAGTTCATACTGTAGCTTGGTTTCTTTCTTATTTGGTATGAATAGTTAGTTGGTCTGGGGTTCAGGTTTTAATTTTTTATTGGAGGGACTGCATAGATTAAAGGATGCTAGTCAAGAGCTTTCCAGGAGGATGAAGGACCTTAGGCCCAAATTGCAGTGATGGGTATCAGCTAAGCAAAGATGTGAGCCCTGATGTCAAGTGCCTATGGTTGGTCTCAGAGGAATGGTGACTGCACGAAAAAAATTGGCTAGCTCTCTCAGCTAGTTGGACACTCTCCAGTAGCCTCAGTGGAACAGGGCCAAAGCCCAATGAGAGCTAATGGAAACAGGATGGGCTGGTTCTTAATAATTAGTAGAGAAGACTTGAGCTCTAGAACAGTGGGAGGGACTGAAGATGGTTCCAAAGCAAGAGGATGGGAACAGTAGAATTTGGGTATCTTACCCCAGCTAGTCAGGTTCTCTCCAGAAGCCTCAGTGGGACCCAAATAATTTCTTAATATATTCTGAATGCTTATATTTACATACACATATAAGTGTAGCTATCACCACTCATCAAAGAAGCTTCTTTTTGCAGCAGATGGAGACTGTTATACAGTCGTACAACTGAACAAAATGCAGAGAACAAGTAGCTGTGTGGTGCACAGACCCAGCCAATACATCTAAAATGCAACCCCTTCATCTAAGGCTCAGGAATCAACACAGAAGAGTGGGTAGGAAGATTGTAAGAGTCAGAACAGATCTCCCACTGATAGATAATGCATTCAATATATTATTAGTAAGTTGTACCAATGAGATATCCACAATATGGTTAACTAAACAAGATGTGCATAATAACAACAACATCTGACAGACCAACATGGACGGACAAAATTTCATAAGGTCTCACCCATAAATGAAGAGCTACAGGCAATCAATGACTCTGAGGAAAGGAGAATTGGTTTTCTCCAGGAATGAAATCCCTGATAAGTTATCTAATCCCAAGTGATTAGCTCTAAAAACATTTAAACACAGGCACACTAAATAGAGTCAGTGCATTATATTTATGTATGTATATGTGTGTATGTATCACACACATATATAAATGCATGTATTTGTACGTAGCAATAATAATCAAAGAAGAGGACAAAAAATTGAGAGGGAGTTTGGGGGTACCTGGCAGGAGTTTGAGGGGTGTGTGAGATGAGTGAAAAGGATTCAAATACAATGCCAAGTTGTGAAATGCTCAAAAAAATTGAAAAAGAAAGTTGTAGCTTTTCAGAAGGCTGTCTGCGGTACTGGTTTGTTTATCTGACATGCAACACTGATGGAAGTGGCATATTTTAGATGTCTAAGGGACACAAAGGACAGAGTTCAATCCTTGCTGCAGCCCCAGGGAAGCTGCAGTACCCCAAATACCCATCAGATTCTGTAAGATACCATGAGCATCTGGAAGAGAACCAGAAACTGCAGAACCTGTGTGCACCTAAACACTGTCACTAAAGATGATTGTCCCCAGATGTCCCTAGTCAACTTTACTGTGTGAAGTTAGTCCACAGCCCTGAATGTGATGACTGTATTTTTTCAAATCCACAAATTACAGGTAAGGTGATAAGGCATATACACACACAAAACAGGGAAACATGGCCCATTCGTTAAGGAATAGAAAACCCCTCTAAGTCATATCTAAAGAAGTAGAAATCAATAAAATTGGTGGCCAGGCCCTCATCTCAAAAGAAATGAGAGCAAGTTTAATCTTAAGCTAAATATTAATAGCCATGGCCTAGGAACATGGATTCAGGAAGTTTAAAAAGTCTTAAATCACAGTATTTACGTGGGGACCACAGGTAGCAGGTCACAGCAAAGCAGAAAAAGCACTACTGATTTCAGGTGATAGTCCTAGCTTTAGGATTGGAGGAAGCTAATGGCCTGCTGAAAATATATTTTAAAGCTTTGGATAGTTATAAGAATATTAGGTCAGACATGAGTGTGCATAATAAATAACTTTCAAGCGAGCTAAATATAGACCAAGATGATCTGGCTCTGTAGTGTTTATTATTATAGCATCATAATCACCTGAACAAGCAAACTGACTCTAAAATTAAGGTTTTAAGAGTGGGCCCAAACTCAGAGCACACTAGTTCTCTCTCCTAGCTTTCTATTAGAACCGTTTGTCTCAGAACCGTTTGTCTCCCAGAACTGTGTAGATGGAGCTCTCTTGTCACCTCAGCCTGGGCAGATGGAGCTGTCTGTGTCCTTATCCAGTGCTGATGGAACTGTCACTGGAACCCTGTTTCTTCCACTGAGTTCCCTATCAAGCCACACCCATCATTTATTCAAATGACTTCTCCAGCTTCATTGGGGAAATACAAGTTTGAGTTCAGTTCCACCATTAATCTTAACACATCTGTCTTTTTCATCCCTACTATCATCTCATTCATCCATGGTGTCTGAGGAAGACGGGTGGGTGCCCTGCTTGCAGCACTTCGATATGTTAATTCCCAAACATACCCACATTCATTCATTATCATTTTGGATTGAGTACTAACCTGAGGTTGCCTAAGAGATGCCCCTCAGGTCATCAGACACAAGAGTGCATGGTTTTGCTGGGGTTCATCTAAAGTCATTAGTCCAGATTGTGTCTGTTAATAAAAGTAATTCCCACAGTTCTGATGTGAAAATAATTCTCCCTAATCATGAAGTGCAGTCATTTGACTTTGGAGAATCTTAACACTGGTGCAGCACTTCTTTTTGAGAGGGAGCTTTAGTTTACAGAATTAATTGCATTGAAATCATTCAAAATAGTTTTCTTAAAGAAACTTAATATACTATAAGAAGACAGAATTAGACAACCAAAGAAACAAGAAAAGTCTACATGATAAAATATAACACCAACAAAGAGAAACTGCAGCAGAAAGAGGTGAGCAGGACTTCTAGAGCTGAAGAATATAGCACATGAACTGAAAACTATACTAGAAGGGTTCAACAGCAGACATGATCAGACATAAGAAGGAATCAGCGAAATTCAGATGTACGAAAAGGTGTTTCTCCACAGAAGACATACAAATCCACCAAGTATATGAAAATATGTTCAATATCACTGATCACCAAGGAATCGTAGATAAAAGTCATAAGAGCTTCATCTTGCATCTATCAGGGTAACTACTATCCAAAAAGACAACGGGAAAATTTTGGTGAATGTGTGGAGAAAAGAGAATGCTTATACACATTTGGTGGTGATGTAAATTGGTACCACCATTCTGACAATATAGTATTGAGAATCCTTAACACAACAGTTATACAATCCAGCAATCTTTATGGGTATATGTGGGTATATAGCTGAAGAAAATGGAATTACCACCTCCTGGAGGCAACTATGCTCACTGTTCATAAAAGTGTTATTCACAGTAGTGAAGAAATGGAAAGAAACTAAAATTCACCTGATGGCTGAGCTGATAAGAAACTATGACTATATACATATATATATATATTTTTTAATGGAGTATTTTTCCACTTTGAAGAAAGGGAGATACTGGCATTTCTAGTAGCGAACCAGGGGCCATTATACAAGTAAAATAAGCCACATACAGAAAGTAAAATACTGACTTCACTCATATGCAGAATATAAAAACATGAATGTCATAAATGTAAACAGACAATGGAATGATTGCCAGGCACAGCGAGAGGGGGAAAATGAGAGAAGTGGGTCAAAGGGTACAAACTTGAAGTTAGGCAAGATAAGTAAGCCTGGAGATGTAACAGGAAGCATGATAACTGTTGGATATGATATGCTGTATACTGAAAATTTTCTAAGACAGTAGACTGAAGATGTTCTTACCATACACACAAAAGCAACTATGCGTGAAACCTGATGGAGGCGCCTACTGAGAGGATGCAGATGGGGGAAGAGGTCTAAAGATGATTAAGATGTATTCTATGAAATACACAAAAATTCAATACAAAAATATATTGTAAAAGAAAATAACTATGGATGGTAGTAATCATTGCTTGTAACAATAATTTAACTATGCATATTAGGGATATATGCACATTTGTGTCATAAATATACATTTATAAGTATGGATATATATCACGATACCATGCTATATATCTTAAATATGTATAAATAAAACAAGAACTATGACTGCATCAACATTAAGAAATTAAATATCCGTCAACAGATGAATAAAGACAATGCCTAAATACATACAATAGAATATTATTTGGCCTGAATTAAATCTTAACAGATATGGCAACATAAATGAAACTTAAGAACATTGTGGTGGTTTGAATGAGAAATATCCTGCACAGGCTCAAGCATTTGAACACTTGATGTATATGGTTCCCAGTTGGTTGCACAGTTTGGGGAAGGTCACGGGATCTTTAGGAGGTACAGTGTTTTTGCAAGGAAGCAGGTCATTGGGGGTGGGTTTTGAGAGTTCAAAGCTTCATTCCACTTCCAGCCTGTTCTGTCTGATTCCTGTGAGTGACTGAGGATGTGAGTGCTCTGCTTTCTGCTTCTGTCACCTCTGCTGCCATTTGTTCCCTTCATGATGGACTCACCCTCTGGAACCATAAGCCAAGTAAACTCTTCCTTCTATAAATTGCCTTGGTCATAATGTCTTATCAAAGCAACATAAAAAATAACTAATATAAATATTAAAGTGAATAAGTCAGTTACCAAAGAAAGACAAATACCACTACAAGTGAACTTATAACTACAATCGCCTGCACTGGGTCCTCACAATACTGGTTCTGCCAATAATCAGCATGAAAGGGGGAGAAGTTTATGGAGTCTTCCCCTCCCTGCTGAATTATTGGCTACTGTTGGATACTGGGAGTGATGGAGTCATTGTCTTAAGCTGTGAACTCACTTCTGAGCCCACCATTGTCCAACAGATTCAAACCCATGGTCACATAGTCATCCCTGGTTCAACTCAGTGGGTCATCAAACAGAATGAATAGACATAACCATAAGAAAGAGATTTGAAGGGGTGGGTAGATAGGGTTAGTAGGAAGATGGGAAGGTAGGTGGGAGGAGTGGTCAGTATGCATGGCACTTGTATGTTATTTACATGTGCAAAATCCCCCAAAGAACACATTTAATTAATAATAATAAAAGTAAACACAAACCTGCGTAATTTGATTTATATGATCTCTTTAAAATAGTTTAAAACCTTAGAAGTAGAGTTTCTGTTTTGCAAGATAAAGTTTCTAGAGATCAGTATTATATAGGAAAGCCAAGAATGTGGAAATTTATGATTTGAGAATTTCATAAAATGTGTTTTGATTTAATCCACCCCCACTCGGTCCCTTCCAAATCCTCCCACACCTCACCACCACTTTCCTCCCAACTTCATCTACACTTATTTTTAGACCCATGGAGTCTACTTCATTCTTCTCTTACATACCCTTTCACTACAAAGGAAGTGAAATTAGACTTAACAAGAACAAAAACTCGTCATAGTTTAAATATTTACTTTGAATAATATAATGTGTTTGTATAAGTATGCAGTAGGCATGCAAATGTATTCTTTGTCTCTGTCATTGTTGCTGTCTTCCTGTGTATATGTACATTTTGCTGTATACATATATATTTTAAAATCTAAATAGAACAAAAATGATAATCTCCCACAAGAATGGAGATCTGAATTAGAATGTGGCAGCTTTTTGTGTTAGCAGGCTAATGTTATTATTAGTAGAAGCGAAGCACTTAGGCATCAATAATTTATCCATTTACGTTTTCAACATCGCTTGTAGAGAAATTGACTTGACCTTTGTCCACACACTGCTGAGTCAGAACTATGAATGATTTCTCAGTTACTGCAGTCCCAAGCAGCTCAGAACCAGTAAAAACTTCAGCATCTTAAGAATAGAATCAGTAAATTAGTTATTACTTCACAGAGAACCTGGATTTTCAAGCAGATATCTGATAAAAATTCAAACCAGGTCATAGGAAAACAAAACAAAACAAAAAATCCTCTTCTAGAGCCTGCGCAGTCCTCAGTATGATTTGACCTTAAATGGCTATTTGCACAAAGGACCACAAATTCTTTTGCACTCTTCCCATTTAAAGATGGCGCTTGCATTTCCTTCTCTTGAATCGGCTAGGCATCTGTTCTTTTGGCCAAGAGAGTATGATGAGGGGATGCCAGGAGACTTCTGAGGTTAGGTAGCTACACAGACATTGATAGGTTTAGAGGCTGCTGAGGATGGAATCTCTCCCTCATAATCAACCTTGCCTCTCCCTAATATTTCAAAGGGAAGATGATGGAGTTATCAGAGGTTTATTCAATGTTATTAAGGGACTGCTGCTTCCTACTGGTTAGAAGAATGAATTCTGAGTTCTACTTCTAGTGGAGACATGACAGTCTACACTGCTCAAAAGTTTATGTCCTATATCTCTTCCTTTTAGAGATAAGCTGGGGTAGAAAATGCCTCAGTGGTTGAGTGCATATTGCTCTTGCAGAAGACTAGAGTTTGATTCCCAGAACTCACTTCAGGTAGCTCACAACTGAATTTAACTCCAGTTCAAGGAGATTAAACATCCTCTTGTGGCCTCCAAGGGTACCTGTACTTACATCCCCATGAACCCCCTCATATACATGATTAGGAATAAAATCTGTACGTGTTAATCTTATAATTCCAATTTTACATGCTGAAGGGATTTTTTTCTCCTTGTTCTAGCAGTCGATGCCTGAGAAGCTGGAATTCCATTTTGTTGGCTTTCTATTGCCATCGTTGCTCCTTCATCACTGGTCTTATCATCAGCCCATTTCACTTTTTATGAGTCACACCTTCAAAACAGGAATCGCATCTCTTAATCCTACCTACTTTGCCAGTTATATTTTGTATTGCTGAGAATGATCTGAAATCTATGGTAGCTGACTGCCTTTCAGTTTCAAACAGATGAGTTTATTAGCATACAGCACGCACAAGAAAAAGGAGAAATAACAAATACCAAACAGAAAGAAGTAATATACAGATAACAAAACATCACCAAATTGGGTGCTCAAAACATCTGACAGGCATGACTCCAGTAATCTAATTGAGAGAACAAACAAAAGGCTACATCGTCAAATCAGGGACTTACAAATATCCAGCAAAAATTAGGAAAGCCATGTAGGTTATGTAGGTGGAGTTGCTGACTGAGAGTCCAGGGCAGAGCCAAGTGCCCTCTTGGGTGAGGTTTACAAGTAAAAGAACAAATAGCAAGTAGATAGCATCATCAAATCAGTTGCTGTGACCATCCAGCAGAAATTGACTGGGAATGGCCTTTTGAAGCACTCATATTGGAGCTCCCAATGGAGAGTTTGGAGCAGAGCAGAGCATATCTCTATGGATGAGCTTCTGACTTTTATTTTCACTGCAGGTATTTTTATATTATGTGACAATAGTAACCTCCATTAGAAATAATTTATCTTTTAGTAGTTCTCAAGGCTGCAATGCTTTCAACATTTAAAAATACTGGCTATTTTCCTTTTTTTTTCCCTGCTACAGAGTTGGGTGATGGCCTGCCCAAGACTAGGGGATTTTGAAGGACAAATGACACAAACATGGTTGGATCTAAAGTGGGGTAAGGGAAGCAGCCATGCTTCTAGAGACAGCATTTCAGTGAGCTCAAATAGCATATGAATATTTACCAATATCATATAACTTACAAACCCACAAAAGGAACACTAATACCCCAGTAATAAGAAGACCCTGTGGTCTCTTCCCTGATCTGTAGATGCTCATTCTGGAGTACTGAGCTTCCTGAGAGAAGTCAGACAGACCTCCCAAAGTATATAGGCATAGATGCTTTCAAGTGTGAGCAGGGTATCTGTGCTTTCCAGGACAGAGTTATTACTAAAGCCCCTCCTTTAAGTCACACTAACCCAGCTCCCAGACAGGAACAAGAAATTAGTGTGTCAGTTGTCAGCAGACGCACAAAGTAGTGTGTTTACATAAACAAGTGATCATATTCTTGTAACATTTGTAAAAGTAACATATTTCCATTTGATTTTTGATAGAAAACATCCCAAACCTCTGTGTGCTGTATACCAAATGTTATGTTTTGGCAGTCTTTTACTCAGGAAAGGCCTCCCAACCTATCCAAATTCCAATCTCAGACAATCCAGAGCCAATCTGCTGATAATCCTTGTGTACCAGAGATTGTACAAGCATTCCTGTGAGGCTAAGAACATGTGATACATATTATCAGAGATTAGAGAATTCAAGACAGGTGGAAATACTGTTAGTTTCTCTCATTACAAAATTAGGAAACCAATTTTTTAATCCTTGTGAGACCAAAAAGTCACTTTGAAACACATTTACTCATCAACTCATCATTTGTTCATTCATGCACAAGGCAGCCACTACCAACCAGGGGTCTTGTTACAGCTTGAGTTAAGCCTCCCTCGAGCTCCCTCTACCTGGCTTTTCTTTGCAAAGTTTCTTGATTTATAAAGGGGAGGAAGATATTCAGATATAGAAAATAAATGGGGCAGCTAACACCCTTTATGAGTGGAACATTTCAAAGCCAATGAGATTTTTAAATGGAAGTGCTTAACCTCTCCCATCCTTACTCTTGGGCCTGATCATATGCATGGCATCTGGGTCATAGGTGATCTTTATAATTTTGAGAACTACCTCTCCCGATTCACTTCTCACACATTTATTTTTCAGAAAGTTTCTATCTAATAACATTTCTGTATTAAAACGTGGTATAAAAATGGAAGTGTCTCAGAACCACTAAAGAATATTACCATCAAGGAAGGGGGAGATAAAGTGTGAGGTCTAAAGTGTGGAGAAATGAATTTAGGCAGTAAATTAGGATGCATGAAAAGAAGACAAGCAAGGAGAATACAAATCAGTGTGTTTGGCTTTATATGCATGTCTCAATTTAAAATGTTTTATAGCGTAATTTAGAGGTATCTGAATGCATTTAAATGTCAGTTGCAACACGAACGTTCTCAATGTTCTCCTGGGGTTTTGCTTTATTTTGCTCACCAGCTTGGAGCTAATGATGTGAAGAAAAATTTAAAGCCCATTTGTTAGCAAAATAATTATCTCAGTGTTATACTTTTACTATATTGCCATAATTATTTTGAATATTTTATTATTAGAATTTAAGATAAGCACAATATCTACTTTTATTCTATTCTCCCTCATATTCCTTCTACTCATAATTTCAAGAGAAAAAAATCAAGAAAATATTCCCCTAAACAATATTAATACTTTATTGTTATTGTTGATAAAGTATATTTAATGAAACATTTTAATTACTGTAAGGCACACAATTTTGGGGAATCCAAGTGCATAAATACCTAAATGAAGCTTATTTTAAAACTTTTGTTTCTGGAGGTTAGCACGCAAAGTAACCGGCTTCATTATTCCATCTCCATTCTCATTGCTCCATCTCCCACTTCATCCTCCCCTGTCCCTACCTTCGTCCTTCCCGTAGGCTCCACTCTGCCTTCAGGTCCTATCTGTTCCATCACCATATTTTTTATTCCCTCACCTCCTCACCTAAGGTCTCTTCCTGCTCTTCCATGGTTTTTGTTCTTGTCACAAATCCCCACACATACATATGTATGAATTAAAACCTATGATCCACATGTGAGAGAAATATGTGATATTTGTCTTTCTGAATCAGACTTATTTCATGTAATGATGATATCCAGTTGCATCCATTTTCCTGCAAATGTTATGATTTCATTTTTTTATGACTGAATAAAATTCTACTGTGTATATGCACATATAAATGTGTTCTTTATTTAGCTGTTGATGGTTTTCTGGGCTGACTGCATTTCTTAGCTGTCTTGAATAATGTAGCAATAAAAATTGATGTGCAATTACCTCTGTGGTTGGAGTTAAAGTCTCTGGACTATATACCCAGATGGGTCATTTGGTAGCTCTGTTCTTGGGTTTTTGAGAAATATCTGCACTGATTTCCATATTGGCCACAGTTTACACTTTCACCAGCAGTATATAAGGATTTATTTTTCTCCATCTCTTAACTTTTGGTTTCTTGATATTAGCCATTCTGTCAAGGGTGAGATGGAATCGCAAAATAGCTGTAATTTACATTTCTTTGAGGACCGAACATGTTGAACACTTTAAAAAATATTTAGTAACCATTTGTGTTTCTTCTTTTGATAGCTATCTATTCTGTATTGATTGGAAGAATTTTTGTGTTTAAGTTTTCCAGCTTCTGATATGCTCTGAATGTTAACCTTCTCTCTGATGTGAAATTGGTGAAGATGTTCTCCTATTCTAAAGGCTATCTCTTTACTCTGGTAATTGTTTCCCTTACTGTACAGAAGCTTTATAATTTCATTTAATTCCATTAATTAATTCCAGGGACTATTTCCTAGAGTTAATGATGGGTAGCTTCTGTTGTCAACTTGACACACCTGGGTAGAAGGAAGCTCAATTGAAGAATTTTCTCCATTGGATTGGCCTGTGGCCATGTCTGAGACATTTTCTTTTGTGTGATTTTTTTCCCCAATTTATATTTTTTATTAAATTTTGGTCCATTTCATACAGTACATCTTAATCATACTTAGCCTCCCTTCCCCTACCTGCACCCCCTATAACACCTCCTCCTGGATTTCATGCATTCTGTCATATACATTAATGCCTATCTAGTCAGGTTTGGGTACCCAGATGTCCCTTGGTGAGTTCATTCACTGGAGCCTAGGTCAGCCTATCTAGCTAGAGTCAACCCCTTGAAGAAGATCAATTCTCCCTCACCCAGCAGTAATCAGCTGCCAATAGTTCCTCAACTAAGGTTGGGGCCTCCTGCCCATTCCCCACTTTTATGCTAGGTTTTGTTTGATTGACTTTGTGTGGTCTTGTGCATGTTGTCACCATTGTTGTAAGTTCATATGATCAAGTTCCCAAAGTCCTGGAAGACTCTGTTTCCTGTGATCATCCACCAACTTTGGCTCTTACAATATTTCTGTGTCTTCTTCTTCAATGATCCCTGAGCCCTGTTCTGCTATGTTTGTGAGACTTAGGTATAGAGGTTTCATTGTAGATATATCACTTAGGGCTACGCATTGTCTGAGGCATTTTCTTGATTGTGTGATATGGGAGGGCCAAGTCCACTGTGAGCAGTGCCAAACTTGGGCAGGTGGTCCTGGGTCATAAAAGAAAGCAGGCTGAGCATCTGCCAGCTGAGCAAGTCAGTAAGCAGCATCCTCCATGGTCTGTGCTGAGTTCCTCCCTGACTTCTCTCAGTGAGGGAAGCATAAGATAAAATAAACCCTTTCCTCGTCAAGTTGGTTTTGTTCAATGTTTTTATCACAGCATGTGCTGGATAGCTTTAGTGTCAACTTGACACACCTGGGTTGAGGGAGCCTCAATTGGGGAATTGCCTCCATTGAACTGGCCTGTGGCCATGTCCATGAGGCATCTTGTTGATTGTTGTGTGATGTGGGAGGGCCCAGCCCACTGTGGGTGGTGCCACCCCTGGGCAGGTGGGCCTGTGTTGCATAAGAAAGCATGCTGAGCAGGGGCCAGGGGAGCAAGCCAGTAAGCAGTGTTCCTCCATGGCCTGTGCTCCAGCTCCTGCCTCCAGGTTCCTGCCCTGAGTTCCTACCTTGGGCTCCCTAATGAACTATGACCCAGGAGATATAAGATAAAATAAACCCTTTCTTCCCAAAGTTGGTATTGGTCAGAGTGTTTTGTCACAGCAGTGGAGAAACAAACTAGAACACAACAATAGAAAGTAACTAGAACAGAGTTTTTTTTTTAAATTAGGTCGAGGCTCAGGAATCATTGCAGAAGAGGAAGTGGAAATATTGTAAGTGTCAGAATGGGTGAATGACCACAAGGAACAGTCTTCCAGATAGCTGGTCAGTTAATCATATGGACTCAAAGCAATGGTAGCAGCATACAGAAGTCCTATGCTAGCTCAAATCAGACAAACTCACATCACATCACATCATAGACATAGAGAAGCAGATAAGAAATCCCAACCCAACCTAAGGAACTTTTGGCAATTGATGACTATTGGGAAGGCTAGAGATAGTGTCTTACTGGAGTGGGACTCTTGGTGGACCCAGAAGATGAACCTACGCTGAAGGAAATTTGGGGATAAAAATCAAGTGTGTGTGTGTGTGTGTGTGTGTGTGTGTGTGTGTATGTATGTACATTAAATTGGGCAGAACGCAGTGGGCGGAGGTATGGATGGGGAGGAGATCTAAATGCCATCAAACTATAGTGTATAAAATTACAAAAATTCAATAAAAAGAAAATAAGTCAAATAAAGAAAACAATGGGTTCCAACAAATTTCATCATATTTGAAGATTGTTTGGCTTCATCAAGTTACTGATAAAAAGAAATGGCAATATCAACACATTGAAGTAACCAGAAGTAGTTATAGTCAACCATTATCTATTTTTTCCACTTAGGACTTCATCTAATCAAAAATTTTGTTGTGGACTATATAAAAGAGAACTAATTTTTTAAAATTTTTTATTATTTTTATTTTATGTGTATGTGTGTATTGCCTGCATGTAGATTAAGTGCACCTGTGTCATGCAATGCCTGCAGAGGACAGAAGAGGCTGTCAGATCACCTGGAACTGGAGTTATGGAGAGTTGTTAGCTGCCATATGGGTGCTGGGATTCGAACCTGGGTCTTCTGCAAGAACAGTATTTTTAACCGCTGAGTCATCTCTCCAGCTCCTTAAAAGAGAACTAGCATTTTTTTTATCTAATGCATGCTTGCGATGGTTCACTTCCTATTTTATTTTCTTCACAAGAAAAATATTCATGGTAAGTATTAAAAGGTGAGTAAAGAGATAAACTCTAAGGTCAGTGAACAGAACTAAGTAAGGGAAAGAGTGGGGCTTCAAATCAGATTTTTATTATGTAGTTTATAGAATGTCTTTTAACAAATACGAGTTTAGAATTCCAAAGGACCCATAAGAACTATGTATAAACACCTATAATGCATTTTTGTCAAATTTTATTAAAGTGCTAGTATTCTTGACTATTAAATATTCACTTTCAATTCATCACTTTGGGACTTGTGAATATTACAGTAAAAATCTCTCCATGAATGAAAAGTGAAATCATTAGGTGGTTTGTGTGAACTAGGAGCTGGATAGGTTAATTTTCAGGAGTGATTGATTGCATGAGCTAGAGGCTGAGTCTGACCAAGTTAACAAACTGAAAGTGTCTATAACTAGATAAGAAAGACAGACAAGGGAAGTCTGCCTGAGGGGAAATAGGGGAGGGGAACAAAAGCCAAGAGTAACATAGAGTGCTGGTAACCTCCTGGAACTGGAGGCTGGGTCTACCCCAGCCTGCAGAAAGAAAAGGCAGTGGGAAATAAGAAGCTGTGGTCAGGGCAGCATGATCTCTGGCTTCCCACCTACTATATGACACTTTTGGCTACCTTCCTTAGATAACTCTACCAGTACTCAGGTTCCCTACCCCAAGTAGAGGAAGTCAGTGACCCAGGCACAGATGCAGCAGCAGGACCAGGGTCAGAGAAGCAGTTCATACCTTATGTAAGTAGGATGCATGATTTCTGGCCCACTACAGTCATTTCAAAGGGATTTTTCTGACATAAAGGAAAAACAGAAATGAGAATTGAGGGCTATGTTGGTTTGAATGAATGTTTCCTATAGGTTTCAAGTTGGAAATTTTGTCCCCAGCTGGTGGCTGTCTTTTGGAGGGTTTTAGGTGGTGCAGATTTGCTGAAGGAAGTATGTCACTGGGGCAGGCTTTGAGAGTTTTCAGACCTTGCTAGATTTCAAGTTGCTCTCTGCATCCTGTGCCTGCTTGAAGATGGGATCTCCAGGCTTTCTGCTCCAGCCTCCCCTGCCATTATGGATTCTAAGCCCTCTGGAATCATAAGGCAAATAAACTCTTCTATAAATTGCCTTGGTTCTGGTGTCTTATCACAGCAACAGAAAAGTAACTAGTATAGAAAGCCTATCTCCCAACAGAGATAATATATTTTAGACAAATGGAGGATGATGTAAAGACTGAGATATGGGAGTGCTCTTGTTTTTCTTCCATCCACCTCACCTGCCTGTCTGCAGAAACAGCATCTATTTTCTGAATGTTGCTAACTCTTAAAAGAGTTTTGCTTTGATTCAGGGATCCTAAGAGATAGGGGAATTTATTGGTTAATAGTTCACCCTATTTTTTTCATAACTCTGAGTGGTTTGCTATTCCTGAAGAGGACTCATGGAGTTTCTCAGCTTCTGTTCATATCATGCAGACACATGCCTCAGCCTAGGAACTGCAAGATATGATATAAATTCTGTGATATTGTCTCCATAGATTAGCTCTACAAGAGGATAGCCGCAGAAAGTTAACATTCACCATGGGGTAGGCATGCATTACTCAGCCTTTGGAGAGTAAAAGTCTTCCCAAGCTTCAAATCCTGGATGCAGGCAGAGTGAAATGAAAACTTTAAACTTCTAGCCCTGGTTTAATAAAAATATATTCATTATTGATGTACCTTAAGGAGGAAATGTACAATGTACATTAAGTCTCTTATTATCAGTACAAAGATAAAAGATAAAAGCCTATTTTATGGAAAGATTTACAAATGAACAATGCTGAAATAAGGAAGACTGTTTCTTGATATTCCCATGGTTTTAGCATGTTCTGAATTAAGTAATCAAAAGCCTTAGACTCTACAAACGTCATAATTATAGATTAACCTAAGCCATATATGTAATCAGTGCAAATGGTTTTTACTTCCAAAGGTATTCCAGAAGCTGGGCAGATGGTTCAGTGGATAAGAGCACCTGCTGCTCTTCTAGGGGACCTGAGTTTGGTTCCCAGCATCCATGGAGGGCAGCTCACAACTGCCTGTAATTCCAACTCCAGGGAGGTCTGTAGGCACTTGTATCATAAGGCATACACAGAGAGAGACACACACGCACACACATGAATAAAAATAAAAATAAATCTTTAGAGACAATAAAAGATATTCCAATAACCAAAGAAGGATGCATGGTCTTATTTTCAGTAAAAAAGTGGTTCAATCAGATCCACAAATAACCCACATAGTGACTTTGTATAATTTAGAAAATTCGGTCCCCTCAGAATGTAGCACTCAGATGGTGATAGGGAGCTTGTGGTTTTTCAGCCCTTACCATCTTGACTACAATGTCCAATTGCACAGCCATATACAGCAGCTCTAGTGAAACTAAAATCTATTACAAATCTGTTACCAGTTGGAAGAAAGCTATATGGAAAGTCTCAAGACCCTGCACCCCATAGGTTTCAAAGAATGGAAGACGCTTGTTCCTATAGAAGGCTCATCAAGGCCAGCTGCGGATGCCTCATTATTTTGTGTCTCTAGGATTTAAGTATTCAGTCGCAAATACAAGGACCAAAGCACAGGCAGGAAAATTCCTGGTCAGTTATTTATATGCCCTTCATCCAGTATTTCACAAAATGAAATTTGTATACACCATTCAAGCAATCCCACCCACCACCGCCACTCCAGAGACAAATGAGTTCTCCTTGAAGGAAGTTGCTATAGAGATTTTACATTTTCAGTGTATATGTTAATGTGTCTACAAAATGCAGGGGAGGTGCAGTCCTCCTTCCACCTGGAGCTTCAAGTACAAGTTGGCTGATGGTATAAAGTGCAAAGAAATGCTGAAAGTAAAGCAAATGGATGTGTAGCTGGAATTTTAATAGTTTTCTGTATGTTTCTTTTAAATTGTTTGCTTCTTGAGACAGGGTCTCCCTGTAGCCCCAGGTGGCCTGAAACTGGATAAGTAGACTAGGCTGACCTCCATCTCACAGAGATCTGCCTGCTTCTGCTTCCAAAGTGCTGGGATTATAGATGTCTATCACCATGCCTGGTTCTGGGAAAATTTTTTATCCCTATAAAATCTTGAATCCTCACAAAACATCAAGTATTACAAAATATGTAGACTAAAAATTTAGCGATGCCTTCACTATTACCCAAATTCCATTCATCTCAACAGGTGGAAGCCACTTCCAGTAAATGAATGTACATTTCTGGATTTTTTTAACCATATATATCTATATACAAATATTTTAAATATTACTTAAATAAACCACTTAAAATATAGCACATATACTTGGTGGACATTTATTTTATTGACATGATCTTGTGTAAAGTTTTAAGCTCCTGTTTTTTAGTTATTTTGCCCAAATAAAAACTGTTCATTTAAATCTGTTTTTTCTTTAAAATTATTTTAATTATTATTTTTATTTAATGTGTATGGGTATACTGCCTGTATATATGTAAGTGCACTTGTGTCATGCAATGCCCACAGAAATCAGAAGAGGGTGTTGAATTCTCCTGGAACTGGAGTTACAGACAGTTGTTAGCTGCCATGTGGGTGCTGGGAATTGTACCTTGGTCTTCTGCAAGAACTTTTAAACCACTGAGTCATCTCTCCATTCCTAAATTTCTGTTTTCTTAAAATGAATTGCTAACTAATAAACATAAGATCTTAATAACTCATAAATCAAAAGAGGCCATTCAGGGTGAATCCATCTTTCTTTTTGATGTTTGTAAATACTGTTCAATGATTATGCAGGGTATCTTGGGTTCTTATCCCTCCTTTGCTTGCAGAGGACTGGCCAGGAAAAGGATAGGACTGACTAGTGTTATAGTTTGAACTCTCGAACCAGTGTTATATGGGAAATACAACTAATTTGTAGCATTTGCCAGTTTCTACGAGTGATTTCAAAGTGACCAATATGATGTCACTGAACTCACATCTTAAAACAGATACAAACCTTTAAGGCTTATCAGTCCCTGCAGGCTGATTCTAACCCCTCATCCCCTAGGGGCCTGAGGCAAGAGAGGACTCAAGCCTTCAAGAAAGAATTTCAAAGGAACCATAAGGAGTGCTAGCTCAAAATTAAGTATAAATAAAATAATAGTAGAAAAAAAGTAGAGTGGAGATCTGAAATATTCCCAAAGATAAGAAGAAATGAGGAAAGTCATGGGGGCGTATTTTAATAGGAATACAGTGTACAAGGAATGTGATTTTTTAAAAATTAAGCCATATGACAGTTTATGAGGCATTCACATGTACACTCAATAAATTTAAGTTTTCTATTAATTTAATGATAATGAGGTATAGGGGAACTATGTCTATGGTGAAAATATCCTTCTCTGAACCTGTAATAGTCAGTGGCAAGAAGAAATACCCACCTTCCACACATAAGATAGCAAATTGAGAAAGAACAGTTAGAACAACTCTGTATCCATTGCTTTTCTCATGCTGTGATAAAACACTATGACCAAGGTAACTTATAGATGGAAGGGCTTATTTGAACTTTCATGCCAGAAGGAAAGAGTCCATCATGACAGGAGGCAGCTAGAGCTTTAGAAAGCTGAGGACTCACATCCTTAAGCCCAGGCAGGAAGCAGTGATAGCAAATTGAAAGTGGGATGAGGCTGTAAACTCTCAAATCCCACCCTCAGTGATGTGCTTCTTCCACTTAGGCCTTACCTCCTAAAGGTTCCATGGTACTCACGAAACAGTGTCACCAACTGTCCAAGTGTTCAAATATCGGAGTCTATGGGGGCACCTCTTATTCAAATCACTATAATCTTTCAAAACTAATTGCACTTGACAAATTTATTTTGTAAAACCCATGTATCATGACCTATGTCCTTGGTGTTCAGGGAAACTAGAAAACAATAAAGGTAATAGAAAAAAATTTTGAAAATTAAAGTAAAGGTTGGGAAGGGAAGAATACTTAACACTCAGCACTCACAAGCTATGCTAGAGAGAATGAGAGACCAAGGGAAGTTATGGGGAGACATTTGAAGGTATTTCTAAGCAAGACATAAAATTAACACTTCATAAGAGAAAAGACTAGTACATTTGATCACAAAGATACATTGTCTAAATTGTAAAAAATTAAACAAACATAGATCTCTCCCACTGAAGGCTATTCACCAGAAATACGCCCTACTAATTCTATTAGATGTCTGCTACGATAGCGTTTATTTGTTAGGTTTACCATAACAAAATAGCATGGAATAGTAGGTGGTTTAAATAGCAGAATTTTATTTTCTCATAGTTCTGGAGGCTAGAAGTCCAAGATCAAGGTGTCAACAAGGTTGATTTATGGTGGAATTCTCTTCTCATATTGTTTATAACTGCTCCTTCAGCCTTTTACCAGTATTCACTTATAGAGTGTGAGAAACCTCTTGGGTCTTCTTTTTTCTGAGTGTCCCTATTGGATTAGTTTCACCTTCATTGCATAATTAAGTATCTCCAAATGCAGTGACTTTACTGCTTATTGCTTCATTACCCAAGTTTTCTGATGCCACAGACTATTTCATACCTTTGTCCTAAGTTCTCATACATGGCAGTTTAAACTGACACAAGTTTAAATTCTCAGTTGTGAGTGAGAAGTCTGGATTTACTAAGTCAGACTGATTTCTTAGTTCAAAGTTTTAGAGAGACAAAGCCATGCTATTGTATTGTTGGACTCTCATTGAGAGGTTCCCATAATAATTCATTTCCCAACTCACCCAGGTTGTTAGAATAAGCTAGCTACCTGTAGCTGCTGTTCTGTTTCTTGATAGCTTTCATCTCGGGGTCAATCATCTTAAGGACACTTTCTGATCCTTCTATGAGGGATTCTCCATCTTGGAGTTAATAGTGCATCTCATATTTGGAATATTTTTAGTTTATAGTTGTATGTTTTAAAGGCAAGCATAATCAGATTGTGCCCACTAGTGCAATAGTGGGATGAATATTATGGGAGTGACCAACCACTTTTCAATTGGATTTAAGGCTCATTTCATAGGATGGAACCAAGTACCCGACACTGATATCAGGTCTAGGGAACCCAAGGCTAGACATAGATAGAGGAGAGCCTAATTGTAGTTTTCTGCTAAATAGATACAGTATTAAATGGACTCCTAAGGACTTACTGTTATATGCATAGATTAATGAATCTCTCAGCTCTATCTGAGAAGTTTCCTTATATAGTAGATGGTGATTAAAACAGAGAACAAAAACTTTTCAGCATGCAGAGAATAAGACTGCTTATCCTTCATTGTGGAAGAGGTGATGGAAAGATTATAAGAGCCAGAGGCAAGGGATGACCACAGAAAAATAAAGCTTTCCAGTCTGCTGACCATTTATTCATATGAACTCACAGGGATGATGACACCATGGACAAGTTTCACCTAAGTTTAAGCCAGACAAAATCCCAGCATAGATGTAGCAAAATGGGAAAGAAACTCTAACCCTACCTGAGGAACCACTGCCAACTGATGGCTGCTGGAAAGGGGAGAGTCAGTCTCTTTCAAGGATTTGACTCTTGGTAGATTAACCACCTCAAGTGGATGGACCCATACTGGTAAGGGGAAGTGCAGATAGGAGAGAGGATTATAAAATGATCAAAATGTATCATGAAAATCACAAAAACTCAATAAAGAGGGAGAAAATGTTGGCCTGTGTTTTATATTATGATATTAACAGGAGATTTGGGGGACAAAAAAGGAAATGCTATGACTTAAAATTGATGTGTTTTTGTGTCAAGTTGACAAAGGTTGAAGTACCTTGGATAGCTTTAACTGTCAAATTGACCCAACGTAGAATTATCCGGATAGAGAATCTCAATTGCAGGATTTCTTATATCAGACTGACCTTGGGCAGGTCTACAGGGTATTTTCTTAATTGTTAGTTGATATAGGAGGGTCCAGCCAACTGCAGCTGAAATCATTCCCTAGGCAGGCCGTCGGGCTATATAAGAAAGTTCTCTAAGCACAAATTTTCCTGTCAGCCAGAAAGCAGGATCTTCCGTAATTCCTGCTGTGAATCTTTGGCTTTGAACTGAGTTTCTTGGTTGACAATAATGCTCCGTGGATTAGTAAGCAGGCCTGCATTCAAGTTCCTGCCTTGATTTCTTCTTGACTTACTCTCAATGATGGACTTACCTGAACTTGTAAGCCAAGTAAACCTTTTCCTTCCTTGTGTTCCTTTTGGTCACAGTATTTTGTTACAGAAACAGAAATGAGATTAGAATAGAAACTGGTTCAGACTTCTGCTACCATTCATAGTAGAGAAGTATTTTTCTCTGTAATACGTTCTTATAAGAGAGAATGATTTATTAATTATTATTAAGTTCTTACTATCAACTTAAAACCACTTTACAAAAATGAAGAAAATAAAGCTATTTTGATACCTGTTGCGGGTCCTCCTCAGGCCAGCTGTGAAGACCCTGACCGGGTTCAGGTCCCCTGCTGATTAGGAGGGGCAAGAGGCACAGAGTCAACACACGGACCCCGGGAGTCAGATAGAAGCAAGCACTAGGTGAGGTGCTGCAGGCTCGTTTAATGCAGGAGGGGGCAGGCCTTATATTTCCCTTTTCTCTGCCCCCAAGTCCCTTTAGTCAGCATATTGTTTTCTGATTGGTCCATGCCACGCAGTCTGTCAGCAGTCACCGGGCTCATGAGCAGGGTACGGAGGTGTGGGCTCCTTTTGGTGGGCTATTTGTGGACCAAGAAGTGAAGTGAATTCTTGCTGAATCCCAGGGCTCTGGGTCCACGCCATCTTTGGAGGCTTCCTGCTACATTTCCACACTTTTTCTTTGAAAATGACTCTCCAGCGATAGCCTGTAGGCAGCTCTGCCTTGGGATGACCTCAGGATCATGAACTGTGCCTGTCTTAGGTTGTCCTATTCGGACATGAACCTTACGTGTCATTGGAGCGTGGACATACACATCCATGTCCTGGCTTAGGGTGATTCAGCTCAACAGGAGCTTACCTGTCATTGACTACCAGCCCTCCAAGGGGTATGGTCCCACGGAATCAGTCGAGGTGGGGAATTATCTGTAGGAGGCCTCGTAATTTTGTGCAAGCCAAGTCTGTGGGGCTGCATAGGGTAGGTTGAAATCATCTTCGTGTATTGCTCTGAGGGCCTGATACACTGAGTGATTGAATTTTTTATGACTGTGGGAACATAAAACAAGGCATTAAGAAGTAGAAAGAGAAGAATAATTATGCCTGTCAGGAGTAGGTAAGTGATGATCCAAGACGGGTCAAACAGTGCTTTTAGATTAGGCCAGATTTTCTGTAAGAGCTCTGAATTGATGTCTAGAGTGGGGGCATGGGTATAATTTAGAGCAATAATTTGATTAGTTAGTAATATAGAGTAATTAAGAAACTTTTGATTCCAGTGGCTGTGAATAGAGTGCTCGAGCTGTAGGCGCACTTCAGTAATATTCTGTACTTTATAGGGCGTGAGACAAAGTGACCTAAAGCGAGGGTCACAAGCTAACAGAGCCATGTCTTTGGTAATTGCCAGCTCTTCACTTAAGAGATCAATTTGTTGTTGTAACACATTAATTGCCTGATGAAGATGCTGATTGATAAGGGATTGAGTGTGAAAGGTAGAGGAGGTTTTGGACACAGCCTCGTTGAGTGTCTCCACAGTAGTAGAGGATTGGGTGATAGCCACTGCCGTGGTGACAGCCAAACCTAATGCAAGGATGATGGCTGAGATGAGAGTGGCAGTGACCCCAAAATCTGGTTTTAAGCGGGGGGGGGGTTGTGACAAGGCTGTCCACTCTATAAGGGTGACAGCATGGAAGTGGGCCGCATTGGTGACTGGAACCCAAAGGGCCACGGGTTCATGCATAAAGAGAACTATGTGAGCTGGATGGTTCCAGCAGGCCGCCAGTACGCAGGTGGTGTTGGTATCGGAGCAGTTGAGTTGTCCCAGAGGGTTGGAGGTAACACTGGCTAGCAATAAGGCAAACGAGGGCTGCACACAAATGGTGGTAGGGGGCCAGGATGTCGTGTGATCAATGGATGTAAGGGTTTTGTTTTTGGCACAAAAACAAAAGTGCCTTTGGAAAGCTGAAGGCCCTGCTGTGCCAGTAACGGCCTTATGTCCATGCAGGGGTGTGGCCCAGAGAGGTCCCAGTTACCGAATATTGATTCGCAATTGGTATGGGAGATCTTAATGCTGCAGGGATAGGTGGGGGCCAGTTGTCTCCAAGATCCTGGGGGGTGATTAGAGGGCGAGTGGCTGAAGCGGCAAAAGGGAGGGATGGCATGGTTGGGCTTAGGGCGGCATCTCTGCCACAGTATAGGGAGAGTGAGGAAAAAGCGTGCAAAGGAGCGTGTGCGTGAGCAGTTGGGGAGCAGTGGGCATAGAATGGCAGGGCAAAATGGGGGCAGAGGGGTGGCTGTCCCCTCCACCTCCCCTGTTATTATTGTCCCCAGTGCAGCAAGGACCAAAGTTACATCGGTGTTGTTGAAGTTGGGGATAGGCCCTGGAGTTTAAGCATATAACCCGAGGAGGCACTACCGGCATAACATTGGACAGTCAGGTTGAACAGCCCAATGCATGAGGATGCATTGTTGGTAGTGAAGCATAGAGAGTTATTTAGGAGCCAAGAGCCATCGAGTGATTCGGTGGGGACGCCAAGCATAGAATTAGTTGAATAGAGGGTGGGGTAGGCTGGGGAATGAAGTGATAAGGGCAAGAGTATAGGCAGGGAGGGGACCAAGGCCCAGAGACTGTGGGCCGTGGCAGGGGCGGGGAAGAGCAAACCAATTATCCAGATAACAGTGAGGTCTCTGGGTCCTGGGGGGTCCTGTTGGTCAGTTGCTGGTCTCACATCTCTCACTGGAACCTATAGTGGCTTTGTTTCTATCTGAGGAAACACACAAGCATAGCCTCACCCTCTTGCTAACAAGGCGGCAGGCGCTTACCGTTGACATGTTACCGGGTCCTTCCATCTCACTAGTGGCAGGGGTGTTGGGCAAGGTGTCCTTTCCCTGATAGTCCCAAGTTATTGTGGGGCATGATATCATCATAGAAGGTGCAGTCATCCATGGTAAGGACCGTACCCATGTCCTCTAGGATGTCTCAGCCCCATAAGTTACGGGGAACGTCTGCTACTATGGGGGTAACTGTGCCCTGGTTCCCATCCAAGTCCTTCAGATATACTGGATGTGTGACCAGCTTGGTACATTGTATGCCACCAACTCCTTTTATTGGTGGGCCTGGCTGGTATTTCCAATGAGGGAATTTAAGGGATTCAGTTTCTGATACAATGGTGACATCAGCCCCTGTGTCTACTAGGTCCTTTATGGCAGTTCCATCTAGGAACAGGATCGTTAGTGGGGAGCGGTTGAGGATTGGGAGAGTCCATAATATCTGTCTCATTTCCTCTCTTATGGGTGGAGCTGAGGGGTGCCCCGGGTGGAGTTTAAAGGAGCTGAGTCCAGTTGAGGCTGTGACCTACAGTCTTTAGCCCAATGGAACCCTTTTTTGCAATTGGGTCAGTGAGTCTTGGGGCAGGCTGTACCTCTTGGACAGTGGCTATGAAAGTAACCACACCCCCCACAGTTCCAGCAGCCTTCCCATGTGCCAGAGTGGGTGGGTTTTCCTTGCAACAAAAGAGTCTCCAAGCAGGTGGTCAAAGCCTCAAAAGGGCCCACCCTGGGGTCTAAGTCTCTACTAGCGAGTACCCATTTGTGAATATTATCATTGCAGACAGGCGCGATAGCATTACAAGTAGGAACGTTTAGTCCCTCCCAAGTTAATTGTTTGATAAGCACCTCTCGGATGGGTCCAGACTCCACCCTTCGCTCTACTGCCTTGGTGACATGGGTAAGGAAGCCCGTGAAGGACTCCCCTGACTGTTGAATCAAATTATGGAAAAAGACTTGTGGGTCATGGGGGGAGCAACATTTAAGGGCCTTAAAGGCCAAGTCAGAAACTTGTTGAAAATAGGCATGGAGGCCAATAGTAGACTGGGAGGTGGGGTCAGTATATTGTCCGTGTCCCATGAGCATGCCCAACGTAATGTTGAGGCCATATTGGAGATTTAGGCATGCCTTGTTTTCAACCTGATCGTCATAGGCTGCATGCCAGTTTAGAAAGACTGAGGGTTCTACGACTGCCTTTAGTAAGTTATACCAATCATAGGGCCTGATTGCTCAGCTGCCTTGCGGATAAGAACGAGGTCAGAAAGTGCGGTTGGCAGCCATGGATGCTGTGCCGCATCAGGGCTGACGTTAACTGGAAATGCAGACAAAGGCAGGTGAGGCTTTAAGGAGGGTGGTCTAAGAGGGAGGGGCATGTTAGCAGGGGAAGGGGTGGTATGGTTATTGGGGGGGTAGAGAGTAACTCCTTCCATGGGTAATGGGGTGGGGGAATTTCTGGGCATGGTAACTCTAGGAGAGTAGCCCGAGATATAGGCAAAGGAGCTCCTTCCTTATTGGAAGTGGGTGCAGAGGCAGCATCCACCTCCAGGTCCGGGAAGTCCGGGGTCGAGGTAATAGCCAGATTTACACTAGATTGCTCCTGGCAGTGTTTGTTGTGGGCCGAGATGACTTCCAGGAGAGGAGGATTTAAGGCTAGCAATGATGGCTAGGAGGATCGACATGAACGATGCGAGGGGAGTGATCCCTGACCTGACCTTCCTTTTTTGGGCCAGGAAGAGGACCCACATCCACATGTCAGGGTCCCACATGTTTTCAGGGGAGACCCACGGAGCCAAATTAGTGGTTTCATCCCAAAAGTGTTCGATATCTTTTGGTTTCACTTTCAACCTCCTGGTTTTAAGGAGCACCTTGCGTGGTGCCATTTGTGGTTCCCTGCATTGTGGTGGTAAATTGCCCATTGTGGGAGGGTCTCGTGAAGGGGAATTCACCACAAAAGTAGAAGATGAGGGTGACTACCAAGAGGGCACAAAGGAAGCAAAGAAGCACTGTGGGCCACTTGGATGTAAACTGCCCCAACATGTAAAGGTGTATCAGATCCAAATGTCTTGTGCTCAGTAAGGGACTTCTGGAGGCCGTGACACCTCCAGCTGTATGCTCACACGGTGTCTGCTGGACAGGCAACAGGGTGACCCGAAGCCTGGGCTCTGAGTTCGGGGTGGATCAGCCCTTATGTGAACTCACCGGGATGAGCCGAGAGCGGGGGAGGTGCCAACATGGGCTTTGGGACTACGTGGTGGAGTGTGCCTCCCTGATCTAACAAACTAGTCCAACAATAAAGATGATAGACAGGGTGGAGGGGACAGTGGAGGGGGCTACTCACTTACCCTCGAGCAGCCGAAGTAGCAGACAAATCCAGGGTCCTACTTACCAAATGAACTGAGGTTCTGGGTATCACCAACACTATGGGCAGGAGTCCCTGTTTAGGCACCAGGTGTTGTAGGTCTTCCTCAGGCCAGCTGTGAAGACCCTGACCTGGATCAGGTCTCCTGCCATTTGGGGGGGGCAAGAAGCACGGAGTCAACACACAGACCCCAGGAGTCAGGTAGAAGCAAGCACTAGCTGAGGTGCTGCAAGCTCGTTTAATGCAGGAAGGGGCAGGCCTTACATTTCCCTTTTCTCCGCCCCCAAGTCCCTTTAGTCAGCGTATCATTTTCTGATTGGTCCATGCCACTCATTCTGTCAGCAGTCACTGGGCTCCCGAGCAGGGTACGGAGGTGTGGGGTCCTTTTGGAAGGCTATTTGCGGACCAAGAAATGAAGTGAATTCTCGCTGAATCCCAGGGCTCTGGGTCTGTGCCACCTTTGAAGGCCTCCTGCTACAGATACCCATTTATAATTTTTTATCAAAACTCAATTCTAAACAATTTGACTTTTAAGATTATAGGTTAATATCATTTGATTTAAGAAAAGAATTCAAAGCAATGTATTTCCTAAAGTAGTTCTTTTCCTAGAGGATAAAATTCAAAACATTCTAACAAATTAAGGTTTTCATTCTATTTTTCAAGTATGTAATAGTCACATCATAAACTGCTTCATAGATAAATATTGTTTAATTATGAAACATCTCACACTAATATAAAACCAAACTAATATTTAAGGATTTTTGGATATCA
>NW_008345884.1:50068-60726 GCF_000622305.1 Nannospalax galili
AAATTTTTTAAAATGTTTTATTTCTTATTTTTATCTTATCTATATTAATGTATTGCTAGCATGTATGAAAGTGCACTTGTGCCATGCTGTGGCTAGAATTCTCTCTGGGACCCCTGAGTGATCAGAAAAACCATATAATATATTTTATGTGAGTTTATTAACTTACCAAGGAATGAGTACCCAGTGCCTAGCTCCGCACCGCCAAGATTCAGAGCCCACCTTATCAGACTGTACCATGCCCATATCCCCCACTAGCATTCGCTCATACCTCCAGGGCCAGCAATCTTGCCCCAGGTCCACAGGGAGTCCGTCCATTCTGTCTTTGAGTTGCTGCACTGGCTGTGAGTTTCCTACACTCTACCAGGCTCCTGGCTTCCATCCCAAGATGGCTCCCAGCCACACCCCCATAGTGCATGCTCTGCCATAGGCCCTGCCCATGGAGGAACTAGCCAATCCGGAGACACATGCAATGCTTGCAGAGGTCAAAAGAGGGTGCTGAATCCCTGGAACTAGAGTTATGGACAGTTGTTAGCTGCCATGTGGGTGCTGGGAACAGAATCTGGTGATCTTGACCACTGAACCATCTCTCCAGTCCCACGTACACATTTTAGGAGACTTCTATTCAGCAATAGGTTTCCATATGACTCTTTCAACAGGTCATTAATGTTACTTATCTCTCCCCATATTCCTTCCTCTACCCTGTCCTCCCCATTTAACCCTTCATTTAACCCTTCATTATTCTCCTTTCTTTAATAAGGGGCCAGCGTGTTTCAACGGAAGGAGGATAGAATGCAGTCATTTTTGCTTTTTGTGAGGGGTGTGTGTGTGTGTGTGTGTGTGTGTGTGTGTGTGTGTAAAAGGCTAGGCATAAAATCTACAGCCTTGCACATATTAGGCAGTCACTGTACTAATAAGATATATCTTCACTTCTTAAATTTTTGTATTATTTGCTGACCATTTTGTATCATCAATATGTTGAGATCAAAGCACAGGTATATTTTCAATAGCTTAAACATTCACAACAGGAATTTCTTCCATGAGAACATTATGTTATTATGTTGTAATAGTTCTTGAGTGTAGACTTTCATGATAAGTTGAATAGGCAGCAATATTATAGTAAATGGCTTTATGTATTTTACAATTTAACTGCATGGTTGAGTGAACTAGGTCAATCAGCTGAGATTCTTTCATAGCAAGACTTTTTCAATGAAATAGTAGCATGCTAATTTATAAGCTAGAAGAGACTCTCAATTGGGATAACTGATTATAGAATTTTTTGGTTATGCATCACCAGTCATATACATACACAAAACTTAAATTTCAAGTCATATTTGTTGTCAAAAAGTAAATGATTGCAAAAAGTAAGTTATAAAAATGAATGCTTACTTTTTATTGTGCATACACATTTGGGATGTAGTTGACATTAACTTCAGAGTTGAATTAACTATTCTATGTTCATAAAATTTTTATTTTATGCTCCAACCAATAATGCTTTACATGATTTTCTTTTGTTGATTGGTGTAGAACAAATAAATGTGTCTTCTTTCTGACAATACCCTTCCTTCTCCTCACTTTTTTCTAATCATACACAGTAGCATGTCCAAATATTATTAAACCAGAGTTCAATTTGGTTCTTCTGATATTTCAATTTAATGATTTGGGTTGTGGGTGAAGGGGGGGCTGTCATGCACTACAGATTAGACAGTGGCATCTGTGGCCTATAGCAACATGGCGTGGTTCGAACATGAGCTGTGTGTGAGAGGGCAAAGTACAGAGGAGTAGAAAGTGGATAATGAAGGGAAAGTTTCTGTGAAGAAATGTAAACTACTATGAAGCCAATTTCATATTGTTTCTGAATTACTATATGAGAGAACTTACTTGGAAACCAGTTAAGTAGTATGATTCAAGTATTAAAAATCCATAGAGATGCCGGGCATGGTGGCATACACACCTTTAATCCCAGCACTTGGGAGGCAGAGGCAGGCGGATCTTTGTGAGTTCGAGGCCAGCCTGGTCTACATAGTGAGTTCCAGGACAACTGGGGCTACAAGGAGACCCTTTCTCAAAAAAGACAAAATAATAATAATACAATAAATAAATAAATAATCCATAGAGCTAAAGGGTGCAGAAAAACTTTTGAAATTGCTAGTCATTATTTCTGAAGATAGTATTCTTAGAAACCTTTGCAAAAGTAAAATATCTTATGTTTTGTTGGATTGAATTTTTAATGGAGTTGTGTGTGTTTGTGTGTGTGTGTGTGTGTGTGTGTGTGTGTGTGTGTTTGCAATTCAAGTCAATGCCAGGAGCCTTTCTCTATTGCTCTCCACCTTAATTTTTTAGGCAACTTCTCAAACTGAAGTTGGTGCTCATTGATTTAGTTAGGCTGGCTCATCAATGAACTCTAGAGATCTGCCTGTCTTCAGTCTCCATGCTGGTGGAGATGCAGATGCATTTTGCAGCTCCAGGCTTTTTACATGGGTGCTGGGGATACAAACTTGGGTCTTCATACTTGGACAGCAAGCAGTTCACTGACTGAGTCACCTTCCCATCCCTCAACAAAGTAAATTCATATTTATTGTGTCATATTCCTATTTAAAATATCACTAAAAGCAATTGGTTTGCTGGATGATGCATGATCATAATTTTGATAAAAGCTAGGTCAATAAAAATTGAACAAAATACTAAAATATATTTTAGAAATTACAGAAATGTATTTTGGCATTTTATATTTATTTATGGAATATTCTTATTATAGAAAAATTTTTATATTTTCTGAGCATATCACAAATGCTGTATTCATGTCATTTCTAACCCTTCTATCCCATCCTACTCTTCCAAAGTCCCCTCAACTTCCTTCCTCACAATTTCTTGTCCTTTTGAGGACACACACACACATACACACACACATTGCACTGGGTACATTTGATGGTGCTTGTGTGTACATGTACTTAGGGATGACCATATGGTATTACATAGCCTAACAAGGAGCTCATTCCTGGAGAAGACTTATTCTTCCCTTGGCATCAGTTGACTGCCTGTAGCTTTTCATTTATAGGTTGGATCCTGTCAAATTATCCCCAACCACATTATCCTGACAACAGATGTTGTCATTATGCATGCATTTCATAGGCAACAATTTGTGGGGATTTCATAGGCACATCTTCCTAATCTAGAATACACTATCTAGCAGCAGTCATTCTGGTCTTCTGGCTCTTAAAATCTTCCCACCTCTTCTTCCATGATGTTTCCTCAGCCTTTGGTATAGGGTTGCTTTGTAGATAATCAATTGGATCTATGCAACATAAGTTTGCTTGTTCAGTATATTGTGATCAGTTATAGAATTTTGCAATAATGTCCATCTATTGAAAAAACAAGCTTCTCTGATGAGTGGTGAGAGCTACACTCACCTGTGAATATTAGGATAAGTATTTAGAATAAAATAAGAAATTACATTGGTTTAAGAAAGTAGCAGTAGTAGTTTCTCTAGGGTCCATGATCCCTGTAACTGTTTACTTGGTTATGTTTATAATAACATATATGAATTCCCTCCTATTGAATGGGCATTAAATCCAGTGATAGTTGTTGGCTATACCAAGTTAAAAGTGCCAATATTACACCAAAAGAGATATTTTACCTGGTTAGTAATGCTGTGTTTTGTAGGCTTTGCAGTAGGGTATGACCACTGACTTGTTTTCTCCCTTGTCAGTTCTCATAGCACCTTCTGATAATATGAGAGCTAGTGTTCAGGTAGGAGGCTTTGAGATCAGTTACAGCTCAATATTCTAAGTTCAGTATCTGAAGTTTATGTTGTCTTCAACAATAGGAACTTGCCTTCAAGTTCTGGGAGGTAATCAGGGCTATGGCAATAGCCTATATTATTTTGGCAAACTCTTAGACTACCCTCACCAACAACCCAAAGAGGTTTTCCTTGCTTGACACTGAGATTTTTGTTAGTCTTCAGCTATGCACACATACTCATAATATATAATATATGAATATTATTTAAAAATTTGTGACTATCATACCTAGCACAATCTTTGCATTATTTCTGTCCAGATTTTAGAATGTGAAGAGTGTTCTGGAACCAAACTCCAGTGGGGAAGGGGTATAAGTGAAGTAAAAGGGGTATAAGGTATAAGTAAATACAATATTATTATAATTTTTATAAATAGAATCTTGAGTAAAGAAATCACAGCATAAATGGATCTATCTATTGTATGCATCAATTATGCAAAACTAAACAGAAGTAACAACAACAGCAAGACAGAAAAAAAAGAAAAAATAATCTCGGTTTATATTTAGGTGAATGTACTATACAAAAATAGAAACAAAGAAATAAGCATTTTACAAGTCAACATTTGTCTTTGAGTACCAACAGAAATTGGGGAAATGGGATAGAGGACATAACTATGATGAGAAACTATTGGTTACTTATCACCAATGAGTGAGAGAGTTGATCTTTTTAAAAAATATATTTAATAACCACATGATTAGAAGAAGCATTTCATTAAAGCATTAACATATTCAATAACAATTCCAGAGCAAAGATGCATCTCTTTCAAAATTGGCTGTAATTTTTAGGTTCACAGTTGAATTAATACAATTAATTATACAGTATTGAACTCAGTATAAACCCTATAAGACATAAAATTGAATGAGGTTTTAACCTTTAAAAAAGATCTCCATTTTATTTTAAAATATACTGCTTCATACAGAAAAACTCATATTTAATGCTACAAACACTTAGATGTTTGCACATATGTCTCTAATCTTTATGTATCTGATTATTACTAGTAACAATCAGTTACTTTCTGAGATCCTTGGTACCTGAGCATGGATATAAAATTATCAGGTAAAATTCAATGGTAATGTTTGTCACCTCTACTAATTAACATGAAGCGAATTTTTATTCTTCCTCTTCAAATATAACTCATTTTTTAAATGTGTTGATTTTTTCGTGTATTTTTCACACAGAACATCCCAAACAATCTTATTCATCTATATACCAGCATTACAAATGGCACCCTCCCTAAGCATCCCCCCCACACACACACTGGAGCCCATATACTCTGTCATTCCTGTTACTGTCCATGGTCTTATCGGCGCCCACAGCTGTTCCCCAGTGCTTGTCTATCTGCTGAGACTACTCAGACTATCTAGAGTTCCTTGTTTTAGGAAGATCAGCTCTTCCTCACCTAGCAGCAAGCAGTTGCCAATATTCATTTTCCCAGTTCTCTGCTGGGTTACTGTCTCTGGATTACTCTCTGGGAGTCTCTTGGACTACTCTTGCCAACAACTCAAAGGAAAGTATCTCCTGTCTGGCATTGTTTCTTGTTATGTAGGTTTTATCTATATACATCGACTCTTAAAGAATTATACTTATCCCTTTAATCTTTGGATATATTTTCCTTTTGGGTGTTTAAGGCTATAGAGTTGGCCCAGATAAACCAATTTATTCTTATTCTTAAGGTCGTTTGAGAATCTGTTCCTCGGGGGTTACACGGACTTGGGAGGAGCCCCTGTCTCCTTTCCTTTACCAGTTCCATCTATGTGAAGATAAGTCAAAGGTCCTGCTCGACTATGACTGGCTTCACTTGGAAGCATGAAGGAAGTATTTCCTCAATGTTGACCCTCTTTGTAGACTGGACACCGGTTCAAGTCCATTTGGTTGGGTTTAAATGACCTCCTTGACCAAGAGGACAAGTGACTCACCACAGTTAAAGGACAGTTTGAGAGATGCTCATAGTCCCCTGGAACTTAGTTGACCTAGGAGGACAAGGAGCAAAAACTGTCCTTTATGTTCCTCTGAACAAATTAGTATAGGCCCCAAAATTAAACATCTAAGAAGGTTAGTTCCACCAGTCTAATACTTTTTTTTTTTGGTCTTTTGGAGACAGGGTCTCCTTGTAGCCCCAGCTGTTCTGGAACTCACTATGTAGACCAGGCTGACCTTGAACTCACAGAGGTCTGCCTCCATCTGCCTCCCAAGTGCTGGGATTAAAGGCATGTGCCACCGTGCCCGGCATCAGTCTGGTACTTTTAATTACAATGTGCTGTATACAAAAAAGCTTGGGAAAAGACCAACCATTCTCAAACAAACCTTACTTAGACATATATTATATTCCTTGTGCTAGTTGTACGAATAATTTGTCAGTAAGTTGTTTGGTTAATATGGTTCCCTCTGTTTTTTTTTAAAACTAACTAGACATTATTAATCTGTCACATTGTCTATCCCTTCCACCATGGTTTCGCCATTTAAAATGCCTGTTTCCCCATTTCTCCCTTAATAATACCCTTCTCCTATGTTTCCACCTCTCTTGAGCTCCTTCTTTCTTTTTATCCCCATTTCCTTGTATAAACCTCTCTGCCCCCCTTAAAACAACCCCATTTTTATCCATATATCCCTGATTAACTCCAGTTTCCTAATGTTCTTCTCTTTCAGATTCTTTCTTTTTCTTCACCTCCCTGGTTCCTTTTCATTATCCTGGTTCATGCAGTTGCATCTGGGTACATATTCACTTATAAGGATTTGGTGCTAGGATCAACATATGAGGGAGAACATATGTCATTTTTTCCTCAGTGTGTGTTACTTCACTTACTATAACAGTTTCTAGTTCCATCCATTTACCTGCAAATTTAATGATTTCATCTTTCTTTACTGCTGAGTAAAATTTCACCATATAAATGAACCACATTTTCATCATCCACTCAGCAGTTGAGGGACACTTTGGTTGCTTCCATATCTCAGCTATTGTGAAAAGAGCAGCAAAAAACATGGATGTACAAGTGTCTCTGCAATAGGATGAATTCAGTGGGTACATGCCAAGGAGTGGTATAACTGGGTCAAATGGTAGGTTCATTTGTAGTTTAAGAGCTCTCCACACTGCTTTCCATAGGGGCTGAACAAGTTTGCAATCCCACCATCTGTGGATGAGCATTTCCCTTTCCCCACATCCTCTCCAACATTTGGTATCATTTGTTCTCTTGATCTTAGGCTGTCAGACTCGGGTAAGATGAAATCTTAAAGTGGTTTTAATTTGTATTTCCCTAATCACTAGTGATGTTGAACACTTTTTAAGATGTATCTTAGCCATCTTCATTTCTTCTTTTGAGAACTCCCTGTTCAGATCCTTAGCCCATCTTTTAATTGGGTTACTTCCTTTCTTGATTCTTTGCTTTTTGAGTTTGTTGTATATTCTGGATGTTAAAACTCTGTCAGATGTGTTGCTGGTGAAGATTGTCTCCTATTCTGTGGGTTTTCTCTTGACTTCCTTTACTTCTTTTGATGTACAGAAGTTTTTAGTTTATTGAAGTCCCATTTGTGGATTCTTGACCTTGTATCCTGAGCAATTGATGACCAGTTTTGAAAATCCTTTCCTACACCAATATTTTGTAGATTATTGTCAGTTTTTTCTTCTAACAGTTTCAGAGTTTCAGGCTTCACATTGAGGTCTTTGATCCATTTTGAGCTGACTTTTGTGCAAGGTAAAACATAGGGGTATAGTTTCATTCTTTTACAAGTGGAGATTCAGTTTTGTCAGCACCATTTGCTGAATATGCTGTCTTTCCTCCAGTGAATGTTCTTGGCCCCTTTGTCAAATATCAGGTGGCTGAAATTGCATGGACTCATATTTGGGCATTCAATTTTGTTCCATTAATCTCCAGGTCTATTTTTGTGCCAGTACCATGTTGTTTTTATGACTATAGTTCTATAATACAGTTTAAAATCTGGTATAGTAATCTTCTCAGCATTGCTCTTAGTGTTCAGGGTTTCTTTGGCTACATGAGGTCTTTTGTGCTTCCATATGAATCTTAGGATGTTTTTTCCAATTCTTTGAAGAATGCCATGGGGATTTTTATTGGCATTGCATTGAATCTATAAATGGCTTTAGGTAGGATGGTCATTTTCACAATATTAATTCTTCCAGTCCATGAGCATGGGAGGTCCTTCCATCTTCTGATGTCTTCCTCAATCTCTTTCTTTAAGGTTTAAATTTTTCTCTTTTTTTATAGGAAATAAACTTTATTTATCTGATCCTGAGATGACATGGCCAACATTCACAGATCTGCACACAATAGGGTTATGCATTGACTATTTACAATTTACAGTAGCATTTTTTTCTCTGAAAAATACAAGTACAAAAGCTAGGTAAACAAAGAGGTGCTGTCGTTTGGGACTTATAACTTAAAGAATTAGGCTTTAGCAAATACTCAAAAAATCAATCTGAGTAATTGTCACTAAAATTATCCAATATATCAGAAAATAAATTCACCGCTTCACCTCAAAATGTATTGCACAAGTCTTTTAAAAAGAAAAAAAAATCATTGTAGAGGTCTTTAATGACTTTGGCCAGATTTATTCCCAGATTTTTTTTGTAGCTATTGTGAAAGGGAGCATTTCCATGTACTCTTTCTCTGATTGCTTGTTATTGGTATATAGAAAGGCTACAGACTTTTGTAGATTAAGTTTGTAGCCTGCCACTTTTCTACACATGTTAATCATTTCTAGGAGCTTTCTGGTGGAATTTTTGGCATCTCTTAGATCTAATATATTGCCTGCAAAAAGAGATAAGTTGATCTCTTCTTTTACAGTTTAATTTCCTTCTCTTGTCTTTTTGCTCCTGCAAGAGTTTCAAGCCCTATGCTTTAAAAGGAGTGGAGATAGTGGACAGCCTTGTCTGGTTCCTGATTTCAGTGGGAATGCTTCCAGTTTTTCTCCATTTAGAATGATGTTGGCTGTGGGTTTGTTGTATATGGCTTTAATTATGTTGAGGTGTGTTCCCCTCCAGTTCAATTCCCTCTAGGTCTTTGAACATAAATGCATGTTGAATTTTGTCAAAGGTCTTCTCTTCATCTATTGAGATGGCCATGTGGTTCTTGTCTTTGAACCCATGTATATGATTTATGACGTTTATTGACTTATGTATATAAACCATTCTTGTATCTCTGGAATAAAGCTGACTTGATCATGATGAATGATCTTTTTGATGTGTGTCTATATGCAGTATGCAAGTATTTTGTTGAGAATTTTTGCATCTATGTTCATTAAGGATATGGTCTATAGTTTTGTTTTTTGTTTGTATCTTTACCTGGCTTTGTTATTAGAGTGAGGCTGCTTCATAGAAGGAATTTAGAAGTTCTCCCTCCATTTCTATCTTTTTGAATAAATTAAGTAGTATTGGATGTAGATTGTCTTTAAATGTCTCATAGAATTGTGCTGTAAATCCATCTGATCCTGGGCTTTTTTTAATCGGGAGGTTTTGTATTACTGTTTCAATTATTTCCTTATGTGTTAAGGGTCTGTTTAAGCTGCTGATCTCTTCTTGGTTTGGTTTTCGTGGTTCCCATGCTTTTAGATACCTGTCCATTTCTTTTAGGTTCTCAAATTCAGTAGTGTATAGGTTTCTAAAGTATTCCCTTGTAATGTTCTGTATCTTTTTGGTGTCTGTTGTGATGTTTCCCCTTTCATCTCTAATTTTGTTGATTTGGAGGTGCTCTTTCTTTCTTTTGGTTAACTGGGCTAGCAGTCTGTCAATCTTGTTTATCTTTTCAAAGAAACAGCTCTTGGATTCGTTGATTCTTTGTATTTTTTGTTGTTGTTGTTTCTATTTCATTAATTTCTGTTCTGATTTTCATTATTTCTTCTTGTCTGCTGGGTTTGGGTTTCATTTGTTGTTGCTTTTCAAGTGTCTTGAGGTGCAATGTTAAGTAATTTGTGTTGTTTCTGATTTTTTTATGTAGGCACTTAGAGCTATAAACTTCCCTTTAAGGACTGCTTTCAACATGTTCAAGAGGTTTTGTTGTGTTGTATTGTCCTTTTAATTTAGCTCCAGGAATACTTTTATTTCTTTCTTAATTTCTCTTTGACCCACTCATCATTCAGGAGTGTGTTGTTTAATCTCCATGTGTTCATGTAGTAACTAGGGTTTCTTTCAGTGTTGATTTTAAGCTGTATTGCATTGTGGTCTTATAGGATGTGTGGAATAATTTCAGTCTTATTGCATTTGTTGAGGTTTGTTTTGTGCCCCAGTATATGGTCAATTTTGGAGAAAGTTCCATGGGGCACTGAATAGAAAGTATATTCTTTGGTGCTTGGGTGGAATATTCAGTAGATGTCTGTTAAGGCTCTTTGATGTATGGTATCGTTTAATTCAGATGTCTCTCTGTTAATTCTCTGTTCTGTTGACCAACCTAATGGAAACAATGGGGTACTGAAGTCCCCCACTATTAATGAACTGGGATAAATCTGGGTCTTAAAGTATTGTCATACTGTTTTTATGAAGTTGGGTACACCAGAGTTTGATGAATATATGTTCATAACTGTAATATCTTCTTGGTTAATTGTTCCTTTGATCAGAATGAAGTGGCCCTCTTGATTTCTTCATACATATATATGTATATATATATAATTTATTATTTTATTTTATGTGTATTAGTGTATTACCTGCATGTATATGAGTGCACATGTGTTGTGCAATGCCACAGAGGTCAGAAGAGGGATTCAGGTTTTCTCTGGATCTGGAGTTAAGGACAGGTCATAGCTGCCATGTCGGTGCTGGGAATAGAATCTGGGTCCTCTGCAAGAGCACTCAGTGCTCTTAACTGCTGAGCCATCTCTCCAGCCCCTATCTCTTTTTATTAGTTTTAGTTTGAAGTCT
>NW_008345884.1:60876-74577 GCF_000622305.1 Nannospalax galili
CATTCAACTAGTCTGTGTCACTCCATTGATATTTAAATTTATTAATGTAAGATGTGTATTGATTCCTGTCATTTTTACTTCTGTTCACATTCTTGGTGTAGCTGTGCATTTCCATAATTATACCTTTATTATGTTCTTTTCAGTAACCCCTTGGGTATAGTCATTCATTTCTTCCGGTCTTTGTATTGCTTCAAGAACTTTCTGAAGGGCTGGTTTTGTGGACATGAATTCTTTCAGCCTATTTCTGTCATGGAAGATTTTTCTTTTCCCTTCGACTATAATAGACATTTTGGCTGCGTAAAGTAATCTGGGTTGGCATCTGTGCTCATTTGGAACTGGGAATACTTTGGTCCAAGCTCTTCTGGGTTTCATAGTTTACACTGAAAAATCAGCTGTAATTCTGATGGGTTTTCCTTTATATGTGACTTGTTTTACTTTTGCAGCTTTCAGTATTCACACTTTGTTCTGTAAGTTTAGTGTTTTTATTATGGCATGCCATGGAGACTTTCTTTTCTGGTTCTATCTGTTTGGTGTTCTATATGCTTCTTGTACTTGTATGGGCATGTTTTTCTTTAATTTGGGGAAATTTTCTTCTACAGTCCTGTTGAAGATCTGGTCCATACCATTATCCTGAGATTCTTCTCCTTCCTATATGCCTATGATTCTAAAGTTTGGTCTTTATATGTCGTCACACAATTCCTACATACTCCTTCTGTTTTCTTAAATTTTTCATAATCTTTGCTTGAGTGGTCTGATTCGTCCGCTTTGTCTTCCAGTCTTTATATTCTTTTTTCCATTACATTCATCCTATTGGTGAGGCTTTCTCTTGTCATTTCTAATAGACTTACTGAGTGTTTCACTTCCTTCTTCATCCAGCATGAGTATTCTTCAATATTTCTAACCTTTTTCTGAATTCATTAAGAAGTTTATCCCTATCTTTCAGTTCTTTGACTTCTTTGTTTGCATGTTCTTTAAATTAACTGAATTAGTTTAGCAGGTTTATAATTGTTCTTTTGAGTTCTGTCCTGGATAGCTTTAGTGTCAACTTGACATACCTGGGGTGAGGGAGCCTCAATCGGGGAATTTCCTCTATTGGACTGGCCTGTGGCCATGTCTGATGGGCATATTTTGGATGAGTGATGTGGGAGGGCCCAGCCCACAGTGGGTGGTGCCACCCATGGGCAAGTGGGCCTGTGTTGCATAAGAAAGCAGGCTGAGCAGGAGCCAAGGGAGCAAGCCAGTAAGCAGCATTCCTCCATGGCCTGTGCTCCAGCTCCTACCTCCAGGTTCCTGCCCTGAGTTCCTACCTTGGGCTTCCAGGTGAACTGTGACCTCAGATATGTAAGCTAAATAAACCTTTTCCTCCCCAAGTTGGTAGTGGTCAGAGTATTTTGTCACAGCATTGAGGAAACAAATCAAGACAGTAATTGGTACCAGAGAGTGGGATATTGCTGTGACAGATCTGACCTTGGTGTTTTTGGGAGGACTGTGGAAGTGTTTGGAACTTTGGGCTATAAAAGCCATTGTATGCTCAGAGTTTGTTGCAGTAGAGCTTGGAACAGTTATGCTGTAAGAGTTGTAGACGATGGAGGCCTGGTTTGTGAAGCTTCAAAGGGGAGTGGAGACTATCAGGGCTGTTCATGTGAGATTTTTGGATTGAGAATCTGTGGGTTCTGGTCTGTTGGGGCTGAAGAATCAGCTGTGATTAAGAAGACACTAGAACCTGAAGCAAAACCTTTGCTTTACTGGGACAATTGATGCTGGTTAGCTGGGGCTGAAAAATCAGCTGTAAGTAACAAGAGACCAGCATCACTGTGGTGGAGTCTTCTGGGGGTATTTCCTCAGGGTCAGCACACAGAGGGGACCCGCACCTCTATTTCAAGCTGGAAGCAGGACTTGGTAATATTTAAGAGTCTCCTGCATGGTTCTGATGTTGAAAGCGTGAAGGGGTCACAGAGAGCAGCTGAGGCTTGGAACTCTGAGAGGCCAGGAAAGGCCATAGGTGAAAGTGCAGTTTCAGTTGCAGCAAAGACCCCAGGATTGATGGGGTCATGGAGAGATTCTGAGGCTTTGCACCCCAAGAGGCCATAAAAGGTCATTGGTGAAGGTGCAGCCTCAGTTTCAGTGGAGACCCCAGCTTTTTGGAGATGCCGGGACTATGGAATGACCACCAAGGACATCAGTAATTGTGGAATGGAGCTGGCCTGGGTCTGCGAGATGAGCTTAGTGTGCTGTGGACTGCAGAGTCAGAGCAGTGGAGCTGCCAGTGCCCATTGGAGCCCAGAAGATTGTGAGTGACTCCCGGATGTCCAGCCTTGAGCTACTTTGCTGGACTTGGGTTTTGCTTAGGTATGCCCAATTCTTCCCTTTGAAATAAGACATTACTTGTTTTGGATTTTACAGATGCCCACCCACAGTTAAGAGACTTTGAAAAGAGAGTATGGACCTTTAAGTGCTTGGATTTTTTAAGGATTGTGGTGTTTTTAAGGTTGTACTGTCTTATGTTGTGCTATTAACATATGTTGGGGACAAAAATTGGAAAGTTTATGGTTTAATAGTGATGTTTGTGTGTCAAGTTGACAAGGGGTCAATTGTGCTGGATAGCTTTAGTGTCAACTTGACACACCTGGGTTGAAAAGAGGGAGCCTCAATTGGAGAATTTCCTCTATTGGACTGGCCTGTGGCCATATCTGAGGGGCATCTTCTTGATGAGTGATGTGGGAGGGCCAAGCCCACTGTGGGTGGTGCCACCCCTGGGCAGGTGGGCCTGTGTTGCATAAGAAAGCAGGCTGAGTGGGGGCCTGGTGAGCAAGCCAGTAAGCAGCATTCCTTCATGGCCTATGCTCCAGCTCCTGCCTCCAGGTTCCTGCCCTGAGTTCCTACCTTGGGCTCCCTGATGAACTGCGACCTGGGAGATGTAAGACAAATAAACCCTTTCCTCCCCAAATTGGTAGTGGTCAGAGTGTTTTGTCACAGCAATGAAGAAACAAACCAGGACAAGTTCCGTGTCCTGTGTTATCTCTACCAGGTTCTCATTGTACTCCTCTGGAAGACTGTTGGTAGTTGGTGGGGATATATTGTTTTGTTTTTTCATTTTATTATTTTTTCTCTGTGAAGAAACTTGGAATACTTTGACATGTGGATTTCTTTTGTAGTTTCTGATTCTTGTGTGAGACTCAAGCCTTCCTTTGTTGAGTTTACATCTGCTTCTTTTTGTAAACTTTATGTGCCTTTGTTGTTTACTTGTTGGGCATGAAAAGCTGGTTGGTCTAGGCTTCAGGTTCTCTCTTTTGCTTTTATATTGGAGTGGCCAACTTGCTTTCGTGTTGTTGCTCATGAGTTCCCACAGAGACCCAAGTTGGATGAGGATCAGAGCTCTCAGACTTTCTCCTAAGGTATGGATCCCTCCAGGAAAGATGCTGGCCTCAGGAATTTGAGGGCTAGGCTGGCCTGGGAGCAGGGCCCAGGAAAGATGGTGGCCTGAGGAAGCTGATGGCTCTGCTGCCCAGGGATACAAAGGGAGGTGGGTGTGGGAAGTGGCCCGAAGGCTCTTGGGTACTATAGAGAGGAATTGGTTTGGTCTGGATGTAAAGGATCAGGAAGGAGTCGGGATTCTGGGCTGAGAGGTCAGTCAAGTAGTCTGGGATGCCAAGAGAAGAAATGGACCAGTACACAGGCTAGGAGGAGAGATGGGGTGGAGGAGTTGGGAGGGTGAATGAAGCTGGGGGAGTCAAGATGCAGTAGGCACAGCCAAACTTACCCAGGAAAGCTGCTGGCTCCAGGAAGCTGTGGGGCTGGACCACCCAGAGACGCAAAGGGAGGTGGGAATGGGAAGACACCCCAAGGGCTCCCAGAGACTAGAGGGAGGAATTGGGTTGATCTGGATGCAAAGGATCAGGAAGCAGTAGGGAGTTTGGGCCAAGAGGTCAGTCCATTGTCTGAGGTGCCAAGACAAGAAATGTGCCACCCCCTGCTAAGAGGAGATATGCACTCTCTGGGAGGGTGAATGAGGCTGGGGAAGTCAAGGTGCAGTGGGCACAGCCAAACTTACCCAGGAAAGCTCAAGAGTTAATCTTTTTAAGGGAGTGATGCTAGACAGACTGAACAGGCTTCACTGGATGAACTCATAGTGGGAGACATCTGGCTACTCAAACCTCACTCTATAGACTTTAACATATATGACAAAATACATGATGTCCTATGAGTGGATCATGGGAGTGGTGCAGATACAGAAGGGGGGCTAAATATGATTGAGAATTATTGTATGAAATCTGCCAGAATTCAATAAAAATACATATTAAAAAAGGAAAGGTTAATGGATGCATTAGAAGTTCTGGGGATGTAAGGTTTCCTTCTTTCTGAGTTCTGGGACCTATTTTGTAGGAAATTATCCCAGTACACCATTCTCTCTTTACCTCATTTACATGTTTGACAGTGTCCATTTCAAGATCTTATGATTTATGCTTATCTCTCAACCTATACATCGAACTCCTGATTAGTGGATTAACTGAGAGAATATTAGATTCAAATTAAAATATAAGAACATTTTTTCTAGAAATTTATATTTAGGACCCAGTAGGGCAAGTGGATATTATTGATTAAAGTTGTAGGGAAAATGTTTGACTATATAGCAATAATGTATTACAGACTCAGTTTCTCACAGTGTGAAACTTACTGTCTTATGATTGGGGATGTTTAAGTATAGCCTGAAGGCTTAAGAGACAAATTAAATAATGAAATATATGAAGAGAGTAAAACAAAAACAAATACAAAAACCTTACATTCAACCAGGGCTGTGGCTTCCTTCCTTTCTTCTCCATCCATGAGGATTTGTTGGATGCTGAGAGCATTAGTTTTCCTTACTGATGTGATGCCTGGTCAGTTAATCAGATTCCAAGGGATGAACCCACATCCCAACAGAACTTGGAAAACTCACATTGGACTTGATAAGGAGTAACACTATATCAGCTAACTAGACTCCATGGATGAACTTGCACAGAGGGACAGCTGGGTACAAATGCTTGACAGAATAGGACTTAACATATATGACAGAATGCATGAAATCCCATGGGGGAGGTCAATGGAGGGGTACAGATGGGAGAGGGGGTATAAATTTGATTAAGACCTATTATATGAAATGCACAAAAACTCAATAAAATATGCATTAAATGACAAATGATATAGAGGGCATGAAGGGGGAGCAACAAGGTAGAGGGGAGGTGGGAGGGGTGTGGATGTGATGTACATACATGGTATGGAGCTCTCAACTCTGTAAGAATATTTTTAAAATTCTTAAACTCACAGTACAAACTCATGATCATTTCTTCCATGTAATCCCTCTTTAATTTTGAAAACTTCTTTTTCAAAATGATTTTTTCTTTTAAAATTTAAAGTTTGTCAGTCCTTTATTCAAACCTCTGGCCAACACCATTAAGATGTCTTTTCCTCTACTTTATGATTGACATTCTTATCATTTTGTCTATTTCCACTCAAACCCCTTATATTTTCATCTACTCATTGACTCAGCTGAGAATATTTGTCATGTTCTGTTCTAACTTCAAATTCTCAACACCTGTTTCTTTTCTATTATATACCTCCAGTATGTTCTTAAAAAAGAAAAATTGCTTTTGAAATAGGCATAATAGGCTGACCTTAAATATCAAGCCTATATTCTCTAAGATGAGATAGCTGAACTACAACTGAACAAATGACACTAATGTTGACAGATGTTCTTTGGTAGATGAGTACAGTAATGCTTAGATCAGAACTATTATTGATCCTTTTTGAAGAATGTGCTCAAATTTAGATTGTTACTGTAATGATGAAAAATTATTCCAATAGTTATTGACAAAGGACAGAGAGTGACTATTGAGATGGGAGAAATGTGTATTACATTAATCCATTACTGTAAATAATTAAGTAGTTCATTCTAATAAAAGATGGAAATTAAAGGTCATTTTTTAATTATAGGACTTCTTTTTGTAGTTTGTGATATGAGACTGCTTTTCTTCCTATTTGTCTTTTACTTATCCGGCTCAATATTCACCAGAATATTTGAATTTTGAGTAATGCTTTTAATTCTAGAATTTTGTGTTTGTCAAAAACTTATTATCAAACATATGCCTTTAAATACTAGTGCAACCACTTTGGAAAACAGTGTGGAAAACTCTTTAAAAATTAAAAATTAATCTACCATATGATCTGGTTATACTGCTCCTTGGCATATACCCAAATGACTCATCCTACTGTAGAGATCCCTGTACATTCATGCTTGTTGATGCTCTTTTAAAAATCACTAATAAATGGAAACAACCTATTTATATGAATTTTTAATGTACCTGTAGCAACTATAGACAAAGGATGTGTATTTATATGATGTGAATATCATTACGCACTTTTCATCTCTGTTTATGTCTACATATCTATCTTTTTATTTCCTTAGCCTATATGTAACACATTTCAGTTTGGGGTTAGTAATTTCTTCTTTAGAGACTATATTTTAAGTTCTGAGTAGAAAAATGTAAAATGCCATCCAAGGCCAATTTGTATATTAAGAAATTAGTAAATTTGCTACCATTTATTTATAATTCTTCAGTAACTTAAAGAATTATCATGAATGAAGAAACAATGTTTCTAAAGACACCATAGAATAGTAAATCTGATTTGGGAACTGTTAGTTATTTTCACATGGATATACTTCCTCCCAAGGACATGCAAGTATTATCAAAGTAGTTAAAATGTAGCATGGCTCCACACGGCACACATTCCAGTGTTATAAATGTGCATGTGTACAGACACAGACAAATGAATGCTCATAATATCCAAATGCCTTGTATAAAATGAAAGTATATATAAATAAGTCAATAGGAAAAATGAAATCCATCATAATATATATAATTATGAGAAAAGTAATATAGTTCTTAAAAGTGTATACTTGGATAATAATTGACCAGTGTGTCCAATGTGATAACAGCATCCTCAGATTCCAGCTTGCCCCAGGTACCATAGTAAAATTCTTTTACTGGGAAGCTGAGGCATGAGGATCGTGAAATCAAAAATCAGCCTGGACTATTTAGTGAGACCCTATTGCCAAAACATAACTTCTGAACTTCAGGTAGACAATTTTAAGACTATTATAAATTATTAACAAATGTGTTCATGTCTTCCTAATAGACACTTTTTATTGATCAGAGTGACACCAGAGGAACTGCCTCTTTGTCATCCTTAGGCCATCTCTCTGAACATCATTAATCCATTTAATTAGTCACCTGATTAGTCAGATAGTCTGTCCATTAGTAAATATTTTTAAAATGCACATATAATTCTTCTGTCTTAGTTACTTTTCTGTTGCTGTGATAGAAACACCATGATCATTGGAATTTATAGAAGGAATAGTTTATTTAGCTTAGGTTCCAAAGGGACATGAGTCCATCACAGTGCGGAGGCAAGGTGGCACAGGTGGCTGTAGGAGGAGCAGAAGCTCAGCTCTCATATCTTCAAGCAGGAACAGGAAGCAAGGGTGCAGTTCCAGATCCAGAAAGGCTTAAGAACTCTCTAAGCTTGCCCCCAGTGATGTGGTTCCTCCAGCACAGCCACACCTTCTAACACCTCCAAAATCAGCGCCATCAACTAGGGACAAAATGTCCAAATACTTGGAGATTCTGGGGGACAGTCTCATTCAAACCACCATATCTTAACCTACACGGTGTTGTAGGAAGATTGTCAATAGAATACAAAACACATCAGTAAGCAAGATAATTTTTATTTTATTTATTATTTTTATGTATAGGAGTGTATTGCCTACACATATATAAGTGCATCCATGTCATGCAATGCCTGTGGAAGTCAGAAGAGGATTTTGGATTACCCTGGAACTGGAGTTACGGATAGTTGTTAGCTGCCTTGTGGATGCAGGAAACCAAATCCAGCTACTCTGAAATAGCAGCCAGTGTTCTTAACTACTGAGCCATCTCTCCAGCCCATCAAGACCATTTTTAATAGTGATATCAGCTTTGAAAAGACCTTGAAGCCTTGGGACGCTTAGAGTCATACTCTACAAGTGAAGAAAAACCTTGGAGGATTTGAATTCCATAAGAAGTTGGTATGAGGTTGTGGAACTTGGGTGCACACCATTCTTTTCCTGACCTATGGACACTGCTTACAGGTCTCCAGGCTCCTAGCTCTTGCAGAGGCTTGCGCCCCCATTCCTAAATTCCGTTCAACAGTGCTGAGTTGATTTATTGCAGTGATGAAAACAATTTGCTATTGACATTCATACACCTAATGTACTCAGATAAAACATTTTCAGTCCACTCATTTCTCCGGGACTTTAGTGCACTTTAGTATATCACAGAAACTGTGACTGCGAGCAGATAACCTAGCACCACGCCTTAGCTCTGTCATCTTCCAGTAACATGGTCTTGAACAAGCCATTTAACTCTTCTGTACCTCTTATTCTGCAAAATGAGGTTAGTAAAAACACCCTCTTGAAAGAATTTTTGCTAGAATTAAACATCTTCATATAGGAAACACATCTATAATGCTGTTTGTTCTAGAAAAAGTACTTACTTAGCTTTGTTAATTCCCAGCTCTTATAGTCAAGTTTCAAAATCTCTCAAGCCATTGCTTCTCAAAGTGAGAAGAAGAAGCAGGAGCACACCCAGGAGCACAACCAGCAGGCACACACCTAGCAGAAGCACACCCAGGAGCACACCTGGGAGCACATCCAAAAGAAGCACACCCAGGAGCACACCCAGCAGAAGCATACCCAGCAGAAGCACACCCAGGAGCACACCTGGGAGCACATCCAGAAGAAGCACACCCAGGAGCACACCCAGCAGAAGCACACCCAAGAACACACCTGGGAGCACATCCAGAAGAAGCACACCCAGGAGCACACCTAGGAGCACACTCAGGAGCACACCCTGAAGCTTACTAGACCTGCCAATGCTCAGGCTCCAGTCCAGTCCTGCTGAACTTGGAGGTGACTTCATGAATCAGTGTTTTCATAAGCCCGCCAGGAGGTTCTGATTTTCAACTGGCACCTTGAGCAATAACTTTTTATTAAGTTAGCTAGCCCTAAGGAAAGACATCTGAATTGCACTGATTAAATTTATTATACAAAGGCCTCCAGTGAACAAATAGGGAATCCAATGTGATTAACTGATTTAATGTGTTTCTTCATCTTTCTTCAAAAATAATTCTATTTCACTTTCTGTAGTATTTGTGAATGTGAATTTTAAGAGAAAATACTGCATAAATGGATGTATTATTCTACGTAAATAGTATGTCTTTATGAATATGTGTGCATTTGTGTGTATGTATCAGAGTGAAGCACCAAATTCCTCCCATGTCAGTGCTGGTGGTTGATTCTTAGCCCCTAAGGGAAAGCTTTTTGCTCCACACTATTCCTGCCCAATTCTAAGAAGCAACTACAAGTCCCAGATGTTGACAAGCTTGCAATTACCATGTGGCAAGTCTCTATGAGCTCCATCAGGAACACAGAAGATATTTCAGTGATGGTACATGGAGGGTCTTCATCAAGGAATTTGAAGAAAAGGGACATGGCTCCTTTGTTTAGAGGACAGGACAGTCGCCCTTGCTCAGTTTCCATCAGTCTCTATTAGGGTAGGACCTTGACTCGTAGATCAGAGACTTCTTTCAACTTCAGCATTTCATCCCAAGATAAGGGTTCTCATGGTATCTCCCAATGATGGGATACAAGGTTCTTTTTCCAATTATTTCCATGCCAAAATTCTCCTATATGTCTTCTTTTGATTCTTAGCTCTGTGGGGACTAAAATGACTCTTGAGAATATTTTTTCTGTTTATTTTTTCTACAGTATCCTTAATTTCCCTCAAGACTGTGAGGTAATCCTCAGATTGAAAAAGAAAGACTGGAATGACAGAAAGAAAAGTTTCTAACATAAGCAGCTTTGAAATCCGTCACATTCACAAAATAATTGCTAATCTCCAAACAGTGTTGTCTTTCATTAATTGGTCATCATAACTTTATTTTGAATCATATGATCTTTACTTTAGCTAGACCTTCTGGGGGCAGCCACTCAAACACCCCTCTTGTTGAAGTTTGCAATTCTTATACTGTATTTGCTCCTTTAGGAAGTAGATGCAAAATAAATAATCAGTGGATGAAGAAAAGTCATCTGATCTCAAGTTTATGGCCAGCCTAATCTATATAGTGACTTCCAGGCTAGCCTGAGTTACATGGTTAAGACTCTATCTCTAAAGACTCTATGAATTAAAGATCACAAAACACAATCACAACAAGTTGAGAAAACAAGAACAAGATAAAACAGCAACAAAGATGGGGAAAGGAGGGAGGAATATGAATATACATATTCCTCTCTCATATTATACATATATATAATATGAGAGAGAACAATTATGGATACATGCAATTCATAAAATGTCACAATTAGAAACAAATTAAAAAGAACCAAAACATTGGCAGCCATCATATTATAGACTACCCCTTCATTGTTATTTTATTGTACCTTTAATTATCAGTCTTTACTAGAGGAATTATTATCAATTATCAATTGATTTTAAAGTTTTTATTTATTAGGAAATACATGTTTTGCCTTTTTATTCATTAGCTTTTAAGTAAAATTTTTCCACAGTTAAATATAAACCAGTATCATTACATATACACTAAAGTGAACACACACACACACACACACACACACACACACACTAATTAAAATTTCACACACCAGAGCATTAAAGACTTAAAAGAGAATTCTGAGATCTTCTAAATTAAGTACAGGCCCCAAAATACAGTGAAGGAGATAAGAGAAATTCATTTACATTTACATCTTCAATCTAAATAAATAATAAGAAGAAAAAAATAATTCACATGCCTTTTCTGTGTGCTGAACATTGGTCATCAAGGTCCCTTCACACATTGCTTTTAGAACCAGCCAACCGAAAAGCAGAAAAATTTGGTGGGAAATCCTCCTATCCCAGGACTTTACCTGCTTTGGGTTATCTTGACTCTCTTACCTATGGCCAATGTAAGTTTCAATGGAAGAGATTTGTTGGTGCTAAGAAGAGTAGATCACTTTCCTAGATTGCAGTATGTTGTGGGTTTTATCCCCAGCACCATAATATGTCCTGGTTCCTTAGGCTCTATGACATTTATTTCTCTGATTAATTGTCCGTTTTTGCTACTTTAGGGAATCTGTACTGGGATAGGTCCCTTTGCCTTTGGGTAGCATCTGTAGTCATTTAGTAAACTCTTTACTCCAAAGACTTCTTAGAGTCAAAAGTTAAAGTTTTAATATTTGTGCATTTCATTTAGTACATCTTAATCACATTTAGGTCCCCTTCCCTATATGCATTCCCCCATAGCCTGCCCACAGAATTCCATGCATTCTGTCCACTATATTAAAGCCTATCCAGTCAAATTTGTGTACCCAAATGTCCCTCGGTATGAGTTCATCCACTGGAGCCTGTTCAGTTTTTCTAGCATCACTCCTTTAAAGAACATCAACTCTCCCTCACCCAGCAGCGATTAGCTGCCAATAGCTCCTTGGCTAAGGTTGGGGCCTCCTGCCCATTTCTTCAGTTTTACCCTGAGGTTTTGTCTGTGCGTGCTGTCACCATTGCTGTAAGTTCATATGTGCAAGTTCCCAAGAGCCTGAAAGACTGTTTCCTTATGGTCATACACAACCCTGGTTCTTATAATCTTTCCACCCTTCTTCTGAGCCCTTGTTGGGTAAAGTTTAATATAGGTATCCTGTCCAGAAACCACACTCTGCAGTCTCTACATTTTGACCAGTTGTGGCCTTCTGTGCTCATTGCCCTGTGTTTCATGAGGAAGCTTTGCTGCTGAGAGTTGAGAGATGCATTAGTATTCTCTCTACCCCTTGATTCTTTATGTTCAGTGGGCCTTATGTGTAAAGGTTCCATTGTGGATTTGTCACTTAGGGTTGGACATCTCAAAGACACTTATCATATGTATAGCTGAAGGCTATATAACAAAAAACACAGTGCCAGACAGGAGAAACCTGGGTTTGAATTGTTAGGTCAGGGTCATCCAAGAAACTCCCAAAATGACAAAGGCTATTGCCACTGCTCTTGATTACTTCCCATAACTTGAAGATAAGACCCTATTGCTGAAGACTGGACATACTTTAGACATAGGACTTGGAACAATGGAGTTGGAACTGATCTGGTAACCTCCTCCCTGAAGACCGGCCCTCATAGTTTGGAGGATAGTATGCAAGCTACTAAGGGGAAAAAAATCAATTAATGGTTCAACTCCAGTTGTAAAGCTTAATAACTATAACAATAACCAGCAAAATAAAAAACTACATTGCTGCAGTAGTGGCACTTTTATCTTGAAAGTAATCAACAGCTATGCTCAGTGGGAGTGAACTCATGTGTGGCCCTGTAAACCCAGCCAAATTCACATGGCTAGAGAAGTTATAGATCCCAGAGAAAAGTTTAATTTTTGTTCTTGAAGTATATCTCAGTGGGAGTGCACTTGTCTAGCATGTGTAAACCACTGAATTCCATCCCTATCATCACATGTATAAAAAAGTTCAATAAAGCCATAAGAATCAGAATCATTTAAAAGAAGCTATATTCCATTTTAGAGAGGCACAGGACTATGCCCTCCAGGCACAGGACTATGCACTCCAGCCAAAGAAATGGGCCTGCCTGCCCTCCAGCTGTCCTTCCTCTCTCCCGTCCTCTGCTCCACCTATCATTGCTGTTGATGGTGGGGCTGTCCTCCCTCCTCAGACTCCCCTCACCAGCTTGGCTTGATGTTTGCCATGAGTATCAGCTTACTCAATAGAACCGTGCCCCACCTTCCCATTCATGGGCCTTCTGTGGGACTGGGCACTGTGTCCTCTCCTGAAGAAGTGGTTGGGGCCCTCTCTCCAGCCTCTTTGCTGACCCCAGGTCAGCTCTGTGTCTGCCATAGTCTGGGTCAAAAGAGCCCTGTCCCCACCCCTCAGCTGGGGAGATGGGAGCTTCGTCCCTCATGCTGCTGCCCTCTGCCCCTTCAGCTCCTGAGTAGCTGGGCCTGCGCACTGGCTGGTAGCTGAGGCCACCCGCCTTGCCTTGCTGCTCTGATGAACCTCCTAGGGTTTTTGGTTGGAGGGAAATATCAGTGTTCTCTTTTTCCCTTGTCTTCCCCCCACCCCCTCCCAGTTGCTTTACTTAAAAGTTGATTTTGAACTTTTTATTTGAGGAGACAAAATGAAAGTAAATCCGTAAACATATACTATATATATATATTTATATATTTTTATATGTTTTATTTTTTCATGGTAACCTGTATACTACTTGATCTATCGATTATCAAAGATTTTTATGTTAGCTGCAATTGAGATTTAATAAGTGCAGATTTCTGAATGCTATGCCAAATCCACTGGGTCTGACTCTATCATTCTGGAAAGTTATTGGTTTTTTTTCAGCCTGTACTTCTCAGATACAATGAATAATGTTGCCTGTCATGCCACCTCCAGTGGAGCCTGCGTGAGGAACTCTCTGTGGGTCGAGGCTGAGAAAACTTCAAAGGAAGAATGCTTCCTGGAGAATGACCGTGTTAAAAAAGCATGCTGTGTCCTTGGCTGTTCTGCTTTAGTTCTTGTCTTCATTGCTATCTTTATTCCTGTTCTTTCCTCATAGAGGAACTGCTTTGTACCTACTCAGGTCATTAGGCCCACCT
>NW_008345884.1:75411-93071 GCF_000622305.1 Nannospalax galili
AAATTACATTCAGATCATCAACCATCTCTTGTGTCTGTTTGTCACTGGTGGAATCCTTGCCCACTCTCCAGTTCCCTGTTCCCCTCGGACTGAGTGCTCCGGTCTGGACTGGTCCGTTGTAGTTACCTGCAATAAAAAGGTGGACATACTATTACTACAGGAGGCTTTCCCACAGTTCAATAACAGAGAAGCAATAAGAAGAATCCCATTAGGATTCGGTGCCTGAGAAGTGATTTGGGTAGATGCAAAGTCACAAGAAAATTGTTGAGAACTGCTAGAGATAAGACCTGAAAGGTAACGATGTTCCTTCTTGAATCAGCAAGGGGGAGACAAAGCTTCACATTAAAATGCTTTTCTCCAATAAAATATTGCTATTCACTTATACATTTGGGAGCTACAAAAGATGGACTTCAATTTAAAATCAACCATTTTGTGTGAATCTTAACAAGAGAAATTCTACCTTATGTCATCATTCTAAACGTCTGTTTTGTGATTCTGGAGGAGTCCCCCTATAAACCTGACTTTCTTTATGCTCACCTACATTTCCCTTACATCCTCCTCATAGATCAAGTTTACAGTTGATCAAAGTAGATTTCAGCTCCTAGATATCTTTCCCTACACATTTTCTTCAACTCCCAGTTAAAAATAAAGGAATGGCAAGAAATCACCTTCACCAAAATGAAAGCATTGATTGCTCGCTTTGCCTGCCAGGAGAATGTCCTTTGCGGCATGCCCGTTCTATCATTCCCTTGTAGAAGCAACAGAACTCTGTAGGGTCCTTCGCTTTCACGATGTTATTTCCTATCATTTGAGAAAATAGCTGTGGACGTTGAAAAGGATTACTTAGATTAAAAATTATATTCATTTATATTCCATTTGAATCTAAACTTATGCTTTTTTTTCCTTTAGTTATCATTTAGGCAGTTAAAAACTACTAGTTTAAAAGTACTTCTGCCATTAGCTATTGTGCATTTTCTTGGAAATTCTGTATTTCTACTGCAGTGAGGGAAACTATTCAGACTGAGGTTCCCTTTTGTTCATATTCAGTATTTCTGCCACTGGTACTTCTTGCATCTAGTGATTGATTCCATTCATTTTAAAGGTTGTTTTGATGTCTTTTCCTTATAATACAAATACTCAGCTCAGCTTTACCTTATTCTGTTCTTTAAATGAAATCCATTTTGAATGTAAAGAAAATAATTATTCTGGATATCCAGAGTCCTGCTCTTTCATCACTAATCTTACTGGTATTATCAGTAGGTAATACTGGAAACTAAGTACAGATCATGTACTAAATGCTATCTGGTTTCATTTCATTTATTCCTTACTTTCCTTCTATAGAGGGCGTTAGATCAACTGCACTTTGCACATTAAGACAGAAGACACAGAGTTGTTAAACCATCTGCTCAATGTCACATATAACAGAACAGAAATTGATCTTAAACCTCGATGATTTAATGTTGACCATATTAAACACCACTAAGAAATGCCTTGCATGATCATTTTGAAGTGTATTTTAATTATTCTAGTCTCATAATTACAGTAGGCTGTACTAATCCTTAGAACCTATCCATAGTGTGTGACTTTATTTAGGGGAAAAGATCTTTGCAGATGTGATTGTTAAGAATTTTGAGATGAGGAGGTTACCAATGATCATTATTGTGGGCACTAAATGTAATCAAATGTAATCTTTTAGAGAAAGGCAGATGACAACTAGATATAGAAAGATGTGAAGGGGATATGATGATAGAGTCAGGGGTTGGAGTGAAACCATGTGTTACTTCATTGATGATTGGGGTTTATCATCAATAGGAAAAAGAATGCAACATTGTGATGAAATCATCTTTAAGACATTTCCTTTTTTTCAATTTGACTTCATATGTTAAGAATTTTATTATTTTAGAATAGAAATGAAGATAATATTGAATAGTGAAAATGCATATTACAGAACATAGTTTGGAAGAAGAAAATGAGAACTGGTGTCTTTCCTATCAAATCTTTTCTATTATTTATTTTGTAAGTCTATGTATGTGTATGAGTATGCATGTCTGTGTATTCAGGTACAGAGGCCAGAGCAGGATGTCAGGTGTCCTGTTGTATCATTCTTTACATTATTCTTTTGAGGCAGGGTCTCCCACTGAACTTGGAAATAGGCTGCCTGCTAGTAAGCTCCAATGAGTGATCTTCCTGTTTCTGTTACAGTCAGTGTTTGGGTTAGGGGAGTGTGTAACCATGTCTGGCTCTTTATGTGTGTGCTGGGGATTCAAACTCAGGTCCTCATACTTGTGCAGCAAGTGTTCATAGTCAATGAGCCATCTCCTTAGTCTCTCCCATCAATTCTTGTTTCTTTTTTAAAAATTTTTAGTAACTATATGATTAGAAGAAGTATTTCATTACAGCTTTAACATATTCAGTAACACACCCCAGTGCAAGAGTACATCTCTTTCACAAGTGGGTGCAAGTTTCTAGGTTCACAGTTGAATTAATACCGTTGTAGAATATTGAACTCATTATAAGTCCTGAAGACATAAAATTGAGTTTTTAACCTTTAAAAAAGAACTCCATTTCATTTTAGAATATAGTTCCTTATAGAAAGACTCATTGTTTTTGCTACTAACACTGAGATGTTGGCGCATGAATTAGTAGAGGTGATAAACATTACAATTCTTATTTCTTAAAGCATACACAGTCAGCTTATGCCTGCAGCTAACCCAGTTTATGTATTTGGAGTCTCAGTTCTTTTCCCTTTGTGCCCTAGTGCTTCAGGGTAGTACAGCACTTGGGCCTCTTGGTGTGGGAGTCAGTACCCTCAGATCCTTATAACACTGACAATCAATAATCTTTCAGCAGGTGCTCTGTTGTTAATCTTTTGGGGAACTCTTTGCTGAAAGGATAATTTTTCCCTAAAATTATCTTTATACTCTTCTGAATTCTTGATCATTTCTCTTCGATAAAGAGAAGAGCAGTGGCATTTCCTGGTTCTAACCAACTGCCCCTTCTTGACTCATAGTCAAACCTCCCAATCTCAGGATCAACATCTTTACTTTCTTAAATGAAAACAGTTCATCCATTATTTCTTTTAGTCTTGCTTCAGATTCAGAAGACCTTAGTTAGAAGCTTGTGTTTATAAGATTATCAGGTAATACATCAATGTTTTTAAACTTGAAAAATATTTTTAGACATTTTAATATGAAAAACTAATGCACATTTAAAAGCAAAGTAAAGCTATTTGCACATTTTTCTGAACTTCATATTCTTATTCTTATCTTTCGTATTGTCAAATTTCTACTCTGTTTTCTCCTTTGCCTACAGGACAAAGTAGCTTCGGAATACTCCTTTTTCTAATTCCTTCATGGGTGTAATATAACAAAAGACATCGTTTCATTGAATTCACCTGTAAAGAAAGGTATATTAGAGTCTTAACTCATTGAGAAAGAGATTGTAGCTGCAGTTATATGATTGTAATCAAGTTAAAATGTTAGATCATTTCTGTGGGACCTACTCCATCCTGATAAATTCTGTCTTGAGTCTGTGATCTCTCAGGGGCATTTGCAAAGAAATGAACAGCAAACATTTGGTTGTAGGAGCTTGAAGATTACGAGATAAACTTGAAATGAAGCTGTCTATCCTGTTGTAACTGCAGTTCTTATTGTTTAAGATAAGCCAAAAGTGGCTTAGAAGTATTTCTATGACTAACACAAAAATACCCCTTTAATTGACCATGCCATGATCCCCAAGCCCCTTGAATGGCAAAAGGAATTTTGTAGATGTGATTAAGAATCTTGAGATAGGGAGATTTTTCTGAGTATTCCGGTGAAAACAATGAAATTACAGGTTTTGTTAAAATGAAATCCAGGAAAGATTTGTGAAAACAACTGTGAGGGATGGAGGGCATAGGAAGGGGAGGTAATGAAAGATGTCACACTGCTGGTTTGACAAAGGCAGAAAAGCAGACAAGACAAGCCATGTAGGCATCTCTAGAAGCTCTATAAGGCAAGGAAATCTGCAATCCTTATAAAACTGGTTTGGACTTTTTACCTCTAGAGGTGAACATTTTGTGTTGATTTGAGTCACTACATTTGAAATAATGTACTTGGTACCTATTATATGCCAATGAATTATTTTAGAAATGAAAAGACAAGTAGAAGAGAAAGAAACACAAATAACTATAAATGCAGTAGGAGGGGCAGCAGTTGGGATCATACAGGAGTCCTGGGATCAGAGAAGGTAGAGGCATCTGTAAATGACAAGGGACACAGTGAAAGAGGATGTTTCACCAAAGTGGTAAGGCTTGACGGGATCTCTTCGATTTCCCGTGAGAGTAATGTAAAAGGCACCCCTCTGAAATCAGAGAACTGTTTTCAAGTTAAGTGGTTACTTGAACGACATCTTGGGAAACTGGCAGCCATTCCAGTTTGAAGCGGCTGACTTCCTTACTTGCTCTTCAGATCTTAGCATGAATCATGCTTTGCCTTTCTAAATTATCCTTTTGGAGTCACATTTGCTATAGCCTGTCATCAAATAATCAGAGTCAGTAACAAAATAGTTTATTTTTCTTTGTTGCAATGTGTTAGTCTTCTAATGTGGTGTGTAGGATATCATTGCTTTATGAATATCATGCCAATTAAAATGTCTTAGTAGCTCACAAAACAAAACAAAAAATATGAATGTGGGTTTTATGGGGAGGGAGATGTGTTGTGGTGATTTTAAGGGATGAGGGAAGATTGATGGGGGTAGGATGAGATAACTATATGAGTTGGAAAGTAATCACACTACATTATATATAAATGTATGAAATTATCAAAGGAAAAAATTAATAAGAATAGTTTAAAATTTTAAAAAGCTGATTGAAAGTTCTGAAAAACGTCGTGATATCAAGAAATAGAACTCTGGGGTATGGGTTTCTTCTTCAGTTTAGCTCAGACAGTAAGTCTAGAGTACACTGAGCAGGACAGCTCAAGCTGCATTGCTCTGCAATTGCCTTGATCTTTTCCTTGAATGTTTGGGAATCATCTTTAGGTTCATGGTAGACTTACAGACTGCATTAGTATGTGATGTTATTGATGTCTTGTCCAGATTCTCTTCACTGGAAGCTACATGTGTTCTTAAGATGCTATGAGAATTGTGCTTGTCTAAATTGTAGCCTTCACTCCTGCTCAGGAAAGGTGAAAGAGAGAGATAACTGATGGTTAATGACTGGATAACAAGGGGTTACAAAAACTTGCCATTTGGCTCAGGATGGGACCAACTTCATAGTACAATTTTTCATGGGACTTTCAGTGAACCAGGCAGAAGTCACTCTCTAGGTGAAAACATACTCTTAATCAGCCTTGTCCCCACACTCTGTTCAGTGTCTCTCACTCCTCTTTGCCAAAGATTATACCCTCACCCTTCATAAAATCCACATCTTAGGTTCTCTGTTGTGAACCTACTGTAAGATCCTATCTCTAGGTAGACTCCCTTCCTGCCTCATTTCCTGGGAGTGTGATTCTGCTTGGAATTCACACTGTCCATCTGATATGGAGTAGATTGGAGGGCAGCAGTCACCAACACCGCTGCAAATGTTTATGGATGTGACCTGCTCTGGTACAGACCTTTATTCTTCCAATAGCTTTTGACATGGAACGCTAGCAAGTCGAGTTCAGTGTGGGCTTTACCACTCTCAGTCTGAAAGTGTACGGAGCTGGACTGAGAATGCATTGAACTATTTCAGTTACTCTGTAAGCTCTTCATAACTTAGCAGAACCAGTATTTTTCCAGTTTTTCTTAATTCTCCAGCAGTTCTAATGCTCCAAGCCTCTAAAGCAATTTTTAAAGGTTTACTAGAAGAGTATTACTTCTTTGGGAGAGATGACTCTACAAAAGAATAATACCTCATTTCTTTACTTTTATAGCACAATGACACATAAAGTTGACAAGAAATCTTCATTTTTTTTTTTGCTCACAATACTAGGAAACTGTACTGTGAAATTTAAAAACTTGTCCAGAAATCAGAAGGTCAGGAGCAACTTAATCTATTATAAACAAACTTTTTGGTCTTTTTGAGACAGGGTCTCTCTGTAGCCCCAGCTGTCCTGGAACTCACTGTGTAGACTAGGCTGGCCTTGAACTCACAGAGATCCGGCCACCTCTGCCTTCCAAGTGCTGGGATTAAAGGTGTGCACCACCATTCCTGGCTTATAAACAAACTTTTATGAAATAAATTTTTCCAGACATCTATGACATCATCAGGAGCAATAAAATTCTGTGCTGTTTTAATTCCTGAAGACATTTAGAACTTAGAGTAAATGGCATACTAACATGGGAGTAGTTTCTTCCACATGTTTTTTATTTATTCCTATCCATGATTCCAAGCTCAACCTTGGAATCCAGATCCCTGTTGTATGGTTTTCACTATACGGAGACACAGTAAAGTGAAGAAGTAAGTCAACGGCCACAAAGACAAGGCATAGTATTTGTGGAATGATACAAATGTAAGGGTTCTATTTTTGCATTCATCCTTAAAGGCCTCACACTGGGTTCTTTGGCCCCTGCTTTGTTTTACTATTTCCTTGGGAGAAAATATGATGACGTGCTTCTGAGTAATAAAGCAAACTTTCTGACAAGAATGTTCAATAAATATTCCCTGTGTAATGTTGCATTCTCTTTCTTTTTCCTTTTAGAAAGTAGAAATTAACTGTGGAAAATGTAGAATGAAAGGAGGTTATGGCAACTGTTAAATCTCATTGGCATAGGAGACTTCATATTGCCACACAAACCACATGGTTTAATGGAAATCCAGAATTGTAAAGACAGGAGCTGTGTGCAAAAGAGACTGATTGGAATAGAGAGATGGCTCAGTAGTAGAGAGCACTGGCTACTCTTTCAGAGGACCCAGGCCCGGTTCCCAGTATCTACATGGTCGTTAACAACCATCTGTAACTTCAGGTCCAGGGGATCCCTTGCCCTCTTCTGGCCTCAGCAAGCATTGTACTCATGTGCTGTACTCTCATACAGGCAGGAAAATGTTCATAAATATAAAATTAAAAAACATAAGAGGCCAATCACAAGAAATAGAAAAGATAGTCTCAAATAAACAATTTCATTCCATAAGCAGAATGGGCCTGTGGATATTCCAACATATTTAATATATATTTGTTTCATCAAAAGTAGAAGTAAAATGATTCCTCTTATTCTGTAGCATGTAGAGCATTAATTTCTTGGTCATTTCCAGCATTTAACATGAAACCACTACATCACATGTTTAAGAAGTTTGAGTTGGAGACACAGGGCCAATACGTACAATATTCAGAGATTATTCCTTATAATAGAATTATTAGAGAGTAAAAGAAATTTAGTCCATTTGTTTTATTATTCTATTACATTGCCTCTTGCTTTTCTTTTCAATGAAGTTGTGTTGACATCCATAAATAAAACAAGTTAGAACCTGAACCTGACCAAGATAAGTATAAAAAGTTTCATATATCTTTCATATACATGCCACATTTGTATTTCACTTGTTGCCAAACTCATTCTGAGTCACTGATATGAGGGTAATGTATGTCATAGTTGAGTTGATCCTTTTCCTGTCTTCTACAGTGGTTAGTAACTGTAGCACATTGCTTCGATTTATGTTTCTTGGAATCAATTTGCCTTCCACACAGCTCAATTCCCAACAGGAATTTACCTTTAGCTCCAATCCTCCTCCTGCAGGGTACAGTCCTTGGGCCACTCCTGGGAATAAATACAGCAGGAAGAGTTACCAAGGCAACTGAGATATCTTTCAGGAGAAAAATCAACAGTAGTTCTCGAGCTAGGAGTAATGAAGGGAGCTCTCATTAGCTGTTCCCACTCTGTGTGCATCCAAAATGTCTGTCATTTAAAAAGTTTCAAAAGTAAGGCTCTTGACAAAAACAGGGAAGCTCTGTTCCTTAATAATTACGAGAGGATACACATACAGTCCTTTCAAAATTCCCATCACCTAATGTCCCTCAATAAAGAACTTGTGTCTTGTGACCAACAATGCCTGCTGGCTCATAGTCTGGAATAAGGTGCCTAAATGTTTTCCACTCATGACTGCTTTTTGCCCAAGACATTTTTACATAACATTAGGTATAGGTACATAAAATATGTGTATAAATTAAATGTTTACTTCTTATAAATCATAAATAATTATTTTTTTTATATTTTTATCTTATGTGTATGAGTATATTGCCTGCATGCATGTGAGTGCACCCATGTCATGCAATGCCGCAGAGGTCAGAAGAGAGCTTCGGATTCCCCTGGAACTGGAGTTAAGAACGGCTTGTAGCCACCATGTGGGTGCTGGGAATAGAACCTGGTCCTCTGCAAGAGCAGTCAGTGCTCCCAACCACTGAGGCATCTCTCCAGCTCATAAGTAATTATATTTTTAAACAATTTAGGGCATACATAATTGTATCTGTTTTAAAGGATAAACAAATTTTTATGCTAATGATATGAATGTACATGTCTATATTAATGTAAATAATTAGATCTTGGGCTGAATATTTGATACCAAAGGATGTACAGCATCTCCAACCTTTGGATCTATAATGCAGAAACTGAGGCTTTACATAAAGACACTATAAAATGTAAGACATATGTTTAGGATCATTTGGAAATTGTTGGAAATTTTGTCTTAATTTTTAGACAAAGTTAATTTAATGATATTTTATGAAACTCAAGTAAGCAACTGAAACAGAAAGTTTTAAGATCAAATATTTGAACATGAAGCAATCCAAAGATATGCTAATTTGATACTTGCAGGCCAAGGAAATGACAATAGAAAAGCATTAAAAGCCTTTGTTTTCCAGGATCAGACACGGTGGTGCACATCTTAAATCTCAGCACTCAGTAGGCAGAGGTAGGCAGATCTCACTAGGCCAGCCTGGACTACATAGCTAGTTCTGGACCAGATGAGGCTACAGAAAGACCCTGTCCAAAAAACAACAAAAAGTTTCTGTTTTATATAATTAAGCTATTCCGTTTCTTTTTTGATTTTTTTAATTTTTATTTTATGTGTATGAGTGTTTTGCCTACTTACGTGTAAGTGCACTGAATGTGTTCAATGCCTGTGGAGGCCGAAGAGGGCATTGGATCCTCTGGAAATGAAATTAAAGATGATTGTGAGCCACAGTGTGGGTGCTGGAAACTAAACTTGGGTCCTCAGCAAGAACAGCCAGTGTTTTTTAACCATTGAATCATCTCTCTAGTCCCGCCAGTATGTTTAAGAACAGAAAGCTTTGCATGTACAGTAACAACATTGCAATACATAATAACATAGAAGTAGTCTCCAGTCTGAGTCAAGGTGTTTCAGGCAGTGATTGCTGGTATTGTGTCCTGTGACATGTGCAACATTAAGTGCACATTTGTGTGTTCAGAAACAAGGCTACAGTGAAGTCACACTTTGCAACATGGGCAAGTGCTCCCAGAAACAACCTGGCATTCATTATACATTCGATTTTGATTTTTTTTTCTTTTTGGTTATCATTTTCAGAAACCTTTTAATGTAACCAAGTTTTTTGTGACTTGCCTTATATTCACTTATGTGATCACATACAGGGCTGGAACCCCAGTAGCTGGAAGCTGGGGGCCAGAGAGATGGCTCAGATGGTAAAAGCAGTTGCAGCTTTTGCAGAGGTCCCAGTTTTGGTTCCCAGCAACCTTATTGGGTAGCTCAAAACTGCTTGGAACTCTACATCCAGGGGATCTTGTACCCTCTTCTGACCTCTCTGGGCACATGCACACATGTAGTGCACATGCATGCCCTCAGGCCCACACATATACACATAAAATAATAAGACTCATCTTTTTTTGAAAATCAAGCTGGCCATCTAGACGACCTAAGCAATATCCTCCCATAGTTTTTGTTCAGTGATTTCAATTTCTTTGACTCCTCTGTTTCTCAATAGGATCTCAACTGGAACAGGAAAGCAGGTTTCAGTTATTAGTCATCTCAAATCTCAAGAGAAATTCTGGACAACACTTTTAATAACTTTTTCTCTAGCAAGTAGAAAATCAACATGGAGATGGAAGGAAGGGGAACAGAAGGTCAAAGCATGCTTCATGGTTTTGTTTTTGTTGTGTTTCTTAATGAGAATGATTACAGTGTGTTTGTGTATAATGTGAATGATCCAATAGTAAGGGACAAACTGAGGATGCAGGAGAGTATTATCATTGAAGGAACAAAATCCTTCACTAGATGAAAGGAGTGCATAGAATTCAGTGCACAAGTGGAATAATTTCCCTTAAATGAGAAGGGCCAGGGATCAGCCACTGCAGCACAAAGGAAAGCAGAGTGCACAGGTGGATATTATGCACCATGGGAAGAAGGCAAAAGGAAATTCTTTTCTGATTGCTTCGATTTTCTCAGTGAAATGAAAAATCAAGGCTATCTGCTACAAAAAGCTATATCAAACTCTGAATATTTCAATTGATATTTGCTGACTCTCACAGCAACTTAGTTTCACCAAGTGTCCACGTGATTTCTTTAACTTTCAACCAAACTTATATCTCTTGCATCCAGGTGAATTCTGGTCTTTCTTTCTGGTTTTATCTTTATTCCCCTTATTAAGTGTGTTGTTATTTCAAAAAAGTATAAATTATTTTCTGATAAATTAATATACTGAGTCATTGAATAAATAAAATTACTGTATGCTAGTAATAAAATACTATGGTCATTCAAACTACAAGAAATTTTATATTAAGGTATGCAGCAGTTAAAGCTGCTGTACTTCATTATAGCTCCAAGTGGAGTCTTGACAGAGTCATAGTCCCATTTGTAGATTGTTGCTACCAATGTAAGGTCAAAGACAAATTTAGACATCTCAGCACTCTAATATTAGACCAGTCTCTCAAAGTGTATTTAAAGCATTCTTAAATAAACATTTGTGAATAGTTATCTTCTACTTCCTTTTTTGATAAGAGACATGTATAGGAAATGAGAAAGAAGCTTTCCCATATTATAAATATATGAACCAGGAAGAAGAATTTTTAAATGTATCAATGATCTCTGTCAATATTTAAAGGGACTCTAACAGTTTCTTTGTATCTCACTCTTTTTGTGATCTTATTTACAAATACAAAAGATAAAGAGAAATTGATGAAACAATAAAATTGACAATATGAAACATCTGTAGTTGCTAAATCAAAAATATTAAGTGTCAAGTGAAAACATATACATTCTTGGAGACAAAGACATATCACGTCTCCTTGAGTGCACCAGAATTCTGATCTCTATACTATCAAGACAATTGTTCATCTATGAGAAAATTACTTGCTTCCTTGAAAATGTGCTTCTATAACTCATCTTTATGAAAGTATAATTTTGCCTTACTAGTGAATGAATATTTTAGCCAAAGAAATTGTCTCTGCACCTCAAATACTCACATTCACTCCTCAAATACAGCTACCCCTAGGGTAGATGCCAAAATAGTGTAATAGTTGAGATTGAGAACAGTTTTACTATGTTCATAAAAATATAATTTTTTTATGTGGGACAATGTTATATTCAGAAATGTCTTCTGCAGAAGTAGCCAACAATGTTCCTGTTCCTTCATTTCATTTTTTTTTTTTTTGCTAGATTCAGGTTAGCTTGTACCTAGCCTTTTCATGGGCCCATTACCTCAAGCTATTGTCTTAAACTCTACATATCCAATTCTGCCAACAGCAGTAATTCTACCCAAATGCATCTTCACTGTCCTTCCAAACTTTGAAAACAAAGTGAAATTAGATGAACAGCCATTTAGAAATTTGAGATCATTAAGTTATAATTAGATAAAGTATGGTGAACAATACCAAAAGATTGTAAATGCTATGGGAGATTTAGAGTAAGAAGCAGGAAAATGTGATCCCTATGTTCAGAGATTATGGGCATTTGTCAGTGTTTCAGCTATTGCTATAAAAGTAATATCTCAAAATTTAGCATCTTGAAACAACCATTTTATTTTACTTATAATTTTGTGATAAAGAGTTCAAGTGAAGCTTAGTTGAGAATTCTCACTTATCTCTGCAAGTCTTTTGGTCAGGTGTTGGCTGGGGGCCTGGTCAGCTGAAGACTCACTCAGTTGAAGCTGTCAATCGGAGCAATAGCACTTGGCCTCTCCAAGTGGCTGGAGTATCACATAGCACCTGTGTCCCCAGAGAGCATTTGAATGGGAAGTATCCTAACAGTGCAGCTTCCCACAGGCAAGGGAGCAGCTGCTTTGCTCTGAAACTGTACTTTAGAAGTCATAGACTGGCACTTTACTTGCATTCTCTTGATTACAATGAGAGGGGTCCTTGGCTCTCCAATATTAAAAGAATGAAAAGCAAAATGTCAAACAATGTGTATCATCTTATTTTGCCAAATTCTGCTTGACTGGCTTCCTAAGATTCAGTTTTTCAGTGCCTCAGGAAATTCATATAAGGAAAGACATAAAACCAGTGGAAGATTTATTTTAGGGCCATTTACTTCTCTAATTCTTATAGATTGAGTGATTTGGGTGATTGTTTTATTTGGGCTCATAATACTTAATTTCCATTCCAATTACTCTATTTATATTATGTGCATAGTAAGATCCCCAAATTCCCACAAGGACTGGACAGATTGTTTTATTAACATTAATTCCTGGAAAGAATTCCATCTGCTTTTAAACTGGGGCTAACAAATGTGTTTCCCAAAATTACTCAGAAAATTATGTTACCTCAAAATATTAAAATATTTTTTAAGATTAGTTTTGGAAGAAACCATATCCGTGAAAAAGGAGCTGTGAAAATAAAAAATCATGCATTAACTACAGTGTAGTATGTGCTTATGTAAAGGAATATGGTTTTGTTTAATAAGGTCTAGTGGACAAAAACAAAAACAAGGACCCATATCACTTAAATAATATATCTGCTTTTGACAGGTGATACTCAATGATTGTGATTTTTTTGTAGCTTTGAATTTTTCTGGAAAAAAATGATTTCTTTGCTTTAAAATCATGTAGCTAAATTAGCCCATAATTGGTCAAAAGACAAAGATACATTTCCAGCTGGAGAGAAATGTGTTATAACAGTTATTTTACTTGCATGGGCAGTTTAAGCATCATTTCATAAATCAAAACAAAAGGAGAAGAAAATGTTGAAAGTGTTTATTCCATCACTCCTAGCCCAGTAGTTCTATTTAAACCTCAGTACGCACAGCATTCCTCTTTAGTAGGTCTTGGGTTGGATAGCTGCAGTTGTCAACTTGACATACCAGGGAGGAGGGAGCTTCAGTTGAGAAATTTCCTCCAATGTACTGGCCTGTGGCCATGTCTGTGAGGCATTTTCTTAATTGCTAAGAGATACAGGAAGGCACAGTCTGCTGTGGGCTGTGCTATGCCTGGGCAGTTGGGACTGGGCTGTATAAGAAAAGTAGCAAAGTGAGCCAGGGAAGCAAACCAGTGAGCAGTTTACCTCCATTGTTTATGTTTAGGCTTCTGCCTCGACTTCCTGCCCTGGCTTCCCTCAAAGATAAACCATGCCTTGGAACTGTAAGATGAGATAAACTCATTCTTCTCCAAGCTGCGTTTGGTTATGGTGTTCATCGCAGCAATGCAAAATGATCTACAACAAATGGGGTTAAGAATTTCACATTTTCTAACGCTCTGAGAAATGTCAATGTTTCAGGTTAGCAGACCACATTTAGAATAATAAAGTACATTAATTATTTTTTAATTTTTTTTGTGTGTGTGTACCACAGTGCACATATGGAGGCCAGAAGACAACTTGCAAGAATAGTTTCTCTCTTTCCACCATGGGTCTTGGGGATCGAACTCTATTCATCAATCTTGGCTGCATGTCACTTTACTCACTGAGTTCTCTCCCTGACCTCGGAAGTCCATTAATTTAGAAATAATTGGATTTGCCTGAAAAGAGAGACTGGGAGAAAGACCTGGCAATGGTCTTTCTACATGCTTCGAGGACTCTCCACAAGAACGCATTCTAATATTTCTAAAACTCCTCGTATACTTTCTGATTTCTAAGACTGCATTTATAAACAATGAAAATATGGGAATAATTATATTTAACTATACTATCATGTTTTATTTTCCAATAAATATTCATGGAGAAAATTAAGGGATGTGTAAGCAGCAGCATCAGATAATGATAGCCAAAGTCACAATAAAAAATACAAGATATGACTACAGATGAAGTCAGTAATATGACTGACTGTTTTTATTGTGAATAAAAACAAAGTTCAGTTCTCTTTCTCTTCTTAATATCCATAAGGTGAGCAACTTTGATCTACTACACACTCCCTATCAAGAAGTACTGCTTACCACTGACCCAAAAACCAGTGTGTCCTCTGATCACACGTTGAAACCTCTGAAGCTGTAAACCAAAATGAACATCTCCTACTGACTAGTTGTTAGCCTTAGGCTATTAAGATAGGAAAATGCTTCGAATTTTAATTCTTACTGCAAGATGATCCTATTTTATATCACTAAATAGGTAGACTCAGGTAAAGGTGGCAGAAATGGATCTGTAAGAATATCCACCAATCACCCACAACGAAAAAGAACTGAAGATGAACTTTACATCACAATCCTGTGACCCCTAAATAATGTAAAAATTCTTTAATACAGAAAAAGAAACAAAGTAGAAAGAACAAGCCAGCAAACATCAACAGATTATAGATAGAAATTTACAAATAAAGACAATTGGGAGTTGACTGTGAACCAGCACTTTCATAGCATTGCTAATATTCCTTACAAATGCAAACATCAGTCTGTGACACTGATCTGGGGTCTGTCTTTCTCCTGGCACTCTAAATGATAATATGACTCTTTACCAGAAGGCTTGTTGTACTTTTTCTACTATCTTTTAATTAGCAGCAACGTTTTTATGAATACAAAACAAAACATAGAAGATCAGAAGGTCTCTAGCAGAAAGGCTGTTAGGTGGTGCCTGTGGGTGAGACCTGTACTTGTTTATACCAGATAGAATATGACTGATGTTATGAGATGTGTTTTATGTACATGGGATTGTATTACATGAAGTTATAACACCCATCTTACAAGATTACTTCTTTTGTGGCTTTGAAGAAAGAATCTTCTGTATTGTGAGCTGCCCAATAAGCACAACTATGAGAGGAGGGGAGAACAACCACCACCAAAGAACTGGAGCTCTCATTGAGACAGACTGCAAGGAACTGAAGTCGTCCCACAACATTAGCTTGGAAAGATTCATTCCCAGTCCAGATAAAGAATTTAATGCAGGGTTCTCTGTGGTTGTGAAGCCTTGTGAGACCTACAAAAGCTGTGCTTGAATTCTAGACCCATTCAATCTCAGAGGTAATAAGTGCACATTGTTTTGAGATACTAAGTTTGTGACAGCATTGTTATATGCTAGTAGATGACATGATCTCTAACTTTGACATAATAAAAGTTTGAATTATAATGCAAAATTCAGGTTATTCTTGGATTTTGTGTCTTCATTCATATCCAAAATTCTTAACTTTAATACCAATGGACATTTTAGGCCATATAATTCTTTGTTTTATGGATATGAATTCATTGCAGCATCTTTAGTAAGTTCCCTGAATATCTCCAGAAAGTGCCAAATTTTCTTTTTTGGAAGGGAGAAGAATAATCCTTGTTTGAGAAGCACTTATTTAAAATAAATTGTTCATTTTTTTCTAATCTATATTTACTCAGTAAGATTGTTACATTCTTTATATTTATATTTTATAGTTAAAAGATGCTTCAGCATCTAAACAGGAAAGGGTTGGACAGTCACTTTTCAAATTGTGAAATGATTTAAAGACAGAAAATATAAGGATGTCAGAAATATAAGGATGTGACTTAAAAATATACACACAGGCATATTCAAAGTTGATTACAATAAATAGCTTTAGTTGACATTACAAAAAATTTTAAATTGTTTAAAATAATAAATTTTATAAGATGAAACTAAATTATTAAGAATTTTCTGAGTGCTCTGCTTCTCTGGGCCTGCACGACCTGCAGGCCTCTCTTCCAGGTAGGTCAATTGCCCCCTCCACCCCCCCACCCCTACCCCTGACTACCCCAGCCTCATCTCCCCGACCCATCCCTCCTCCTAGCCTGGGTCCTGTCCCATTCCTTGTCTTGGTGCCCCAGACATGGGGGACCCCCACTGCTTCCTAATCCTTTGCATCCAGACCAACCTAGTTCCTCCTCAGGTCCCCAGGAGCCCTCTGGGCCTGATCCTGCCCTCATCTTCCTCTGCTTCCCTGGGCTGCACAACCCACCAGCCTCTTTCCTAGACACTGGGGCTGACCTTTCTGCTTCCTAATTCTTTGCATCCAGACCAACCCAGTTCCTCAGTGCAGTCCCCAGGAGCCCTTGGGGCCTCTTCCTGCCCCCATCTCTCTTTGCATCTCTGGGTGGCACAGTCATCAGCTGCCCTAGATGAGCATCTTTCTTGCGTCCTGCACCCAAGCCAGTCCAACCCCCAAAGTTCCTGAGGCCAAAATCTTTCCTGGAGGAATCCAGACCTTAGGAGAAAGCCTGAGAGCATCTGACCCGCATCTTCCTTGGGTCTCTGTGGGAACTCTTAAAGACAAAAGCAATCTGGCCACTCCAATATAAAATCAACAAAGAGAACCAGAAGCTTAGAGGAACCAGCTTTCCATACTCCAAAAGTAAACCACAAAGACAGATAAAGTTTACACAAAGAAGCAGACCTAAACTTGAAGGCTTGAGTCTCACACAAGAATCAGAAACTACACAAGAAATTTGCATGTCAAAATCACAGAAAAAATAATAATAACATGAGAAACAAAAATAACATATCCCCACCAAATACCAATAGTCCTCTGGAGTACAATGAGAACCCCTTGAGATAATGCAGGAGGTGGAACTCAGGAGAACAATTAAAAACATCATAAAAGAATTCAGTGAATTTAAAGAACACACAAAGAAATCAAATAACTGAAGGAAAATGTGGATAAACTTCTGAATGAATTCAGAAAAGAGCTAGAAATATTGAAGACTACTCAGGCTGAAATGAAGAAGGAAGTGAAATACTCAGTAAGCCAATTAGAAATGACAGGAGAAAGCCTCACCAATAGGAAGAATTAGAAATGACTGGAGCATGAAGTGGACAAACTAGACAATTCACTTAAGCAAAGATTATGAAAAATTTAAAAAATCAAAAGCATGGAATATGCAGGAATTATGAAACACCATAAAAAGACCAAACTTATGAATCATAGACATAAAGGAAAGAGAATAATCCCAAGATAATGGCATGGACCATATCTTTAACAGAATCATAGAAGAAAATTTCCCCAAATTAAAGAAAGGCATGCCCATACAAATACAATAAACATATAGAACTCCACACAGACAGGAACAGAAAAGAAACTCTCCATGCACATCATAATAAAAACACTTAACATACAAAACAAAGAGACAATACTGAAAGCTGCAAAAAAGAAACAAAAAGTCACATATAAAGTAAAACCCATTAGGATTACAGCTGACTTTTCAGTACAAACTATGAAAACCAGAAAAGCCAGGACCAAAGTATTCCCTGTTTTAAATGACCACAGATGCCAACCCAGATTACTATAGCCAGCCAAAATGTCTATTATAGTTGAAGGGGAAAGAAAAATCTTCCATGACATAAATAGGCTGAAGGAATTCATGTCCACAAAACCAGCCCTTCAG
>NW_008345884.1:95058-95698 GCF_000622305.1 Nannospalax galili
AAAAAGATAGAAATGGAGGGAGAACTTCCAAATTCCTTCTAGGAAGCCAGCATCACTCTAATACCCAAACCAGGTAAAGACACAACCAAAAAAGAAAACTATAGACTTATATCCTTAATTAACATAGATGCAAAAAGTCTCAACAAAATATTTGCAAACCGCATACAGACACACATCCAAAAGATCATTCACCATAATCAAGTGGGCTTTATCCCAGAGATGCAGGGATGGTTCAGTATATGCAAATCAATAAACATCATTAATCATATAAATAGACTCAAAGACAAAAACCACATTGTCATCTCAATAGATACAGAAAAGGCTTTTGACAAAATTCAGCATGCATTTATGTTCAAAGTCCCAGAGGGAATTGGACTGGAGGGAACATACCTCAACATAATTAAAGCCATATATAACAAACTTACATTCAACATCATTCTACATGGAGAAAAACTGGAAGCATTCCCATTGAAATCAGGAACCAGACAAGGCTGTCCACTATGTCCACTTCTCTTTAGCATAGTGCTTGAAAATCTTGCAAGAACAATAAGAAAAGAGCAGGAAATTAAAGGCTTAATAATTGGAAAAGAAGAGGTCAAATTATCCTTTTTTGCAGAAGACATGATATTATATCTAAGAG
>NW_008345884.1:95884-98269 GCF_000622305.1 Nannospalax galili
AAAAAAATCTTGTAATAAATCTGACCAAAGACACCAAAGATCTCTACAATGAAAATTTTAAATTATTAAAGAAAATTAGTCAAGACACCAGGAGATGGAAGGATCTCCCATGCTCATGGATTGGAGGAATTAATATTGTGAAAATGACCATCCTACCAAAACCCATTTATAGATTTGATGTAATGCCAATCAAAATCCCCATGAAATTTTTCAAAGAATTGGAAAAAACCATCTTAAGATTCATATGGAAGCACAAAAGACCTCAGATAGCCAAAGCAACCCTGAGCATTAAGAGCGATGCTGGGAGGATTACTATACCAGATTTTAAGCTGGGATACAGAGCTATAGTCAAAAAACAACATGGTACTGGCACAAAAATAAACCCTTTGATCAATGGAACAAAATTGAAGACCCAAATATGAGTAAACACAATTTCAGCCACCTGATATTTCACAAAGGGGCCAAGAATATTCACTGAAGGAAAGACAGCATGTTCAGGAAATGGTGCTGGCAAAACTGGATGTCCACCTGTAGAAGAATGAAACTAAAACCCTAGCTTTCACCTTGCATAAAAGTCAATTCCAAATGGATCAAAGACCTCACTGTAAAGCCTGAAACTCTGAAACTGTTACAAACAAACATTGGCAAAAGCCTACAAGATATAGGTGTAGGAAAGGATTTTCTAAACCAGATATCAATTCCTCAGGAAACAAGGTCAAGAATTAACAAATGGGACCTCATTAAACTAAAAAGCTTCTGTACATCAAAAGAGGCAACAAGGGAAGTGAACAGAAAACCACAGAATGGGAGGAAATCACCAGTAACACATCTGACAGAGGTTTAATATCCAGAATATATAACAAACTCAAAAAACAGAGAATCAAGACAAGAAGGAACCCAATTAAAAATTGGCTAAGGAGTTGAACAGGGACTTCTCAAAAGAAGAGGTAAAGATGGCTATGAAGCATCTTAAAAGATGTTCAACATCACTAATATTTAGGGAAATGCAAATTAAAACCACTTTAACATTTCAACTTATGCCAGTCAGACTGGCTAAGATCAAAAGAATAAATGATACCAAATGTTGGAGAGGATGTGGGGAAAGGGGAACACTCATCCACCGCTGGTGGGGCTGCAAACTTGTTCAACCCCTATGGAAAGTACTGTTGAGAACTCTTTAAAAACTACAAATGAACCTACCATTTGACCCAGTTATACCACTCCTTGGCATATACCAAAGATCTCATCCTATTGCAGACACTTGTACATCCATGTTTGTTGCTCCTCTTTTCACAATAGCTAAGAGATGTAAGCAACCTATGTGTCCCTCAATTAATGAGTGGATAATGAAAATGCAGTTCAATTATATGATGGAGTTTCACTCAGCAGTAAAGAAAGATGAAATCATGAAAATTTCAGGCAACAGAATGGAATTATAAACTGGTATATTATGTAAAGTAACACAGACTCCAAAAAAAATCAACACATGTTCATATTTGGATCCTAGAACCAAACCCTGATAAGTATGTATCCAGACTAACTACAGGAACTAGGATAATGGAAAGAAACCAGGGAGGTAAAGGAAAAGAAAGAACCTGAAAGAGAAGAACAGTAGGAAACAGGCCTTAATAAGGGAGATAATGGATAAAAATTGGGTTAGTTTAAGGTAGGGGGGAGGGAAGGGTATACAAGGAACCTAGTTGATAAAGAGAAGAAGGAGCACAAGAGAGATAGAACCATAGGAAAAGGGTATTATTAAGGGAGGAAGGGGGAAAATGTGGGCACCTTAATTGGGGAAACCATGATGGAGGGGTGAGACAATGTGAGAGATAAACAATGCCTAGCTAGTTTTAAAACCCAAAGGGAACCATATTACTCCAACAACTTACTGACAAATTATGCAGACTAAATCAAAAAATTTATGTCTAGGTAAGGTTTAATTGACAACAATTGGTCTTTGCCCAAGATTTATCTACATGACACACAGTAATTAAAAGTACCAGACTGGTGGAAGTAAACTTCTTGGATGTTTAACAGACATACTTTGAGGCCTATAATAATTTGATCAGAGGGACATAAAGGACAGTTTTTGCTCCTTGCCCTCCTAGGTCGATTGGTTCCAAGAGACTATAAGCATCTCTCAAAATGTCATGGGATTGTGGTGGGTCACCTGTCCTCTTGGTCAAGGAGGATGAGGAGACCCCACGCGATGGACTTGAACCAGTGCCCAGTCTACAAATAGGAGGGTCAACACATAGGAATCATTTCCTCCATGCTTCCAAGCGAAGCCAGCCATGCTAGAGCAGGACCTTTGACTTATCTTCACAGAGGTGAAACTGGTAAAAGAAAAGAGCCAGGGGCTCCTCCCAAGCCCATGTGATCCCT
>NW_008345884.1:99258-121412 GCF_000622305.1 Nannospalax galili
ATGATTGGGCATATTTCTTAGGCTCTAATAACACTATCTCTATGTACCACATAACTGAGATGGTTCTCATTGAGCACTGCAGGATATCAGCTGGTTTCTGTGAATATGCTTTATAGATAATATCATCATAAAAGAAAAGGAAATGCAGTCTAAACACCTAACAAGAAACAGAGTATGATGGATCACATGCCTAGAAAATCTAAAATTACTGAAAGCAAAAATAATGAATTGGAACATGGTAAGATGGCCAATAATAATACCAAAGAGGGAAAGAAAGATGCTACAGTGGAAAGAATGCCCTTCGTGATGGTGTGACAAGTTGTAGCCCTACATGTAAGTATTTCATGATAATAAAAGGTCATGAATAATAAGGTCATGAAAAGTGAGAGCAAATATAGATCTATATATTCCCAGAAAACAAATGCCAATTTAGCAAAAATGTTAAAAGACCTTACAAATCCTTAAGATATTTGTTCATGTAAGTGAGTGAGCTGGAAGTATACATTTAGAGGATTAGTAGCAAAGCTTCACATAAATGAAGATGTTTTAACTCCATAAAATAAATGAAACACCATGTAGTCTGTTATTAGAGAATGTTAAGTAATAACATGTTAGCACTTATTTATTATAGAAACTATAAAATAAGGTATATGGAGGCAAATAAATAAAAACAAACAAAAAATATAGCTAAAACAAAATTTAACATTTTGGAATATGTTTATTACTTTAAAAAAAGAACATATAGTTTAATTTTTAAAAGTTTACTGATATGATTGAGTTTGCATGGGTCTTGTACATGGTGTCACCATTGTTTTAAGTTCATATGATCAAGTTCCCAGAAGCCTGGAAGACTCTGCTTCTTTATGATCATACACTATCCCTGGCTCTTATGAGCTTTCTGCCCTTTCTCCCACAACGGTCCCTGAACCATAAGCAAGTTTTAGTACGGGAGTCCTATTCAGGGACACACACTTCGTAGTGTTATTCTCTACACTTTAGGTGGTTATGACCTTCTGTGTGTATTGCCCTCCGCTGCATGAGGAAGCTTCCTGGTAAGAGTTGGGAGATGCATTAATATTCTCTCTACCCCGTGTTCCACTATGTTCCATGAGCTTTAGGTGCCAAGCTTCTATTACAGATCTGTCAGTTAGGGCTAGACATCTCTCAATCAAACAGAAACCCAGCTTAGAATTGGGGAAATGGGCAGAAGGTCTCAACTTTAGCCAAGGAACTAGCTAATTACTGCTGTGTGAGGAAGAGTTTCTATTCTTTAAAGGAGTGACTCTAGATGGGCTGAACAGGCTCCAGTGAATGAACTCACGCTGAGGAACATATGGGTATACAAACTTGAATTGATAGGCTTTAACATATATGACAGAATGCATAAAATTTGGTATGGAGGGAATTTAGGGGGTTGCAGATAGAGGAGGAGATCTAAATATGATGATATATTTCATATTGAGTGAAATGTACAAAAATTCAATAAAAATATACATTGAGGAAGAAAAGTTTACTGATACGTGTTTTCCACTTAATATCTTACCAATATTACATGTAAAATTATTTTATAGTATAGTTAATAGTTTTAAAATGTTGTATAAGTATTTAAATGATTTACTCAATTCTTAAACATTTGTCATTAATTTCTTCTATTTTTTTTATTTCAAAGTAAACATTCTTAAACACTCATTTTTGCACAAATTCTCCACTTACTACTATGAAAAACAATTGAATTGACACTGCTATCTCAAACGATGTGCATGTTTTAAAGTCCGTGGACATCAGTGCCAGTTCTAATGTCATTTCAGAAAGACAATGACAAATTATTCCCTCTAAAATGTACAAGATTTCACTTCCTGGAGCTCAACCACTATCTTTGCGTCTTTCAATTTGCCGTATCATGAATGAGACATCTCAATTCTGGTGATGCTGCAGTGAAAAACCCACTCTCATGCAGCTAATGAGAGTGTAAATCAGAGCAATAATCCTGGAAAACAAATTTTAGCTGAGCATTCAGAGCCTTGAGAATGTCCATACCCTCTGACCTATTCCTGGAAATGTATCCTAAAGCAACAACTTAGCATGTGATGACATCATTATACTCCACAACAATTGTTCCATTACATTTTTAATAGCAAAACTGTCTAAACATATTGTCTAAAATGAAAGATAAAAGTTACATAAGTTATATGGCTTATCTATTAAATTTATGAGGTAAAGATTAATGTTTGTACAAAAATAGTAGAAGGAAATTGTACACATTGTTAAAGAGCATATGTTTTTAGAGGTGAATTTCACATTCTCCACTGAAGGAAGGATTAACGGCACACAGTACAAAGAATGTGTCATCCTGGGATACTGTTCAGTACAACTGCCCTGAACAGATTATCGGTGCTTCGCTGGTTTGAAAAAATGGTGTATGATCTCTCTTCTTAACTTAAGAGAATATTCAAGGAAGATTCCCAATTAGGAAGGCAGAAAATAACAAACAGCCTAACAAAAGGGCATTTGTTGAATGACCAAAGTTACAAAGCTGAATATTGCATTGTGGCTAGGAAAAAGGGGGGAGGGAAGTTGGAGGGGAGAAAAAAGAGTAGAGATGAGTGGATCTCGGGGGCTAGGAATCCTAGAGGGAAAAGTGATGTCCTAGATACCCTGTGAGAAATGCACATAAAGTGTCTAAACATTAATGCATTAATGCATATGTATACCTAGGAGCTGCTTCGCAAGGATGGCAGTGCCAGATAGAAGAGACCTCCCATCAGCATTCATCAAGCTTTCAAAGAAGCTTCTTTTTGTATTAGATGGAGACTTCTACAGAGTTGCACATCTGGTCAGGCACAGAGAAAATACATTTGGGAGATGCCCAGTACTAGGTGACACATCTGCAGTTGAACCTCTACAACTGAGGCCCATGGAGCATAGCATAATAAGGGATAGAGAAAGCTAATGCACCCCTCAATTCTCACCAGTGAGTTTCCCTTGTACATCTGAGTGCGATGGCCACATCTGGCCAACTTTTAGAGAATAAGAGACTGTAAAGTGTAGGATGGGACTCCTATATGGAACCTCACTCACAGCTCAGGGACCATTGCATAAGAGGAGGTGGAAAGATTGTAAGAGGTGGAGGCTTCCAGGCCAATGGAGGCTTGCTCATGTGAACCTGTGGCAGTGGTGGCATTGAGTGCAGGACCCATGTCAGCTCAATGAAACAAGATCCCAAAGGGCAAGTGAGAAATAAGTGGCAGGTCAGCACTAGACTGAGAACTATTTGAAACTGTTTGCTACTTGGTGAGGGAGAATATGACTTACATACAACCACAGGGTGGGCTGACTAGACTCCAGTGGACACATTTACACTGAAGGACACTTGGGTACAAACACCTGAATGAATAAGACTCAGCATGTATGGCAGAGTGCATAGGGGTCAGTGGGGGGAAAGGAGGAGGCATGGATGGGGGAGGAGGATCTGGATTTGAGTGGGAAATGTATGAAATTTAAAAAGCTCAATAAAAAATTAATAAAGAAAAACAAGGAAAAAACAAAGCTGAAAATTGATACTGAAGAAGAGCTACCAGATATAGAGGAAAAAAGACAGAAACAAAAAATAGCTTCACAGTGGGTCTGTTTCATCATTTACTAATAATGCAACAACTTGATATTGAAAAATAATGTAACATTTGGTTCTTCAGGCTATATACTTGGGAGTGAAATCTTAAAGATTGTATTTCTGGTGTGAACTCGGTGAGATGAAGGCCTCTTTCCTGCCTACTCTTCTCCAGTAGGCTTAGTTGACTATTTAGCTGACAGTGCTCTGTCAGCATTGGCTAGAGCAGTTTTTGGTTCGTGGTCACTGGCATTTTTCTCTGCTATCTCTCTACTAAGTCTCAATTCATTCACTGGATGCCCCCATTCTTTCTACTTTAGAAGCTCCAGCCTATCGATTTCTACATCTTCCTCACCCCAGAGTCCAGAATTGTGGTTTGCTCAGCTACTTCTCACTTCAAAGAAGCTCTAGAGTTTATTATTCTTCTGGACTGTGCACACCAGTAGGATTGGGGTAATAAGTCACAGCACTTTCTGTTTGAACATATGGTGCTGTCAGTTCTGTGAACTGCTACCTCAGGATGAGGGCAAAGTTACAGTAGTTAAGAAGACAGAACAGGAAAAGGACTACCCTGAGAATCTTGAAAACCCTCGGGAATTCCTCACAATGGAAGTGAGGTACAAATATTCTTGGACTTCTGATTCTCTCCAAAATTCAAAGCTTTTATTTTTTCTATTTGAATGCAGAGACTTATTCCTAGATAAGAAATAAAAGCACAGGATATGGCAACTCTTGTCTGTGGTCCCATGTTCTTCCCTGAACTGTCTTTGAGTTAGGAAGACCTTTCTTCTCTCTGTGGTGACAGGCATCTAGGCACCTCATCCATTCTCCTGATGTATTTGTAGCTGAGTTATATGTGCCACAGCCTTAAAAATCAAATGCTTCAGTTATGAAAGTTACTATGTTTGTATTCAAGTATTTGACCTCTTAATTCTCTTTGAGTTTGTATATGTCTTACTTTCAATGAACAATCAAGACAGACCTTAGTATAAGCCTACTCTTCTGTTGAGCAATACTTAGCAGGGTAAAAATGGTGCCATTGTGGCATCAGTCAGGCTCACTTTACTGAAGAGTTCCATGCCTCCTCCAAAAGGTGTCTAGTGAGAGCCCCAGAAACCTTCCTCCTCTTGTCAAGTTGCTACCTTCACTGTTCCTTCCATATTCTGGGCATGTTCCTGCCTCAAGGTCTATCATGCTCTTTTCTCAGATAGCTCAGATACATTTCTCTCAGACTCCTCTCAAAAGGCACTTTCATAACTGTCCTGTGTAAAATTTTAAACACCTGTATACTGTGATTTGAATGTTTCACCTCAAAAATTGATTGTAAAACTTTATCACTATTGTGACTGTATTAAGACAAAAGGTGCTGTGGAATGTAGGGATGCCTTTTATTAGTGGACATAATCTAATGGCTCTTAATTAACCCCAAAAAAACCATGTGCTCTTGGATCTGATGACTTGGGTATCTCCTTGGCAACCCAGGTTTGGTACTGCACCCAAAAAGATAATGAATGAATGTGGGTCCTCACCTACGCATTGGTTACAGTAGAAGTTGGGAAGGATGTGTGACCTTGGTTCAATGTGAACTAAGGATGGAAAGACTGGATGGTCTGTGAAGATTAAGGATAGAGCAGAACCTTTACTTCCCTAATGAAGTTGGAGAAACCATTTTGAATAAATTATGGGTATGATCTGACTAGGAAGTCAGGTGACAGTGGGAACAACAGGGTTCCAGGGACAATCCATGGGGCACAATTTGAGGACACAGACAGTTCCATCTGCACAGGTTGAGAGGAAAAGAGAGATCCATTGGCACAGTTCTGGGAGACAGAGTGGTCTAACAAATAGCTAGGGAAACTAGTGTTCTCTGAGTTCCTATACAGTTTTTAATTTTATTTTACTCTTTCTTATTATTTTTAATGTAATTTTTGTGATTTTTCATACAATATAGTTTGATGGTATTTAGATTCCTCCCCTTATCCACATTTCCTCCATTGTCCTTCACCCAAATTAATGTTTGATAGATGATAGATAGATGATAGATAGATGATAGATAGATAGATAGATAGATAGATCCATAGATAGATAGATAGATAGATAGATCCATAGATAGATAGATAGATAGATAGATCCATAGATAGATAGATAGATAGATAGATGATAGATAGATGATATAGATAGATGATAGATACAGATGATATAGATGATATAGATATAGATATAGACATAGATGATATAGATATAGATAATATAGATAGATATAGATATGGATATAGATATATAGATATAGATATAGATATCAGCTTATAGAGTCTGATTTGTGTGCCCAAAGTCCCTCAGTGTGGGTTCATCCAGTGGGCCCATCAAGAGTCTCATCTCTGTAAGATACTGTCTCACTGTCTCTCCCCCTCCCAGGAATCATCAATTTGCTAAAAGTTCCGTAGATTGGGTTGGGATTTCTTACCCACTTCCCCATATCTAGGGGGAGTAAATTTGCATGGGACTTTTACATGCTGTCACCATTGCTGTGAGTTATATAAGTAAATGACCAGCTTTCTGGAAGGCTCTTAAAAACTTAGGGTCATTCTATTAGTTAGGTAATTATGATGGTGCAATAATAAATGCCACAGTGAAAATGACTTTTGAAAGCACTATTTACTTCATCACAAGCAAGCCAAAGGTATCTGGGGGAGATCCGTACTTGCCTTGTGCCATCTGCCATGTGAGGATTCAATGTTTTCCACCAAAGATGCATCCATAAGGCACCATCTTGGAAGCAGCTGAGGTTGACCTCTCCATATACTGAACTGCCAACTCCTTGATCTTGAGCTTCCTGTTTTCCATATTTGTAAGAAATACATTTCTGCTTTTTATAAATTAGTCTCATTATAAACATGGTGAGATGCTGACCATATTGAATAACTCTTCCCTTGTTTTGATTTTTCTCCTAAGCAATTACCAGATTATGAATGTATTTTTTCTCATCATTTTCCTAACTCCCCACTGAATGTATAATTTTTGTTTCTTCTGCTTATTTCAGTGATGCCAGTCATTCAAAAGGCAAGTTTGGCTGGCTATATAGATTGGTAATAGAATACTTGTTTAGTTTGTCCCAGGCCCTGGGTTTGTTCCTCAGTATTGTCACAAAAAGAAATTGGAATTCAATCTGGTGATATTTTATGCAGAAGTACTATTTATTCTCTGAAGAAAACAACTATAACAAAGAAGGAACTATTGCAATTGGGAGAATCTTTCTATAATAAGATTGCAAAACATCTCAAAGATCAGATGGAAAGTAAGATTTTTTTTAGTGAGGAGGAACAAGTGACTATAGAAAAAAACCCAGGTTGAAAAGTGAGGTGAGCAAGTGTTGTGATGGACAGTTAATAGCAGGGATTACCTTCCTGAGGTCAGACAGTTCTTTCCATTAAGGAGAAAAGGAGGATTTATTATACATTCCAGTGTTCAGTTCTGTCTTGAAGGAAGGAGAAAAGCCCTGATCTTGGTAAACTGATCTTTGTAAACATCTTTCCCAGATCATAAAATGGGGGACAAACATTTCATAAATATTTATTATCATTTATGAGGCAGACCATGACAACTTGGAGGGTTTGTGTCTGGCCTTGATGTAGGTAAGCAGTGGGGTTATCACTACAATTTGTGTAAATCTGGGCAATATGTTGCAGAAATGTGTCTCCTGGCACACATGGGGCAGGAGTGATTATTTTATCCTCATTGTTTTTCAGGATCATGCAATTCAGTGTTGTTATCTGAATCTTAAAACAATGTGTGCTGAAGAAAGGTATCCAATAAGTATTTGTTATAGAAGTGATACAATACCCTCTTAGCAGAGAGGAGGGCAATGAGAAGGAAACCAGGCAAAACAGGAAGAAAGAGGGAAGCAGCCCAACTGCACTTCCTACCTCATTGTGGCTATAAGCCTACCTATTGTAGGCTTATTGTGTGCCAAGCACTGTGACATGGGGGCACATACAGATTCTAGCTTGCCAGCTGGGAACAATGGACTGTTCTTGCCTTTGCTTTTGCCCATTGCTGTTTGAAAGAGGCTGATTGACAGGCTAAAATGTTGCTACACTCTCCTAAATCTTAAACAAGCCAGAAAAACTTTCTACTCAGGTTTTAGGGATTCATTATTATTCTTTCTGTAAAATGTTGTCAGTTAAAGGAACCAATGGGCACATCAATAACCATAACAATTTCTTGATGTTTGAGTTATTTCTTGAGGTTCAAGAGACAGAAGCTGCCAGAAACTTACACAAACAAAATGCTTCGGAAGCTCTGAGTAAAAGCACCATGTTAAAAGTTCAAGTGTTCAATTTGATTTCATCTCTCAACAAAAACTAATGTATGTAACACTCTCCCATTGTTCTTGAAGGGAGCAGAAGAAAGAAGAGCCACTCCAGGTACCGAGCCTCAAGGCTTACATATGCGATATCTCAAGGGAGAGAACTTATTTGGAACTTTCTAAAAAAGGATCTTTCACTCTGCTTCTAGAAAAGAAGGTCCATTTTGGTCATTATCTGTTTATCTATTGAATTCTTAGGGTGTGAATACTAAAGTCAAACTTTCTTCAAAAATTCTGAAACTACATAATAAAAGTCTAAAAATGACTAACTTTTTTGCATTTATTTGGAGCAAAGAATAAGGCAGTTTGCACCCAAGGAATAATTCTTACTAATTCAGCTGTCTGGAGCCTCACAGAAACAAAGGAATTTCCATTGCAGCTCAGAAGTTCAGCTATTGTGACATATTTAATTATAAGAAATTAAATTATATCTGCCTTTAGAATACTAAATCAGTTACTGATGAATACAGAATTATTAAAAATTGTTTGTTGTTTAAAAAATTATATAGTTATGTATGCCAAGCTGTGAGTTATAAATTTAACATGTGTTAAAAAGCCCTATTTTTGAACAAGATTAGTAAATAAATAGTACATTTAATTAGCGCTTAAATATTATAAAGAACTTAGCATGGGTGTTTAGAACAGATTAAATAAATGCCAAGGGGAACAGAAGTTTATTATTTAAATATTAGTTTAAAAAATTATATAGTTATGTATGCCAAGCTGTGAGTTATAAATTTAACATGTGTTAAAAAGCCCTATTTTTGAACAAGATTAGTAAATAAATAGTACATTTAATTAGCGCTTAAATATTATAAAGAACTTAGCATGGGTGTTTAGAACAGATTAAATAAATGCCAAGGGGAACAGAAGTTTATTATTTAAATATTAATTGAATTTTCCATAGGAAAAATATGGTATAATATGTTTTAAATTTCTTCCCATTTTCCCCATCTCAAAATATTTCAATTCATCTATTTTAAATGTCTATTAGGGTGGTATCTGTAAAGAACCTGGTCACATAGAAGGGTTGTGAATTATTTGCAGGACTGGAAGATGCTGCCACCAAGAGGTCGTGGTCCCTTTTGAAACTGGAAGGGCAGATGCTGGGTTCAGAGGACTCTGTTTTTCAGCTGATATAAGTTCATTTTTCAGGAAAAGCCTCCTTCAGAGTTTTAAAGATTATAAACATTTCTCCTGAGAAGTTGTTTGGAGTAGTTTATTTTCCTTTCAGTTCTGAAGCCTCCTCATCTTGTTGAGCTTTGATGATGGAGTAAGGTTTGTCTAAGGACAGTCTAACCTCCAAGACTGCTCTGTTTTGGGGTTTTGTTTTTTTTTTTTTTTTTTTTTTGTTTCTACTTAACAACTGACTTTGAATTGTTCCCAGCTGAAATATTTTCTGTTCATGGCATCTAAGCTGACAGCTCTGGTTATAGGTACTCTGAGCCAGGCACACTGCTAAGCACTTATTATATATCAATGAACAGCAAGTCCTTTTATCTTTACAGCAAGGCCATCGGGTAGTTGCTCTTCTGATCAACTGCATCCCACAAGTGATAAGAGAAAGAAATGAGGAGACAAAGTCAACATAGAAACTGAGGTTCAAATTCAGGCAGCCTGATTCTTGAAATCTGTGTTTTAAAACCTCTATAATGGGCTGGAGATATTGCTCAGTGGTTAAGAGCACTAGCTGCTCTTGCAGAGGACCCAGGTTTGGTTCCCAGCACCCACAGGGCAGCTACAACTGTTTGTAACTTCAGTTCTAGAGGATCTAACTCTCTCTCTGACCTCCATAGACAGAGCATGACACAGGTGTAATTATGCAGGCAATACACTCATACATGTAAAATAAAAATAAGTACACAGGTGTACTTATGCAGGCAATACACTCATACATGTAAAATAAAAATAATAATATTGAATATTTAAACCTCTACAGTCCACTCTGCCATCTCTTTACAGAATGACAATATATGCTCTGAATAATAAATATAGATGCCATACACACACCAATTCTAAACACTTAAGACCCATAAACTCATTGGTCACTAAGTAAACACTGTGTTTGTTTGTTTGTTGTTTGTTTGTTTTTTGAGAGTGTCTTCCAGCTAGCCTGGAACTTGCTATAGAGACCACCAGGCTGTCCTTGATCTCACAGATATCCACCTGCCTCAAACTCCTGAGTGCTGGAATTAAAGGTGTGTGCCACCACACTCAGCCCTACAAACAATGTATTTTAAGATAATGGTGACAGAACCTTATAGAGCATTAAAAATCTGTAGTATGATCTCCCTCTTCCTTGTATTAGTTAGATTTTCATCACTGTGAAAAATATGCAAAATAAACAATTTACGAGGAATGATTTAAATTGGCTCAAAGTTTCAGACCTTACAGGCCAACACCTGCTGTATCCCTTGCTTTGGGCTTGCAAAGAAATAGAATATCCTAGTGACAGAGGCAGGGCTTGCTCACCTCATCATGGCCAAGAAACAGAAAGAGCAAGTAGAGGAACCAGACCCAGACCATCTCCAATGACCTATATTTTCCAAGTAGACACCACTTCTTAATATACATCACTTTATAATTAACAATGCAAAATTATGAACAATTTGTTGATTAACCCACTGATGAAGTCAGAGCCCCAATGATCCAATCACTTCATCACATTGGAAACCAGTCATTCAACACATGAGTCTTTTCAAAGATACTTCTTATTGAAACTCTGATACTCCTTAACCTTAGTTCTTCATCATCTAATTCATTGTTTTAAGTTAGACAGTTCATTTGCTACCTCACCGAAAATAACACATGGAAGTCAGGAAATTTTTCAAGTGTTCTACCTTTGTTGCGAGGTGGGCATTTGAATCCTCTTCTCTGGATTTTAAGCACTTCTATTCCACCCCCCTTCCCCTTTAGCTACGGAAAAGGCTACTTAAAAGAGTGGTTTTGAGATTTCTGATCTCATAGCCTCTTTATAATGTCAAATTTTAGGAAGAACTTTTTTGTGTAGATTAATACCTATAAGTATTTACCACATTAGAAATTAGAACTGAGGATTTTAAAATAATTATTTCATTTAAACTAATAACTCACTACATATCAATTAAAATAACATAACTTTATGAAAAATATATTATTAAATCAAAGTGTTTTGCCAGAAGAGTGGAGTTGTTCCACACTTTTGCAAATGCAATTAGCCTTTGGCTTAATGGAGAGCAGCTAGATGCTGCTCTGTTTTGTGTGTGGTGATATCACTGCCCAATACCATCATCACTGGTCTGCCATACACTCTGGGAAAAATGAGAACAGACAGGAAGCCAACACTTTAGTTCTATTAGGAAAATAGATTTCATTATACCTATTCTTAGAAAAGGTCCCTGATGTGAGAACCCTTCGTTTAGAATGAACAGATGGAGAAAAAGCCCAGCAAATGTTCCTATTGGTGCCCAAGCCTCAACCACCCTTTGTCTTCCTCCTAACTTAATGGGAGAGAAGCACAAAAAAAGGTCAGGGGAAAACTTTTCTACATTATGGACAGAAATGCACTGTGAACTTTCTGTCTAACCATGAAAAATAAAATGAATTTTCTCTTTTTTTTCCTTGCTAATAAAAGAGATAAGAATACTTGCCTTCCTTTATTTCAGAGCACAAGTCCCTGAAGAAGAGAGGATAATATTGATTTAACAAGTAGCCTGCTAGCCAGTTTGCTGTAAAACACTTAGCAGCATGCTGCAAATTTTATAAAAGGCTTGGAAGAGGGTTATAAAAATTTCCTGATAATGATTTAAAAAGCTAAATGCTTTTATTTTTAATGCTTGTACTTTAGTCACAAACTAATTGCTATGACACTGAAAAAAACACAGCAAAAATGCCAACTTTACTGTAAACTAATAATTGTTCTGAGTAGCAGTAACAATGAGAACAATAATTTTATGCATTGTAAAATAAATGTCATTGGCCAAGTGTATTAGTTACTGTTTGTGGCTGTAATAAAACATCTTGACCAGTTTATAGAATGAAGAGTTTATTTGGGCTTACAGTTCCAGAGGAATAAGTGTCTCCAAGAAAAGTGGAATCAGACATGACTTTTTATACAATTTTAATTTCTATATGTTAAATAATCAAGGGCCAGAAGAATGCAGTGTGTTTGACCTGCCCCACATGGTATGACGTTTAGTCTTTCAGCATAAAAGAGCTGGAAGTTTCCAGACTTGAAGTATAGAAACATATGTTCAGCAACCTTTCTATGGTTAAATAACTACAATATATATAGCAAGTGGTAACAGACACATCATTTAAGATGTATGACTTCTTCTAGTGTGATAATCTGTTCCTAAAACAAGAAATTTCTATTCCAGTACGATTTCTTTTATTTTTGCATTGCTGCTCATTGCTATTTTTGAGTTAGGACCTCACTTAGTAACTTTGAAATTTTATATATAAGTATTTAATAGTATATATTTAGAGATAAACATGGTTTTAGCTGTACCCCCAATTTTTGTACGTAATAGTATTGTTCAGCATCAAGAGTTCTGCTGTCTTCATTGTGCTTCTCCCTCCAATAGTTTAGCCATATAAAATGCTGTGTACATGCAACTGTGGTGAATTTGCAAGGGCTTAATTTGTGTGGAAAATGACGTGTGTGTGTGTGTGTGTGTGCATGCGTGTCTGTGTTTTCACTAAAAGTTCTAGCTTTGTATTTATGTTCATTATTAGCATGTATTCTATGGATTTTGATGATTGTATTATCGTGTCTGTGTGCGTGCGTGTCTGTGTTTTCACTAAAAGTTCTAGCTTTATATTTATGTTCATTATTAGCATGTATTCTATGGATTTTGATGATTGTATTATGACACATACCCATTATTCTGGTATCACACTGCATAGATTCACCTTTGTCAAAATCATCCTTCCACATAGTCATGACAACCACTGATTCTGTCATTCACTCCACAGTTTTACCTTTTTCTTTAGTTTCATATCATTAGAATCATTTGTTAGCCATAATAGTCACATTTTTCATTTCCACGATGAAATAACTGAGAAAAGGAAGGATTTATTTTCACCTACAGGAAGTGATGGTAGCAGGAGTATGAGGCAAGTGTTCATTGTTTCTACAATCAGGAAGCAGAGAGAAATGACTTCAAATGCTCAGCTAGCATCCACCTTTTGATTCAGTTCAAGCTTCCAGGCCATGTAATGGTGAACTCATGTTCAGGGTAGGTCTTCTCATCTAAGTTAAGCCTCTCTGGACACCCCCTCACAGCTCTAATTAGAGGTTTGTCTCCTAAGTGATTATAAACCCAGTCAAGTTCATTATCAAGATAATCCTAATATCTTTTTCAGATTACTTTCTTCTACTTAATACCATGTATTCAAGGTTTCTTTACATCTTCTTCTGGCTAGATAGCTCATTTATTTCCATAGTCTGGATGTTCCATAGATCATCCACTTAACTACTTAAGTATTCCTTCAAGATTGCTTTCAAGATAATGTGATTGCTTTCAAGATTTAGCAATTTTAAACAAAATCATCCATGCATAGGATTTGTGTGGACATAAGCTTTCAACTTTTTAAAGTAAGCTTCATGAGTGCAATTATTACATCACATGGTATGTGTATGTGGCATTCTCTAAGACACTACAAAACTGTCATCCATAACAGCTGTTCTAAATTTCATTCTAATCAGCAAGGATAAATATTTCTGTTATTCCATGTCTTCACTACCTTTTGGTACTTTTAATGACTTTAATTTTTTTAGATATTACATGGTATTTGTTTTATTTTAAAGTTTCCTAATCACACATTCTATTGAGCATCTTTTTATGTTTATTTTATTAATTTATGATCTTTTGTTCGTTGCTCACATTAGGCTGCTCAGTTTATTACAGCTGAGTGTTCCAAGTTCTCTGTGCATTTCAAATAATAGTCTTTTAAAAATGTTTCATTTTTATTTATTTATTTTTAAAAACATTTTATGTCTATGAGTAAGTGTACTGCCTGCATGTATGTAAGTGCACCTGTGTCATGCCATGCCTGCAGAGGTCAGAAGAGGGCATCGGATTCCCTTGGAACTAGAGTTACAGATGGTTGTTAAACGTCATGTTGGTGCTGTGAATTGAATCTTGGTCCTCTGCAAGAGCAGCCAGTGCTCTTAACTGCTGAACCATTGCTCTAGCCCGAATAACAGTCTTTTATCAGATCATCTTTTGGAAATATTTTCTCAAAGTCTGTGAGTTGCCTTAACATTGTCTTGAAGTCATCTTTCTAGAGAAGTTTGTAATTTTAATGGAATTTAAAGTATAATTTATTTCATTTGTCATGCCTTTGATGATTTACATACAAATTTATAGGTATATTCAAGAGCTCTAGGTTTCCTCTTAGGAAATTTCTTTTGGAAATTTTAGAGTTTTTTGATTTTTTAATTTATTTTTTATTGAGTTAATTTAATGAAAGTCTATCCTAGTCTTGTCTAAACTATTTGATTACTTTGCATGTATATTTTCCCGATTGAAAAAAAATTTTTTTGGTCTTTGGTCTTTTTGAGACAGGGTCTCCCTATAGCCCCAGCTGTCCTGGAACTCATTATGTAGACCAGGCTGGCCTTGAACTCACAGAGATCTGCCTGCCTCTGCCTCCTGAGTGCTGGGATTAAAGGCGTGTGCCACCACGCCCGGCGAAAAAATTATTTTGCTCTATTGTTATGCTTTGGATTTTGGCAATGATCATTGACTATACTTATGTGAACCTGCTTCTGCTCTTTATTAGATATGATTGAGCCAGTTATTTACTCTTTGGGCTAATACTGCATTGTCTTAATTATTATAGCATTATATAGTTAGGTAATACAACCCTCCAAATTTGTTCCTCAGTGTTCAGCTGGCCATTTTCAATCTTTGAATTCTCTACATAAACTTTAGAAATAACTTCACAATATCTACAAAATAATTTGCTGAGAATTTGGATGAGACTATGCTGAATCTATATACATCATGTTGGAAGAACTGATATCTTGACCATATTGGGTTTCCCCATCCATAAGCATTGAGTATCTCTTTACTTATTTAATTCTGCCACTGGAGCTTTGAAGTTGTCCCTTACATGGATTTTGAAAACATTTTGTTGGATTTATACTGAAATACTTCATGTTGAGGCTTGCTAATTTAAATTCTACCAAATTCTGTTATTTCAAATTCCCATTTCTTCATTGCTGGTGCATTAGGAAGCAACTGTCTTTTAAATACAATTTTTCCCACAGTTCTACTATAATCACTTGCTAGATCCAGGAGGTTTTCAATGAATCTTTCCAGATTTCCTATGTAGGCAATTGACTATCTATGAACAAATAAAATTTTATTTCTTCCTTATCAATACAGATGCTTTTAATCTGGTACTTCTAATTTCTTAAAAAAAACTCTTAATACATTTTAGTTTTTATTTTGTTTGTATGTATGGGTATCTACATGGATGAATATGTGAGTATTGGTCAAAGGACAATTTTCAGGAGTTGTGGGTTTTTACGTGGGTTCTGGGGATGGAACTCAGGCTGTCAGGATTGGCAGCAAGTGTCTTTATCTGCTGAGTCATTTCACCAGTCCTAATTAAGAATAAATTATCAATATATGTCTGTGTTTATGCAAATGAGTGCAGGTACCTGAAGATGCCAGAAGAGGGCATCTGTCCCTTGGAGCTGGAGTTACAGGTAATTATAAGCTGCTCTTCATGGGTGTTCGAAATCAAACTCAGGTCTTCTACAAGAGCAGTATGAGCTCCTTACCACTGAGCTATATCTGCAACCTCTTGAATTTTGTATTCTTATCTTCATGTGGTGGTGAGCTTCTGCTAATTGCATGATACCCATCCTCCTACCTGGGATTTCAGAAGGCCCCTCTCAAAGCCTCATGGCATATCTAGTTTTAGTAGGCTAAAGCTGAGATCCTAGCAGATAGCTTGACAGGGTGGGTTTCAACCTCCATTGGTGTAGCAGCTCTAATCTCAGCATACTGCCAAAGAGTTCTCACCTCTTTCTGGCCTCCCTGAGGCATAGGGGCTGAGGACACACAGGACTGCCTGAGAGCACCTGGATTCTGCCTCCACATGGTAAAGGAAGCCTGAGTGTACCTGCCTGGAACCTGAATTGGGCTTCTGTGGGCACTCCTGATCTGAAGCCATCGGTTCCCTCCAAATTGAATCTGAAAGAACCTAAACCCTGTACCAACCAGCTTTACATAACCAATAAAGAAAAGACCTAGGCACCCAGACAATACAAACAGAAGCATACTTCAACTTAATTTTCGTTTCAGAATCATAAACAGCAAAAGAAATTCACATGCCAAAATCACAACAAAAGAATAGTAAAATGGAAAGCCAAAACACTATGTCCCCACCAAATTCCACAAATCCTGTAGAAGAGTTTGACAAGGAGAACCCTCCAGAGATAACCCAGGACACTGAATTTAAAAGAACAATCATAAACATGATCAAGGAAGTCAATGAATTTGAAGAACACACAAAGAACTAATAGAAGATAGGGAAAAACTTCTGAATGAATTCACAAAAGAGATGGAAACATTGAAGAAGACTCAGGCAGAAATGAAGAAGGAAGTGCAAAACTCAAGAAGCCAACTTGAAACAACAGGGGAAAGCCTCACCACTAGAATGAATGAAATGGAAAACAGAATATCAACACTGGAGGATAAAGAAGAATTAGACCACTCAAGCAAAGATTATGGAGAATTTTTAAAAAGCACAGGAATGGAATATGTAAGAGATATGGGAAACCATGAAAAGACTAAATCTATGGAGCATAGGAATAGAGGAAGGAGAAGAATTTCAGGTTAATGTTGTTGACCAGATCTTAAACAGGATTGTAAAAGAGAATTTCCCCAAATTAAGGAAAGATATCCCCATATGAATACAGGAAGCACATAGAACACGAAATAGACAGGATCAGAAAAAAAAACTCCCCATGACATATAATAGTACAAACACTAAATGTACAAATCAAAGAGAGAAAACTGAAAGCAGCAAAAGAAAAACAGCAAGTCACATACAAAGGAAAGTCCATCAGAATTACAGCCAACTTATCAATGCAAACTATGAAAGCCAGAAGAACCTGGATTGAAATAGACAGGATCAGAAAAAAAACTCCCCATGACATATAATAGTACAAACACTAAATGTACAGATCAAAGAGAGAAAACTGAAAGCAGCAAAAGAAAAACAGCAAGTCACATACAAAGGAAAGTCCATCAGAATTACAGCCAACTTATCAATGCAAACTATGAAAGCCAGAAGAACCTGGATTGAGGTATTTCCAGTTCTACATAACAATAGATGCCAGCCCAGAATACTTTACCCAGCAAAAATGTCTATTATAGTTGAGGGAGAAAGAAAAATCCTCCATGACATGAGTAACCTGAAAGAATACATGTCCACAAAACCAGCCCTTGAAAGAATATTTGAAGCAATATATGGAGAGAGAAACACCTATTCCCCAGTGGCAACAAAAGAATATAAATAAAGATATAATCTAGGAAACACAAAATTAGACAAAGAACACAAATAGCAATCAAAATGATGGCAACTAATACACACCTTTCATTAATAACCTTAAATATCAATGGACTGAACTCCTCAGTCAAAAGACACAGGCTAAGTGAATGAATTAAGAAACAAAATTCATCTCTTTCCTGTCTGCAAGAAACCCATCTCACCTTCAAGGACAGGAACTACCTTAAGGTAAAAGGATGGAAAAGAATATTCCAAGCAAATGACACTAAGAAACAAGCAGGGGTTGCAATTCTAATAACTGATAAAATAGACTTCAAAGTAAAATTAATCAGAATACATAAGAAGGGTCACTTCATTCTGATCAAAGGAACAGTTAACCAAGAAGATATTACAATCCTTAACATATATGCACCAAACTCTGGTGCACCCAAATTCATAAAAACAACACTACAAGACTTTAAGACACAGATTAACCCCAACTCAGTAATAATAGGGAACTTCAATACCCCACTGTCTCCATTAGACAGGTCAACTAACTGGACAAAGAACAGTGAGAAGTCTGAATTAAATGATACCATACATCAAATGGACTTAACAGGCATCTTTTGAATATTCCACCCAAGCACCAAAGAATACACTTTCTACTCAGCACCACATGGAACTTTTTCAAAAATTGACCACATACTGGGCCACAAAACAAAACTCAACAAATACAAAAAAATCAAAATAATTCCATGCATTCTATCAGACCACATGCAATAAAGCTCAAAATCAACAGTAGACAAAGCCCTAGCACCACACAAACTCATGGCGATTGAACAACACATTCCTAAACAATGAGTGGGTCAAAGAAGAAATTAAGAAAGAAATAAAAGAACTCCTGAAATTCAACTCCTGGAATTCAACAAAAGGACAATACAATACAGAACAACCTTCAGGACACTTTAAAAGCAGTCCTAAAGGGAAGTTTATAGCTTGAAGTGCCTACATTAAAAAATAAGAAAGATCCCTAATAAATGACACTGCAACTCAAGACACTGGAAAGGCAAGAACAAACTCAGCAGAAGAGAAGAAATAACAAAAATCAGAACAGAAATTAATGAAATAAAAACAAAGAAAACAATACAAAGAATCAATGAATCTAAGAGCGGGTTTTTTAAAAGCTAAACAAAATAGACCCTTAGCCCAGTTAACCAAAAGAAACAAAGAACAAATCCAAATCAACAAAATCAGAGATGAAAAGGGAAACAGAACAACAGACACCCAAAAGATCCAGACCATTATAAGGGAATATTTTAAAAACCTATACTCTACTAAATTGGAAAATCTAAAAGAAATGAATGTATATTTGAAATCATGGGACCCACCAAAGTTAAACCAAGAAGAGATCAACAGTTTAAAAACACTCATAACATATAAGGAAATTGAAACAGTAATACAAAACCTCCCAACTAAAAAAAGCCCAGGCTCAGATGGATTTACAGCAGAATTCTACCAGATGTTTAAAGAAGAACTCCAACTAATATTACATAAATTATTCAAAATGATAGAAACAGAGGGAGAACTCTCATACTCCTTCTATGAAGCCAGCATCACTCTAATACCCAAACCAGGTAAAGACACACTCAAAAAAGAAAAGTAGAGACCCATATTCTTAATGAACATAGATACAAAAATTCTCAACAAAATACTTGCCAACTGCATAGAGACACATATCACACAGATCATTCACCATTACCGAGTAGGGTGTATCCTGGAGATGCAGGGATGGTTTAATATATGCACGTCAATAAGCATCATTAATCATAAATGGACTCAAAGATAAAACCACATTGTCACCTCAATAGATGCAGATAAGGCTTTTGACAAAATTCAGCATGCATTTATCTTCAAAGTCCTAGAGGGAATTGGACTGGAGGGAACATACCTCAACATAATTAACGCTATATACAAATCCACAGCCAACATCATTCTAAATGGAGAAAAAATGGAGGCATTCCCAATAAAATCAGGAACCAGACAAGGATGTCCACTATCTCCACTTCTTTTCAACATAGTGCTTGAAACTCTTGCTAGAGCAATAAGGCAGGAGAAGGAAATTAAAGGAGTGCTAATTGGAAAAGAAAAGATCAAACTATCAATTTTCACAGATGATATGATACAACACCTAAGAGATCCCAAAAGTTCCACCAGAAAACTCCTAGAGCTGATCAACACTTTCAGTATAGTGGCAGATTATAAAATCAATCTACAAAACTCAGTAGCCTTCTGTATACCAATAACAAGCAATTGGATTAAACATACAGGGAAATGCTTCCATTCACAATTGGTACAAAAAAATAAAACATCTTGGAATAAGTCTGACCAAAGACCCAAAAGATCTCTACAATTTTAAATTGTTAAAGAAAGAGACTGAGGAAGACACCAGGAGATGGAAGAACCTGCCATGCTCATTGATTGGAAGGATTAATATTGTGAAAATGACCATGTTACCAAAAGCAATATTCAATGCAAACCCAATCAAAATCCCCATGACATGCTTCACAGAATTAGGAAAAAAAATCCTTAAATTCGTATGGAAGCACAAAAGACCCTGGATAGCCAAAGCAACTCTGAGCACAAAGTGCAACACTGGGGGGATTACTATACCACATCTCGATGTATACTACAGAGATACTGTCTAAAAACAGCATGGTACTGGCACAAAAAATAGACACATAGATCAATGGAACATCATTGAACATCCAACCCTGAGTACATGCAATTTCAGCCACCTGATATTTGACAAAGATGCCAAAAACACATAATGGAGGAAAGACAACAAATGGTGCTGGCAAAACTGGTCTCTACCTGTAGAAGAATGAAACTAGAAATTTATCTTTCACCTTGTACAAAAGTCAACTCCAAATGGATCTAAGACCTCAATGTGAAGCTGGATACCCTGAAACTATTAGAAGAAAATATTGGCAGTAACTTAAAAGATATAGGTGTAGGGAAGGATTTTCTAAATCAGACAGAAGTTGCTCAGGGATTAAGGTCAGCAATCAACGAGTGGCACCTCATTAAACTAAAAAGCTTCTGTACAGTCAAAGAAATAAAACAGTGAAGAGAAAACCCACAGAATGGGAAAAAATCTTCACCAGTGACACATCTGACAGAGGTTTCACATCAAGAATGACAGAGGTTTAGCATCCAGAATACATAAAGAACTCAAAAAACAAAGAATCAAGAAACCAAATGACCCAATTAAAAGATGGCCTAAAGATCTAAACAGATAGTTCTCAAAGGAAGAAATAAAGATGGCTAAGAAACATATCAAAAAGCATTCAACATCATTAGTAATTAGGGAAATGCAAATTAAAACCGCCCTAAGGTATCACCTTACCCCAATCAGACTGTCTAGAATCACCAAATGCTGGTGAGGATGTGGAGAAAGGGGAACGCTCATTCACTGTTGGTGGGATTGCAAACTTGTGCAACCTCTATGGTAAACAGTGTGGAGAACTCTTAAAAAACTAAGAATGAATCTACCATATGACCTGCTTATACCACTCCTTGGCATATACCCAAAGTACTCATCCTATTGTAGAGACACTTGTACAACCGTGTTTGTTGCTGCTCTTTTCTTAATAGCTAAGAGATGAAAGCAACCTAAGTGACCCTCATCTGACTAGTGGTTAACAAAAATGTGGTATATTTACACAATGGAGTTCTATTCAGCAGTAAAGAAAGATGAAATAATGAAATTTGCAGGTAAATGGATGGATCTAGAAACTATTATACTAAGTGAAGTAACAGACTCAGAAAAACAAACGACCTATGTTGTCCCTCAAATGTGGAACCTAGCACCAAATCCTTTTAATATTATGAGCCATACAGCAGTCCCTTTTGCATGAAATAACTATCATTAACATGACTTCAGCTGAGCCTGATCTCTAAACATCATTCACAATTGGGCATGTTGATGGTTGTGCTCATTTGTTAAAGGAGGGCCAATCAGGGTCATTGGACCCTCAATGAAGTATCCAGCCACTCTTCTCAGTCAGCTGTATGTAATTTGGCCCTAATCACACATTGCCTCCTGGATTTGGGGAGGGCTAAAGTATACAATCTGGGGAAGGCTAGGAAGAGAAGGCATGACCCACGCTGGGTAAAGACGTTCCAGTGTGCATACCCTCGGGTCATACATACACCTCAGCAACACCTCAGTTATCTCAAAGCCTTTGAGAGGGAACTGACACTGATTCTAACCACTCCAACAGCTATTAAAATACTTGAAAACAAATTCTGAATCCATCACTCTAGAGTCCAGCCTTGAAAGACAAAAGAAAAATGAGGAGATCCCAATAGAGGGATGCTTTTGGAAGCCCTTTTTAAGAAATTCCAGTGGACTCTCATATGAATATTTGAAACTTGCCATGTTCTGACTTTTTTCTAGTTCCCTGTCTAGAACTTATAATGCTAATTACTCTTGCCTTTACATCTCCTTCACATCTCCTAGTTATGATTGAAGGACTTTTGTTTCCCCCTAGAGATAAGAATTATGCAATTTGAGAGTCTTTTAGATATACCCACTGTATTAGTCAGGGCTCTCCAAAGAAACAGAACCAGTAGAATGAATATATATGTATAAGGATTTATCAGCTTAGCTCACAGGATAGAGTCCGA
>NW_008345884.1:122971-131651 GCF_000622305.1 Nannospalax galili
AGTAGTTTTGGCAGAAGCATTACGTGCAGGAAAGGCAAATCCATAACCAGAATAAGTGTCTTTTCCTGTAAGGACAAAACGCTGTCCCCTCCAAGATGGAAGTGGTCCAATGTAGTCAACCTGCCACCAGGTTGCAGGTTGGTCACCACGGGGAACAGTGCCATATCGGGGGCTCAGTGTTGGCCTCTGCTGTTGGCAGATCTGGCACTCAGCAGCAGCTGTAGCCAGGTCAGCTTTCGTGAGTGGGAGTCCATGTTGTCAAGCCATGCATAACCTCCATCTCTGCCACCATTGTTCATGGGCCCATTGAACAATGACAGGGATAGCTGAAGAAAGAGGCTGGCAATCCACAGAGTGGGTCATCTGATCTACTTGATTATTGAACTCATCTTCTGCTGAAGCCACTTTTTAATGAGCATTTACATGAGACACAAGTATATTACATCCTTTGCCCATTTGGAGAGATCTATCCATATACTTCTTCCCCAAATGTCTTTCTCACCAATTTTCCAATCAGGCTCCTTCCAAGGCCCTGATCATCCAGCCAAACTATTGGCTACAGCCCATGAATCAGTATATAATCACACTTCTGGCCATTTCTCCTTTCAAGCAAAATGCACGACCATGTGCACTGCCCAAAGTTCTGCCCACTGTGAAGACTTTCCTTCCCCAGTGTGGGCTGTTCCAGAAATTAGCTGTAATGCCACAGCTGTCCACTTCTGAGTAGTGCCTGCATAGCATGCAGAACCATTTGTAAACCAAGCCCCAGTCTTCTATTCCTCAGTCAACTGATCATAGGGCACACTCCATGAAGCCATAGGTGCATGCTTGAGAACAGAAGGCATCATAACAGGAGTAGGAACCATAGGCATTTGGGAAACTTCTTCATATAACTTGCTTGTGCCCTCTGTGCCTGCTCGTGTCCGATCACATATATGCCACTTCCATTTGATAATGGATTGTTGCTGTGCATGGCCTACTTTATGACTTGGGGGGGTCAGATAACACCCAGTGATGGGCAGCTCCAGTCGCATGGTGACTTAGTGGCCCATTGTCAGACGTTCAGTTTCCACTAAGGCCCAATAGCAGGCTAAGAGCTGTCTTTCAAAGGCAGAATAGTTGTCCGCAGATGAAGGCAAAGCCTTACTCCAAAATCCCAATGGCCTCCGCTGTGATTCCCTTATGGGGGCCTGCCAGAGACTCCAAACAGCATCTTTATCTGCCACTGATACCTCAAGCACCATCAGATCTGCTGGATCATATGGCCCAAGGGGCAGAGCAGCTTGGACAGCAGCCTGGACCTGTTGAAGGGCCCTTTCCTGTTCCAGGCCCCACTCAAAGGTAGCTGCCTTCCGAGGCACTTGATATATGGCTCGTAGTAATACATCCAGATGAGGAATGTGGAGCAAGCAAGCAAGCGTTGTGCTTCTTTCTTGGTGTAGGGAGGGGCCAAATGCAACAACTTATTCTTCACCTTAGAAGGAATGTCTCTGCATGCTCCACACCACTGAACTCCTAGAAATTCCACTGAGGTAGAAGGTCCTTGAATTTTGGTTGGATCTATTTCCCATCCTCTCTTGCACATATATTTAACCAACAAGTCCAGACCATCTGCTACCTCCTGCTCACTGGATCCAATCAGCATAACATCATCAATATAGTAGGCCAGTGTGATATTTTGTGGAAGAGTCAGGCAATCAAGATCCCTTTGAACCAAGTTATGGCACAATGCTGGAGAGTTAATATACCCTTGATGCAGGACAGTAAAGGTATACTGTTGGCCTTGCCAGCTGAAAGCAAATTGCTTCTGGTGGTCCTTATGAACTGGTATCAAGAAGAAAGCGTTTTCCAAATCAATAGCTGCATACCAGGTACCAGGAGACATATTAATCTGCTTGAGTAAGGAAACCACATCTGGTACAGCAGCTGCAGTTGGAGTCATTACTTGATTAAGTTCTTGATAGTCAACTATCATTCTCCATGACCCATCTGTCTTCTGCATAGGCCAAATAGGAGAGTTAAAGGGAGATGAGGAGAGAATCACCACACCGGCATCTTTCAAATACTTGATGGTAGCACTAATTTCTGCAGTCCCCCCAGGGATGCGATACTGTTTTTAGTTCACTATTTTCCCTGGCAGAGGCAATTCCAGTGGTTTCCATTTGGCCTTTCCAACCATAATAGCCCTCACTCCACAGGTCAGGGAACAAATGTGGGGATTCTGCCAATACCTAAGGGTATCTATCCCAAATACACATTCTGGGACTGGGGAAATAACCACAGGATGAGTTCAGGGACCCAGTCGACCCATGGTCAGTCACACTTGAGCCAAAATTCCATTTATCACCTGACCTCAAACTCCATTTATTAACTGACCTCCATAAGCCCCTACTTTAATTGGAGGGCCACAATGCTTTTTAGGATCTCCTGGAATCAGTGTCAACTCAGAACCAGTATCCAATCAGCCGTGGAATGTCTGATTATTTCCTTTCCCCCAGTGTACAGTTACTCTAGTAAAAGGCTGCAGGCCACTCTCGGGAAGGATCAGTGAGAGGCAAACAGTATAACTCTTTGGTACTGTGACAAAGTCCTTCCTCAAGGGCACCTGGTCTTCCCTTCATTCAAGGGGTTTTGGGTCTGTAAACTGTCTCAAGTCTGGAAATTGGTTGACTGAGCAAGATTCTCTATTGCTACGATCCAATACTGACTTCCTGTCATTCGTCCTAGAGCTTTTCTGCTTATACAGGTCAAATAAAAACTTAGTAGGCTTCTTATGTATGTGGTCCCTGGAAACACCATGATTGATTAGCCAGTACCACAGGTCCATTCAAGTCATGCCATTGTAGGTATTGACTTGCCTTTGCCGCCCATTGTGATACTCACCTGTCTGTGGTAATTCAATACTGCCACCTGACCACTACTCTGAGGTCCGGTCACACCTATTATATTTACATTTAATTTATGTAATTGAGCAGCAGCATCTCCAACTGTAAAATTCAGCATAAGGAAAAGAGCAAAATCAAAGCTCTTCAAACATTCGGTGTCTGTCTCAGTACTTTCCATCTTATAAAATCAGTAAAAGGCATGTCCTCTGGGCCCTCCCATTGTGGAGGATTTGGTGTTGCACTGTGAATCCACTCAAGCATACCAATTTGCCTAAGCCTTACAATCCCTTCATCAACCCTAAGCCAGGGGATATCAGGTATCTCAGCTCTCTGTCAGTAGGCCTTCTTTTGATAAGTACCTCAGCCAAACAATCAAATAAACTTTTAACATCCTTTTAAACTGCACGAGCTTCCATATTAAACCTAGAATCTCCAGTCGGAGGGCCCATGTCAATAAATTCAGCCTGATCCAATTTTATGTTCCTTCCACCATTATCCCATACCCTTAAAATCCATTCCCAGATATATTCATTAGACTTCTGCTTGAAAGAACTAGCAAATTCACTAAATTCTTAAGTGGTGTAGCACACTTCCTCATGGACCACACTTTCTATCTCTGCTCTAGGAGTCTGCTTAGCTTTGAATCTGGTTATAGGTCTAGAGGCAACAATAACTGGGCCCTGAAGGATATCAGCTTCCTCTTGCTGAATGGGATTAGCTTCCTCAATGGGATTAGTTGCCTTAGGCAAGGGTAGGGAGGGTGGGTCTGCTGAGGTTGGGGAGATTAATTCATCAGGTGAATCAAATTCCTCAGCATCTGAGGATTCTAAATCCTCAGCCTTCTCAGGGTTCTCCTAAACATCTCCATCCAACATGTCAGGATTCCAAACTTTTCCCACCAATGCCCTCACCTTTACTACTGACACCCTTTAAGGGTGGGAATTAAATTTGCGTTGTAGGTCAGCCAAACATATAATAAGGGCTCCCTCTTGATTTTCTGCGGCTTTAGCTCTCTGGCTGCTGGACAGAAGATTCTCTTCCAGAGCACACTTGGAAACATTTAAACTGTTGATTCAAACCTGGAGCTTGTCAATATTATCATTAAGCTCATTGTTTATCTTCATCACTTTATCCAGAGATGCTAGAAGTAACCAGCCAGCATCATTATTTTTCTTATTTTTCCACAAATCATCAAATGTTTTATGTATAGAGTTACTAAATTCCTTGCTCTTCACAAGAGGTGAGTTAAGAGATTCAAATGGGTCTATCTCGATAATTGTTTCATGTCCATTAAAGAAATTCATCGTTTCAATTCTGTTTCTCTCAAACCACTCCTGGTACCACAATCTGTATTAGTCAGGGTTCTCCAAAGAAACAGACCGGTAGAATGAATATATATATGTATAGAGATTTATCAGCTTAGCTCACAGGATAGCATCCAAGTAGTCCAACAATGGCTGCACCACACTGGAGAGGCTGAAAATACATAGTCACTCAGTCCACAAGACTGGATGTCTCAGTAGTCCCAATCTGGCACTGAAGGCCTGATGAATTCCAAAAGATCAGCTAGTCTTCAGTCTACAGCAGCAAGATGAACTCACCAGCGAGAGAGAAGGCAAGCAGCAAGAAGCCTGGAGTTCTCCTCTGCCTTGGCCTTTTATAGGGGCTGCCATCAGAAGGTAACATCCACATTTAGGGTGTGTCTTCTGGCTTTAGATGATCCAATCAAGAAATGCAGTTTTATATTTATTAAAATTAAAATTTATTAAATTCATTTCAGTTGATCCAATCAAGTTGACACCCAGGATTAGCCATTATACCCACTGAAGGGGTATCCCTATTGCCTCACCCTGCAACCCTGTTAAGCATGGAAGAAGCCAGAGAGGTCTGTGTCCTGATTCCCTATTGGCAATTTGGGTAACCTCTTCAGAGGATGGTATGATAAGCATAGGATGTAGGAATTGCCTAGGCAGTTAGGGTAAAAGGACCCCAAAGAAAAGTAGCCAGTTTCTTGACTAAAAGTCAAAATGTGCTTGGGCCTCTTAGCAACATTCTCTGTTCCAAAGGCCAAAAATGTCGAAAGTATTTGGAAACTTGTACCTAATCCTTAAAAGGTTTTAGGGATACCTCTCAGAGGGAGGAATTTTAGAGTAGCCAAAAGCCCCATAAAAATAAACAAATAAATCAAGAAAGAAGAAAAAGTACATGAAGTTATCAGAAAAATGTAATAGAGAGATATGGGAGGAGTTGGAGGGGAGTGAGGGGTGATGGATTTGATCAAAACACCTTATATGTATGTATGAAATTCTCAATAAATTATTTATTTAAATAAAATAAACAGAAATAAAGGAAAAAGGAACATAAAACAAAGTATTATAAGTCAGTCTCAGAATATAAGGACAATTTTAATAAATATAAAACTGTCATTTCAATATTAGTAATATAAAAATGAATTTGTAGTCATAAAGAATTATTGAAAATAAAGACTATGACTTGATATACCATTTACAAGAAGCATATATTGATCCTCCACTTGTCTGTACCAAGAAACATTGATTCAAAACAAAGCAATAATTAAGTAGTTATTAAAAAGGCTGGGCGTGGTGGCACATACCTTTAATCCCATTACTCAGGAGGCAGAGGCAGGTGGATCTCTGTGAGTTCAAGGCCAGCCTGGTCTACATAGTGAGTTCCAGGACAGCTGGGGCTACAGGGAGACCCTGTCTCAAAAAGACCAAAAATTAATTAATTAATTAATTAAAAATTTAAAACTCCATGGTTAGTACGGTATTATACCTTTCTTTTTCAAAAATTGTTCAGTCATGTGAACAAATAAATAAAAAAATAAAATAATTTTAAGAGCAATTGCTAGTTATGTTGATGAATTGTTCCATATTTTCCATGTGTCTAAGCTACATCTTACTTAAAATTTCAGATCAATATTTAGATTGATTATTCATTATTTTATGTATATACTCTAATGGATTTTAAACTTTAAAGACTACTTTCAGTTGAGGAAGACCTGCTTTGCCCTTCTTTTAAAATTGTTTCTGTTGATTTATTTATTTTATGAGTGTTTTACCTGCATGGGTGTAAGAGAACCCATGTCATGCAATACTGGCAGAGGCTAGAAGAGGGCACTGGAACCCCTGAAATTGTACTAATGGATGACTATTAGCTTCCATGTGGGTCCTAGAAATTGAACTGGGGTCCTCAGGAAGAACAGCAATTGCTCTTCTGCTGAGCCATCCCTCCAGCCCTCTTGTTCTGACATGACTGCTTTTCCTTACCACCATGTTCTCATTTTCTTATGTCATCTCTGCAACTTTTGTTTTTGCAACTTTTGAAATATTTTACTCAAAGTTTTTATTAGAGATTTTAATGCTTGAATTCTTGGAATTTTAACTCATTTTTTTTTTGGTCTTGATTTTCTTTGATCGTTAACTTCTTCCTAGGGATTTAAGTTTGGTGTGGGCCATTCTTCATGCAAGTGGGAGAATTTAATTGATATAAAATTTTCAATAGAAATTTTGTCCATGTATTTTGTTGTCTTTGCTTTACTTTTACATCAATCTCTGTTTTAGTTCTAACATCACACAGGTTGCATAAATTCAAATCTGATTCATAGTATTATCCAAAGCTTGAATGTATTTGTGGATAACTTTGTCTAATCCTCAAGCTTCCTAAAAACCTTCAAAATCAATGGAGTGTTCACAGGATGCCTCTGGGATGGTATGCAGAGTCCTTTAGCAGGTAGGAAAACACTTCTGTTTCCTGCTTTACACCAGGGACCTTGTTCCAGTTGTTCCACTTTTCCACCTGTGTCTAATCCCAACACACCCCAACTGGACAACTGCCATGTTCCTGGTTGATGTCTGCTGCTTTGCTGTGCTGCACAGCTTTAGTATCAACTTGACACACCTGGGTTGAAGGAGCCTCAATTGGGCAATTGCCTTCATTGGACTGGCCTGTGGCCATGTCTATGGGGCATCTTCTTGATGCGTGATGTGGGAGGGCCCAGCCCACTGTGGGTGGTGCCAACCCTCGGAGTTGGACCTGTGTTGCATAAGAAAGCAGGCTGAGCAGGGATAGGGGGAGCAAGCCAATAAGCAGCGTTCCTCCATGGCCTGTGTTCCAGCTCCTGCCTCCATCCTGCCCTAAGTTCCTACCTTGAACTCTCTGGTGAACTGTGACCCAGGAGATGTAAGCTAAATAAACTCTTTCCACCCCAAGTTGGTAGTGGTCAGAGTGTTTTATCACGACAATGAAGAAACAAACTAGGACTTTTGCGTTAACTCTCTTTTTTTCCAATGTAACTGTAATTTTTAAGTATTGCATAAGGGAAAAGAAGACCTTTATTTGAGAAATAGTTATATTTTAATTTCTTTTTTGGTTTTGGAGGCAGAGTCTCACTATGTAGCCCCAGCTGGCCTGCAACTTGCTGTTTACACCAGGCTAACGTCTATCTCACAAACATCTGCCTGCCTCTCAAGTGCTGGGACTAAAGGCATGTGCCACCATGCCAGGCTAATGTTTAATGTTTGGTTTTGGGGGGGTTATCAAAGATTTTTTATTATAAATTTTCAGAGATGAATAGTTTTGTCCATATCAGAATAAATGATCATATTTGGTGACTGTTAATAGTTTTTCCTTTAAAGAGGTTAAGTGAGATTGTACAATCTTCACATCTCCCCAACTATAAATTTGCATTGTGTTTATGTAACTATGAAAGACTGCACTCTAAAACACAACCCAGAACTACCTGTAGATCTTTTTCAACAATTCATAGAAATAATTAGAAGTGATTTTGGTAAATGAAGTCAGTTCTAATTCCCAGAGAAACCATCATATAAATTTAGCAAAATTAATGTGAATGAAAAACCCACTGTACTTACTCTTCTGAGAGTCAACAGTAGCTTCAGCTGATCCTTTAACAAGAGTTCTAAAGGTTAATTTAAAGAAGAGAACTTAACAGCAAGGCTCATGTGAAATTTTCATGTTTTGGTGTACGGGCCCTTCTTTGCCTCACTGGTGCTCTGGGTAGGCCTATCCCAAGAACTCTTCAACTTTTTCCATCTTCAACACTTTGGAAAGATTTTCTAATCAAGGACTTCACTCTCCTTTTAAGTCTAGGGAATATATTCTAGTTCTCTTTTGATTGAAAATAAAATTTTAGTGCAAGCATTGTCCTCGTTTTTCAAGTATCGATATTATGACTACATTGAATAGAGTAAGGGCCCTTTTCACTATAGATTTACATTTGATTTATTTGTTACACTTCAATATCTGTGAATAAATGTCTAAGTCCTTGGTGACCTATGTTCAGCCATCACTAATGGGTCTCTGTAATGAAGTTGGGCAGAATTCCTGAAAGATGCCGCAGTGGGGGCAGTGTCCTTAGAGACACAAAGACACAACCATAGCAACACATGCAGGTCAAGACACAACAGTAGAAAGACACATATTTAGAAAACTGAGGCAGAACCAATCTGCCTTTCCTTAATTTTCCCCCTAATAGAAGCTGAAAGACAAACCATCCTTAACTCCAGTTCCAGGGAAATCCAAAGCTCTCTTCTGACCTCCGTGGCATTGTACGACACGGGTGTACTCACATACATGCAGGCAATACACTCACGTAAAATAAAAATAAAATATTTTTTAAAAGATGAAAGATTATAAAACTATCCCAACTGCCATTTTCTCAAAAAGTAAACATAAACAAAAACAATTGGAAAACTCAGAGAAGCAATAATTTTTTAACATCTTGAAATAATATGACAATGTAAATATTTCAG
>NW_008345884.1:131681-146473 GCF_000622305.1 Nannospalax galili
AAACTGTTATCCAAATAACAACCATAGAGATGCAACATAGTGCATATTATATAGTTTTCCAACATTCATTTATATTTTACTTCATTTACTTTTTTAAAAAAATTTATTGAATTTTTGTGCATTTCATACAGAAAATCTTTATACCCCTCCTTCCCTTTGGCACCCTCTCACAGCCTCTCCACTGGAGTTCAAACATTCTGTCATTTGTATTAAGGCCTATCACATAAAATTAGTGTCCCCACATGTCCTTTAGTGCAAGTTCTTCCACTGGGATCTAGTCAGCCTATCTAGAGTCCTTTCCTTTAATAAGATCATTTCTTCCTCACCTAGCAGTAATCTTTCTCTATTTTCCATGTTTAGGTGAGACAAATTAACTTAGTTTACCAAGCTAACTGTTGAATATTTTCTCAGGTATACAATGTAATGCACTCTCTTAGGTGGGATTCTCTAGAGGGACAGACCTAGCATACTAGATATGTATTATTATAGTGGATGCATAGACTGTCTTACACAATAAGGGCTAGGTCATCCAACAATGGTCCTGTGTACTCTAGAGAGACAGAAAACTTGGTAGTTTCTCTGTCTATGAAGCTAGATGCCAGAAGTACCAAACCAGTCCTGGAGATCATTAAGTTCCCTGGAGAGTCATTGGTATTCTGTCCATAGAAGGAGATTAAACAAACAGAATCTGATTTCATTGGAGAATTACAGCAGCACTAATAAGTCCACTTGATCTGGGCTGCCAGCTGGAAGATGTCACTAATTTTAAGGGTGCTTCTTTCTACCTCAGTTAATCTTCTCTGGAAACACCTTCCTCAACACATCCATAAATGTGTCTTTTAGGTTGGTTCTAAATCTCATCAAACTGACAAATAAGAACAACTGTTACATATACCAAGATCAAAAATGATAAACAAAAGAAACATTGATATTGCAACATGGTATGATAGTAAAGATACAATATTAGAGGCCTGTAATTTGATTCATTTTCTGTAGCAAGCATAAAAATTTCTGTATAGCACCTAGTGATTTCTGAAGAGTCTCCAAATCCCAGACAAAGAAGTGAAAATATACTAATGAAAATTTTTAAATCATTTTTAATTGACAGTAAAGACTCTCTACAACCATAATAGGTGATCTTAGAATATTGAAAACATTCAATAAAACCTTTCTTTTATTCTTATTTGGGTGTATGTTAGAAAAATTTTGTAACAAGTATACAGTCAATTGTTTAAAATATTCAAAATAAGAATTCAATATTCTATAAATTCTGTTATAAAGATTTTGTATTTTTTAAGATTTTATTTTTGTTTATGTGTATGTGTATGTGTGCTTGCATGTGTATATGAACAAATGTGTGCAGTTGTTCATAGCAATCAAAAGAGGGCATTAGACTCCCTGGGGTTGGAGTTACAGGTGATTGTGAGCTGCCTGATGTGGGTGTTGGAAACCAAACCCTAGTCCTCCAGTGACAGCAACTATTTTTACTACTGAACCATTTCTCCAGCCTCTACATTTTAAAGTCTGTCCATACACATCATAAAAAGAGATTAGGAGTTATCCTATAACAGGTACATTGCCCTTTCTAACATCATAGACTAATAAAAGAAAAAAGAAAAGCTTCAGTACCAGAAATGGACTCCCTCTCTAAAGGCTGTTGACCAGGGGTCCCATAAACCATTAAGCAATACTGGCCATTGCTCCTGCTCTTGGTTACTCACCCGAATTATATGGTAAGACCCATTGCCAACAACACTACATACACGAGCTCTAGAACAAACAAGGAGAAATCAAGCCAGTGCTGACTTCAAACCTCATCTCTACTGGCTAGCAGTCATAGTCCTGGAAAGGGCTATGCAAGCTAATGAAAGGAAAGAAAAATCATTGTCTTTACCTAGTGGTGAATCATGTGAACAACTGGCCTGGCAAGATATGCAATAGTGGCACAGATATTATGGGAGTAACCAAACACTCTTAATTGAATTTAAGGTGTGCTTCCTAGGATGGAGCCCATACCTGACATTGATATCAGACACTGGGGAGAATCTAGTACTAGTTTTATACTAAATAGTTATCGAATCAAACTGACTTTTAATGATTCATTGTAATATCCATACATTAATACATTTATCAACTCTCTCTAGAGAAGTTTCCTTATGCAACAGATGATGATTAACACAGAAACCCACAACCACTCAATGTGCAGAGAGTAAGAGGCTGCAGAGTGCTCATCCCTTAGTAGGACATCTGTATAAAACTTCCGATGCCCAGACTCAGGGATCACGGTGGAAGAGGAGGTGAAAAGATTGTAAGAGCCAGAGGTGGAAGATGGCCACAAGGAAGCAGAATTTCCCAGATAGCTGGTCAGTTACTCATGAAGTCACAGCAATGATGGCAGCATTCATAAGTCCCATGCAAGTTCAAATCAGACACAGTGCCAGCACAGACATTGGGGAGTGATGGATGAGAAGGCTTACTGGTCCATTCTGATACATGGCAGACTGTATCATACCTGCACTCTCACCTGTTCACGCCAGTCACAACTGCCTGCTGGTGCTATCCAATCCTAACCTGGGTTTGGAATCCCATGTTCCTTGCCTGATGACTTCATGTATGAAATTACCTGTGCATCTCAAAAATTTATATGAGATCCTGAATCAGAGCCAACTTCTGAGTGAGATGGTTAAATGAAAAGCAAGAAGTAGAATGAAAGAAAAGATTCTGTATTCTGGGGTCAATACCTGTTCAAAAAATTAATAGCTCCATTTTGTGCTCTCGTTACATATCTTGAAGTGAATTGACTGTTGGTCTAGTATATAAATTTTTATATGAAGAACGTATATTTGTTCATTTGATATCTGATGCATCTAAAAGCACATCCCTAAATAACTTGCAGTATTATGTCCTTGAGTCATGTACACCTCCATGTTTAGTAAACATGTACTAAATGATAATAGAAATTTGACAGAGAAGACATTACCCATTATCTTTGATGCTCATGGTTGTGGTAAAGAGCTTCAAACTGTTCCCAATGAACACTTCTGCCCAATATTATTTACACTGTTATTCAATATCATCTGTTTTCATGTGGCTGAACCTATAATTTTGCCTCCAACTAAACAAATTACCTGTTCAGATAGCATTTCATAAATTGTAATATAAGATACAATTTTCCTCTTTTATATGCATTTCTTTCTGATTTTTTTTGAAAGTTCATATTCTGATAGCAGAAAACTGAGGATGTTCTCTAGCCAATTGCCAGACCTGAGACATTCTTAGAAGAAATGAATTTTGCCAACAGTCAAGTTGGTCATCTTGAAAGTGAATCCTTCCTCATTCCAGCCTTGAAATGAGAACACAACCTTATCAATACTTTGATTGCTGATTTAGGAGATATACTATGAGAAACCAACTAGTCCATATTTGGTTTCTGACAGAGAACTATGAGATAATTTATGTGTTTGTTTTGAAACTATTAATATTAGAAGTAATTTGTGACACACATACATATGTTTACAATAGTGTTATAAACTTTATCAAAATGAAAGGACTTAAATTATTAGCAAAAATTAGGAAAATCATTAGGAAAATAAAATATATTTAATAATTTTCTAATCAGAAAAGCCTTGTAACTTAGAGTATGCTGTAGCTTCAACTATCACAAAAGTATATGTTAAAATTACCAACTTTGATAACATTTATGCCTTTTGTGAAACTGCAGTTTCACAGAGGTGGAAAGGATCGAGCACTATTTCTTATTGTCTATTTTATAGAAAACCATTTTATATATTTCTGCTTTTCTTCTATGGAAAAAATGCAAAGTCTTTCACAGCTAAATTTATATGACTTTTCTCTTATTAGTAGCAAATAGGTTACTTAGAATATTTACTTTTTAAAAATATAAATGAAGTCCTATTATTCACCATAAAATAAGTCAAAACCAGAATAAAGCCAGGTATGGTGGTGCATACCTCTAATCCTAGCAATGGCAGGTGGGTTAATATGAGTTTATGGCCAGCCTGATCTACATAGAGAGTTCCAGGCCAGCCAGGCCTAAAAGCAAGACTCTGTCTCAAAACACAAAATGGAGAAAATAGGCAGGATCTTGAAAGCATTCTGAGCATAGGGAGAGAAGATAGTGAGAAAATTAACCAGAAAACTAGATGTGGATGAAAGCAAATTAAATAATTTGTTGTATTAACCCCATCTCCCAGACACCTTTGACTTCCCTTTGTTTCCTTGATATGGATTCTATTTATGTAACTAATTCAACTGTTTTAACTCTTTTAATTTGGAAGCAGAAATCAAAGAAAAATAATTCATGCACTTATATTTATGACTAATCATCTAACACGATGTTAGTCCTAGGGAGTCTGAAGGCAATAACACTTTCATAAGTATCCAACACATATTAATGAAGTTAGTTGCCCCTCTGGTCTCTGCATAGATAACAACAGCCCTGTTGACCTTTCTCCAACTGACTAAACAGTTATTTGTCAGCAATAGATGCCTAGAATAGCTTCACCTGAAAATATCAGGACCACACAAGGACTGAGTTCTGAGCATGGTTTGTTCTCAGGCCATTCATATCCACCTTTCTCAGGCCATTCATATCCTCCAAATACTCAGGAACTGGTAGATTTTTCTAACTTGGTTATACACTGTAGTATTAAGAAATTTCATGTATCCAAGTGTTTGATAAAGAATTTAATCTTGTCAATAAAATAAGATATGGTCTTTGCCCTTTGTAGTGAGTGTGTGTGTGTGTGTGTGTGTGTGTGTGTGTGTGTGTTGGGAGACGGTATAATCTCTGCCTGGAAAGAGTGCCGGGTTACCTAAGGCCCTTAATTCATTCAGGATAGTATTAAAATGTCATTTATTATTGGAGGCTTGTCATATTAGAAAATTAAGTATCACGTAGCATCACTTTATTTGCAGTTTGAATGAACAACAAATCAACGAATTGTATTTCTGTAATAGAACCCTAGTACAAATTCTGAGCACTAAGATCTAGTGTGCTTCCCTGTGGGCAATGCCTGGGTCATTTGTCTGACACTGGTGCTAAAAAAGCGATGTGCTTGACTCCAAAGAGAAAGACAATGGATGCTCTACAGTTGGTACGTCCCACGACTGCTGTATTTGCAACTGGCCTTTCATCTGCTTTCATTTCTCCATAAACCAGACCACCAGAAGAATAATTTTCAATAATCTCTGTATTCCTAGTGAATTATCAAAACAGTATAGAATTGGAAACTGCGGTTAGTGTCAGAACTTAGAAGACTTTTGAAAAGATTGTATTTTGACTAATGTTTATAATTGGCCTAAGTTAACACACAAGAGACAAATGATCCTATTTGAAAGGCTAGAAAAATGGATACAACCTCTTTCAGATTTCTTTCAGTAACACTAATGCTAAAATAATCTTACACAGTTCTGTGATGCAACCAAATAACTGGAAAAAGTTAAAAACAAGTATGAGTGTTTATGTTCTGGATTATTAAACTAACCTGAAAATTAGTTTTTAAAGTTCATAAATTAATTTTAAGATCGAACATAAAAGCTACTACTTTTTGAACATGACTTGTACACTTTGTAAAGTCGGTGTAGAAAGTGAAATCAAGGTTACTAGTAACCACTCACACTTTTTTTTTTGACAGGATCTCCCTAGTCCCAGCCAGTCTGGAAGTCACTATGTGGACCAGACTGGCCTCGATCTCACAGAGATCTGCCTGCCTCTGACTCCTAAAGGTATGTGCCACAATGTCCAGCACCACTCACTCACACAGTCAATAAATACCAGTCAAATTCTGATTCAGATCTGTTTGATTTCTAAGCCTCATTGTTCCAACACTGACAGGTCGCCTTATGTTACTTTAAAGCAGCTCCGCTTTTCAATATGATTTCATATTGCTTGAATGATTGACTTTGAAAACTCTTTCACTGTATATGTGTAGAGGTGGTTTCTAGATATATTATTAAAATTTTGAGGGGGGCTGACTTAAATTATATTACATATTATTTTAAATATGTAGGTATATATTAAATATATATGATATTAAAAAGATATTAGTTTATGAGACATTTAATTTATTCCAGTGCCTGTTTTTTACTGGACTCTTGTCCTCTACAAATTTAATCAAGTCTCTGTCATCCTTTCAAACTTGTGGTCTGGCACTCACTCTCATTAACTTTGTTATCTCTGTTGATTTTTTTGATGGAAGCATTTTTCAAGTAAGGACTAGGAATTTGAAACATTTCTTTCTTAGCCACCTATTTATTCATTAGCTTTACACTGTAACCTCTCTTCCCCTCATTTCATCGTTATGTCTCATGGTCATGCATGCCAAGTAAGCCATGGCTTTCTTCTCACTGACAAACATGTTGCCCTTGCTCCCTCGCCCTGGTGGTTGCCTGTTTTCTTTACAATACTTGATAATACCAGCTGGCCAGTCTTCAGTCTGTTTGTGTTCCATGACTTGACTTTCCTCAGCAACCCCTGGACTCATTATCGTATCCTTTTTCTGTGTGTCCTCTGTTGTCCTCAAGATTCTGTCCATGGCCTTATTCTGTAATTTTTCCATAGATGACTTTATCATATATGTTTTTAATTTGGTTCTACAACTACCTCCAGCCCAGATATGTTGGCTGAGTTTCAGATGAATAAAGGTGTTAATACAGATCCCCAGGGTATGAAAAGAGGGAGAATACATGAAGCTTCAAGTCTATCATACATAAAATGAACACACCACCTTTCTAAATATTTGTTTCTGTGTTCACCATCACATTCCCCTCACCTCATGTTCCATCTAAATCTTCTTTGGAATTCTCCCCTCTTACACTGTCTTGTGTCTTCATCACTGATTGTTATATTTTATCATTTCTCTATCATCCTTTCCCCTGCCATACAACAGTGCTTTATTTATAGCATTTGACACGGAACTGAAACTCGCTGATACAAATTCACCACTGAAAACACATTATTGGCAGAGAATCTCCACTGCCTAGGGTAGCACTATTTAGCATGGCTTTCTGGCTCATTCTTATTCTCTGTAGCCTCGTGGAAAAGACAGAAACAGAATTTGTGGGTTATGCACAGGTTTTGCAGAAGTATATATCATACTTTACACATATTTATTGTGGGTGCGTGTGCCATAGCATACATATTAAAGTCAGAGACCAATCTGTGAAAGTTAGTTCTTTCCACCATTTTGTTTCAGATGATTGAACTCAGGTCAGCAATCTTGCAGCAAGTGCTTTTTTGTGCTGAGATATCTCACTAGCTGCTGGAAGTATCTGTTCATTTTGTTATGTCTTCAATAGAGATGCCTTCAAGTGCTGGTATTCCAAATAAATGAATATATAAGCTATTCAAACCATAATTTCACATCTAATTCTCAAAGGAACTTTATGATACAGATGTTATAATCTTAATTTTATACAAGACAAAACTGAAGATTAGAGAATTCAAAGTTCTTGAAAAGGTTATAAAATGGACTTAAATTTATATGAACTAGCATTAAAACATACACACTTAACTATTTTAAATATGTTGTCTCAAGGCAGTTAGCATTATTTTAAACCTGAAAATGTAAAAAATAGAGTGAATTCTTTTCATGAAAAAGTGCTTATTAAATACTTTAAAAAACTGATTTTGTATAATTTGCCTGTATTCTTTCAATTTTTTGTTTGTTTTATGATTTAAGACAAGGGCTCACTATGCAACCCTGGCTAGCCTGGAACTCCTGACAATCATCCTGCCCCATCCTCCTGGATACTATATTATAGGAGTTACCATTCCTGGCTTTGTCCTGTACTCTTAAGACAGGTATTTAAAAATATTCAGTGATGATTGCTTATTGGGTGTTACATGTTGAGGAACATAGATAACAGAGAATGCTCTACAAACTTAATGAGTTGCCTCTGTAATTTGCCTATAATATGGACATACACAGATATTAAGTGCAACAACAGAAGTGTTTACAACAGTTTCTTAATGAGGTTGGTTTGATGTCATTCATAAAAAGGAGACTTACTCCTTATTTCCAAAGCTAATTGAAACCAAACAAGGAGAAGGACATTCTAGCCAAATAGTACATCATGAAATAATGAGTTGGGGAAAATCCTGAAGAGCACATATTGTAGGGGCAGAGAAGGAAAGCTAGAGGAAGGGGAAAATGTTGATGACTAAGGTAGAGGGGTAGACAGGGATGCAGTCTTACAGTATCTTATACTAAAGAATATACATTTTATCTTGTAGTCAACCAGTCATCATTCAAATCACTGAACAAAAGGCAGCATGCAAAGATTTACATTTGAAGAACATTATCTCTAATTAGAAAGTTGATTTTTACTTCTGTAATATTTGTACCATTATTGCACCAGTAGGCATATCTTGCTAGACCACTTGTTATTGCAGTTTTCAGGAATCACAGTTGGGCAAGGTCATACCCAAACTTTCTGTTTGGGTAGCTTGTATTGCACCTCCGAGTGCAATGAGAGCTAGACAGTAGAGGTAAGATTTGGAATTCAGCACTGGCTTGATTTCTCCTTGTTTGTTCCAAAGCCATGTACATAGTATCTTAAGCAATAGGGTCTTACCGTGACATTCTGGTGGATAAGCAAGAGCAGGGGCCGTGGCCAGTATTGTTTGAGGGTTTATGGGATTCCTGGTCAATAGGGAGAGTCCATTCCTAGCACTGGGCTTTTACGTTGCTAGCCTGTGGTATCTAGTAGGGATACTTCCTGTTATAAGGTAGCTCGTTTTCATCTCTTTTATAAGGTATATGTATATACTTTAAGTACCTCCCATAGTGGTAGGTTTCCATATGGCTTTTTCTGAAGACCATTAGTGTTACTCCTGTTATAAGGTAGCTCGTTTTCATCTCTTTTTATAAGGTATATGTATATACTTTAAGTAGCTCCCATAGTGGTAGGTTTCCATATGGCTTTTTCTGAAGACCATTAGTGTTATAACTTGCATTGATATCAGGCCTAGGAACCCAAGGCTAGACATCCCCCAGGCCATGAGAGAAAGCCTAATACAACTATTCTGCTAAATAGATACAGTATTAAACTGTTTTCTAATGACTTACTATTATACACATGGATTAATGCATCTCTCAGCTCTCCACAGAGAAGATTCCTTATACAGTAGACGTTGATTAACACGAACTGCAACTGACCAGCATTTAGAGAATAAGAAGCTTCATATTGCTTATCCATAAATAGGACACCTACATCAAAATTCTACCTCCCAAGGTTCAAGGAACATTTTTTTTAATTTTCTTAAAATTTAATAACCACATGATTAGAAGAAGCATTTCATTACAGCTTTAACATAGTAACACATTCCAGAGCAAGAATACATCTTTTTCAAAGGTGGCTATAAATTTTTAGATTCACAGTTTAATTAATACAGTCATACAATATTGAACTCAGTATACCCTGTAAGACATAAAATTGAATGAGTTTTTACCCTTTAAAGAAGATCTACATTTCATTTTAAGATATGCTCCTTCCTACATTTTTAATGCTACTAACACTTACATGTTTGCACATATGTCTTTAATCTCTGTGTATCTGATTATTACTAGTCACAGTTAGTTATACTCGGATCCTTATTACCTGAGTATGGATATAAAGTCATCAGGTAGATTTCACTGGTAATGTTTATAACTTCTACTATTTAATATGAAGTAATTTTTTAAAAAATTTAATAACTACATGATTAGAAGAAGCACTTCATTACAGCTTTAACATATTTAGTAACACAATCCAGATCAAGAGTACATCTCTTTCACAAGTGGCTGTAAGTTTCTAGGTTCACAGTTGAATTAATACAGTTATACAATATTGAACTCAGTATAAGCCCTGTAAGACATAAAATTGAATGAATTTTTAACCTTTAAAAAAGATTTCCATTTCATTTTAGAATATATTGTTTCTTGCAGAAAGACTCATTGTTTTTGATACTAACATTGAGGTGCTGGCGCATGCATCTCTAATATGTTTGTATATGATTATTACTAGTCATAATCAGTTGCACTTGGATCCTTGGTGCCTGTGTATGTCTGTAAAGTCATCGGGTAGATTTCAATGGTAATGTTTATCACCTCTACTAATTAACATGATATAAATTTCCATGCTTCCTCCTCAAATATAATACAATTTTTAATTTGTTGATTTTGTGTGTGTGTGTATCACACAGAACATCCCAAACCATCTTATTCAACTATACATCCACTTCCCAGATGGCACCCTCCCACAGCTTCCCTCCCCCTACTAGAGCCCTTATACTCTGATATCCGTGCTACTGTCTGGTGGTGTTGGCATCCCCAGCCATTCCCCACTACTTGTCCATCTGGTGAATCTAGTCAGCCTATCTAGAGGTCTTTGTTTTAGGATGGTCAGCTGTTCCTCATCTAGCATCAATCAGTTGTCAATATTCCTTTAGATAAGATTGGGGTCTGCTGTTAATTTTCCCAGTTCTATGCTGAGTTACTATCTGGGATTCCCTTTGGCCACCTTGGCCAACAACTCAAAAGAAGCTATCCCCTATCTGGCATTGTTGCTTGTTATGCAGCCTTTAGCTATACATATGGACTCTTATGAAGCTATGTTGGCCCCTTGAATCTTTGGTATACTTTCCTTTTGGGTATATAAGGCCATACATTTGGCCCAGAAAAACCAATTTATTTTTACTCTTAAGGTCGTTTGAGAATCTGTTTCTAATGGGTCACATGGGCTTAGGAGGAGCCCCTGGCTCTTTTCTTTTACCATTCCCACTAGGAGAACATAAGTAAAAGGTCCTACTTGACCGTGGCTGGGTTTTTTTGGAAGCATAGAGGAAATAATTCCTCTATATTGACCCTCCTCTTTGTAGACTGGACACTGGTTCAAGTCCATCTGGTGGGGTTTCCTCAGCCTCATTGATCAAGAGGACAGGTGACCCACCACAATTACAGGACATTTTGAGAGATGCTCATAGTCCCCTGGAACTAGTCGACCCAGGAGGGCAAGGAGCAAAAACTGTCCTTTATGTCCCACTGACCAAATTATTATAGGCCTCAAAGTATGTCTGTTAAACATCCAAGAAGGTTAGTTCCACCAGATGGGTACTTTTAATTATTCTATGTCATGTAAATAAATCTTGGGCAAAGACCAATTGTTCTGAGACAAACCTTACTTAGACATATATTTCTTGATCTGCTAAGTATAATTTGTCAGTAGGTTGTAGTAGTAATATAGTTCCCTCTGGTTTTCAAAACTAGCTAGGCATTGTTTATCTCTCGGGCATTATTTATCTCTCACATTGTCTCACCCATCCATCATGGTTTCCCCAATTAAGGTGCCCCCATTTTCTCCTTTCTCCCTTAATAATGCCCTTCTCCTACAGTCCTACCTCTCTTGAGCTCCTTCTTTCCCTTTATCCCCTAGGTTCCTTGTATACCCTTCCCTCCCCACTCACTTAAACTAACCCAATTTTTAGCCATCTCTCCCTTTATTGAGGCCTGTTTCCTACTGTTCTTCTCTTTCAGGTTCTTTCTTTTTCTTTACCTCCCTGATTCCTTTCCATTATCCTGGTTCTTGTAGTTATGTCTGGATACATACTCAATTATCAGGGTTTGGTTCTAGGAACCACATAGGAGGGAGAACATATGTCAATTTTTTTTTCATGAATCTGTGTTAGTTCACTTAGAATAAGAGTTTCCACTTCCATCCATTTACCTGAAAATTTCATGATTTCATCTTTATTTACTGCTGAGTAAAACAACATGGTATAAATGAACCACATTTTAATTATCCACTTGTCAATTGAGGGACTCTTAGCATGCTTCCATCTCTTAGCTATTGTGAAAAGAGCAGCAACAAACATTGATGTACAAGTATCTCTGCAATAGAATGAGTTCTTTGGGTATATGCCAAGGAGTGGTATAACTGGGTCAAATGGTAAGTTCATTTGTAGTTTTTTAAGAGTTCTCCAGACTGCTTTCCATACGGGTTGAACAAGTTTGAAGCCCCACCATCAGTGGATGAGTGTTCCCCTTTCCCTACATCCTCTCCAACATTTGGTATCATTTGTTCTCTTGATCGTAGCCAGTCTTACTGGGGTAAGATGAAATGTTAAAATGGTTTTAATTTACATTTCCCTAATTATTAGTGATGTTGCACATCTTTTAAGATGTTTCATAGCCATGTTTACTTCTTCTTTTGAGAACACTCTGATCAGCTCTTTAGCCCATCTTTTCATTGGGTTACTTCTTGTCTTGATTCTCTGTTTTTTGAGTTTGTTATATATTCTGGATATTAAACCTCTGTCAGATGTGTCGCTGGTGAAGATTTTCTCCCATTCTGTGGGTTTTCTGTCCGCTTCCCTGGTCACCTCCTTTGATGTACAGAAGGTTTTTACTTTCATGAGGTCCCAATTGTTAATTCTTGACCTCATTTCCTGAGCAATTGATGTCCGGTTTAGAAAATCCTTTCCTACACCTGTATCTTGTAGGATTTTCCCAATGTTTTCTTCTAAGAGTTTCAGGGTTTCAGGCTTTACATTGAGGTCTTTTATCCATTTGGAATTGACTTTTGTGCAAGGTGAAAGATAGGGGTTTAGTTTCATTCTTCTACATGTGGAGATCCAGTTTTGCCAGCACCATTTGCTGAACATGCTGTCTTTCCTCCAGTGTATGTTCTTCGCCCCTTTGTCAAATATCAAGTGCCTGAGATTGCATTTACTCGTATTTGGGTCTTCAATTTTGTTCCATTGATCTATGGGTCTATTTTTGAGCCAGTGCCTTGTTGTTTTTATGACTATAGCTCTGTAATACAACTTAAAATCTGGTATAGTAATCCCCCAGCATTGCTCTTAATGCTCATGGTTGTTTTGGTAATCTAAGGTCTTTTGTGCTTCCATATGAATCTTAGGATTTTTTTTTCCAATTCTGTGAAAAATGTCATGAGGATTTTGATTGGCATTGCATTGAATCGAGAAATGGGTTTTGGTAGGATGGTCATTTTCTGAATATTAATTCTTCCAATCCATGAGCATGGGAGGTTCTTCCATCTTCTGATGTCTTCCTCAATCTCTTTCTTTAACAATGTAAAATTTTCATTGTAGAGATCTTTGGTGTCTTTGGTTAAGTTTATTCCAAGATATTCTTCCAAGTGAAGCCAGCCATGGCCAAGCAGGACCTATGACTTATCATCACACAGATGAAACCGGTAAAAGAAAGGAGCCAGGGGCTCCTCCCAAGCCCATGTTACCCCTGAGGAACAGATCCTCAATGACCTTAAGAACAAAAATAAATTGGTTTATCTGGGCCAACTGTAGGGTCTCAAACACTCAAAAGGAACATATAACCACAGATTAAAGGGGTCAATATAATTTTTTAAGAATTCATATGTACAGCTAAAGGCTACATAACAATAAATAATGCCAGACAGGAGATACCTTCCTTTGAGTTATTGGTCAGGGTGGCCCAAAAGACTCCCAGTAAGTCAAGACAGTAATCCAACATAGATCTGCGAAAATGAACAGCAGACCCCAATCTTATCTAAATGAATATTGACAACTGATTGTTGCTGGATGAGGAACAGCTGATCTTCCTAGACTTTAAATATAAATGTATGTTGAATTTTGTCAAAGGTCCTCTCTGAATCTATTGAGATCACCATGTGGTTCTTATCTTTCTGAGTCCAGTTATATGATTTATAACATTTATTGACTTATGTATATTGAACCATCTCTGCATCTCTGGAATAAAGCTGACTCAATCATGGTAGATGATATTTGAGATGTGAGGCTGTATGAGGTGTACAAGTATCTTTTGAAAATTTTTGCATCTATGTTCATTAAGGATATGGGTCTATAGTTTTCTTTTTGGGTTGTATCTTTACCTGGCTTTGTATTACAGTGATTCTGGCTTCATAGAAAGAACTTAAAAGTTCTCTCTCCATTTCTATCTTTTTGAATAAATTAAGTAGTATTAGATGTAGGTCTTCTTTAAATGTCTGATAGAATTCTGTAAATCTACCTGGTCCTGGGCTTTTTTTAGTCGTAAGGTTTTGTATTACTGTTTCAATTTCTTTTTGTGTTATGGGTCTGTTTAAGCTGTTAATCTCTTCTTGGTTTAATTTTGGTGGTTCCTATGCCTTTAGATATCCATCCATTTCTTTTAGGGTTTCAAACTTAGTAGCATATAGGTTTTTAAAGTATTCGCTTATAATGTTCTGTATCTTTCTGGTGTCTGTTGTGATGTTTCCCCTTTCATGTCTGATTTTGTTGATTTGGAGGTGCTCTTTCTTTCTTTTGTTTAACTGGGCTAGCAGTCTCTCAATCTCATTTATCTTTTCAAAGAACCAGCTCTTGGATTCGTTAATTCTTTGTATTGTTTTCTTTGTTTTGACTTCATTAATTTCTGCCCTGATTTTTGTTACTTCTTCTTATCTGCTTGGTTTGGGTTTAATTTGTTGTTGCTTTTCAAATGTGTTGAGTTGCAATGTTAAGTCATTTATCTGTGTTCTTTCTGATTTTTTGATATAGGCACTTAGAGCTATAAACTTCCCTCTAAGGGAAGCATGTCCTAGAGGTTTTGTTTTTCAGCATGTCATTGAGGTTTTGTTGTGCTGTATTGTCCTTTTTATTTAGTTCCAGGAATACTTTTATTTCTTTCTTAATTTCTCTATTGACCCATTCATCATTTACTTCTGTGTTGTTTAATCTCCATGTATTTATGTGGTGATTAGGGCTTCTTCCAGCGTTGATTGTAAGGTTTATTGCATTGTGGTCTGTTAGA
>NW_008345884.1:146980-158571 GCF_000622305.1 Nannospalax galili
CTTTAAGATAGTGTCTATCCTTGAAAGTGAGATGAGTGTCTTGCAGACAACAAAAAGATGGGTTTTGTTTCTTAATCCATTCACCGAGTCTGTGTCTTTTGACTGGGGATTTCAGTCCATTGATATTTAAAATTATTAACAAAAGATGAGTATTGAATCCTGTCATTTTTATTTTTGTTTACATTCTTGATATAGCTGTACTCCTTCTACATTTATACCTTCATGGGATTTCTTTCTGAATCCCCTTGGATATAGCCATTCCTTTCTTCAGCTCTTTGTATTTCTTCTAGAACTCTCTGAAGGGCTGGTTTTGTGGACATGAATTCCTTCAGACTATTTATATCATGGAAGATTTTTCTTTCCCCTTCAACTATAATAGACATTTTGGCTGGGTATGGTAATCTGGGTTGACATCTGTGGTCATTTAAAACAGGGAATACTTTTTTCCAGGCTCTTCTGGTTTTCATACTTTGCACTGAAAAGTCAGCTGTAATCCTAATGGGTTTTCCTTTATTTGTGACTCCTCCAGAGTACTATTGGTATTTGGTGGGGATACGTTATTTTGGTTTCTCATGTTATTATTTTTTCTCTGTGATTTTGACATGTGAATTTCTTTCATAGTTTCTGATTCCTGTGTGAGGTTCAAGCCTTCAAGTTTAGGTCTGCTTCTTTTTGTAAACTTAATGGTCTTTGTGGCTTACTTTTTGGACATGAAAACCTAGCTCCTCTAAGGTTTTGGTTCTCTCTTTCGATTTGATATTGGAGTGGCCAGATTGCTTTTGTCTTCCAGAGTTCCCACAGAGGCCTAAGTCAGATGAGGATCAGATGCTCTCAACCTTTCTCCTAAGTTCTGGATCCCTCCAGGAAAGATTTTGGCCTCAGGAATTTGGGGAGCCAATTTTCCTGGGAGCAGGTCCCTGGAAAGGTACTGTTCTAGGGCTGCTTATGGCTGTGCCACCCAGAGATGCAAAGGGAGTTGGGGCCGGGAAGAGGCCCCAAGGGATCCTGGGGACTGCACTGAGGAACTGGGTTGGTCTGGATGCAAAGGATCAGGAAGGGGAAAGGTCAGCCCCAGCGTCCAGGAAAGAGCCTGGTGGGTTGTGCAGCCCAGGGAATCAGAGGGAGATAAGGGCCGGACCAGGCCCAGAGTGCTCCTGGGTGAGAGGCTTATGCATAGTGCAGGCCCAGGGAAGCAGAAGGAGGTGAGGGCCAGGCCAGGCCCAGAGGGCTCTTAGGGACCTGATAAAGGAACTGGGTTGATCTGGATGCAAAGGATCAGGAAGCAGTGGTGGTTTCCTCTGTGTCTAGGGTACCAAGACAAGGAATTGTACAGGACTCAGGCTAGGAGGAAGACCTCAGGGATCATTTTGGAAGAGGTACTAGAAACACTGTAAGACCCAGAGGAGGTGGATGACCCAAGGAAACTTCTCCAGACAGCTGATCAGTTACTCAGATAAACTCACAGCAATAGTGACAGCATGAACATGTCCTATGCAAGCTCAACCAAGAAAAAAATCCCAGCATAGATGTAGGGAAGCGGGTTTAAGAAACCCCAGCTCTACCAGAGGAACTATTGGCAACTGACAACTGTTAGGAAGGGGAGATTCAGTCTTGTTTAAAGTTGAGAATCAGTAGGTTGATCAGGCTCCAGTAGATAAACCCACAAACCCACACCAAAGAGCATTTGGAGACAAAAACCCGACAAGATATCCGTATATATATATACACACACACACACACACATGAATTTGGTGTAGGGGATGCAGACACAGAAGGGCTCTAAATATGATCAAAATATATTGTATCAAAATAAAAATTTCAATAAATTAATAAAAATAGAACAAAGAAAGAACGTTATCTCAATAAAGTGCAAAAATTGAACTGGAGAGGGTATATCAGATTGGGGAATCACATTCGTATCAGCTCTTGTGAGAGTAATTAAACAAAAAGTAGGAGGAAGTCTCAACAAGGCTTGTCCAGGGATTGAATAAGAAGGATAAAGAAAATAAAGATATTCTGGGTGATTTAGAGTCTGTTTCTGATTTGGGAAGCCAGTTAGAAGGTAAAACCATTCACTGAGTTAGAAAATATAGTAATATATTATTATAAGGGAGAAATCACAAAGCTCTATTTGAAAGGAAGGTCTTCTTTCTCCTGAGACTCCTTAGGAAGCTCATCTTTTGAACAAGCTCTTACAGAATAATCGTACAGAACTCAACATCATTGTACAAAATGATAAAAGACAAAATCTCAGAATTATTCAGAGAGACTGTACACACATTCAAATGTTTTACAAAGTAGTTTACATTTTTACTTAAAAGACATGTGACATCTTTCAAAACATTCTGAAAGTAAAATTTATATTCTTGAGTAACACATTTTAATCACTTTTGGCATTTTTCATCATTTCTTTAAGTATGGATAGAAAATATACTGGTTTGGCAGAGTAATTCTTAATCACAAGTGACAAATGACAGATAATGAAAACTCATTCTGATTAGACTATGGACTTTACAAAAGTTGCTATAAATGGCATTACTGTACTAAAGCAAAATTAAAGTACTAAACTTTTAATCTAAGAAAATGTAGTCATTTGCATTTGTTTATCTGCTTCCTGCTAGAGTTTTATGAACTAATTGTTTCTTTCACATGACCTCTTTTGGTTACACATGAAGTATATGGCTTCCTTACTGACTTCTAGCTTTCCTTACTGCCAAGTTATTATGAGCTCAGTGTGTCATTAAAGCCTTTCAATTATACTGAATTGATTTTTACAGAAAGAACTACCACTAGCAAGTTCGAGTCAGCATTAGATAATAATTTTAGCATTCACTGAGAAATTGTGTGTTATCTGTCTGAGTGGAGGGACTTCTAATATACAATGCCATGCACTGTGGTTTTCCTTCTGCTCTAGATAATGATAAAGATGAATTACACAGTTCTGCTTGTGGACTTAAGTTGCAGTGAACAAATACATGTGCCAGTATGGGTACTTGTAATCATGCTAAGATCAAATACAGTAACCTTTACAATAAACATCACAAATTTTGTATCTTCATGGTACCTTTGCTGCCAGGAGAACGAGTTAAAGGTGGACACTTTAGTATAAAACTTCTGGGATCCACATGCCTGTGACTCATGGAAATACTAAGAAGTATTTTTCAGTAAATTGTATGGTAAAACTTACCAAGACAGCGCTGGAAAAAGGATATAGCATCATCTAGATAGGCTATTCATTTGCAGCCTGAATATCTGTGATAGCTAATTTTGATTGTCAGTGTAATTGGATAAATATCAGGGGCATTTGTATGGCACAAGTTTGGCTATGTCTATGGAGAATTAACTGAGGGAGGAGGACACACTCTGAGAGTTGATGGTACCATCGGTTGTGCTGAGACCCCCACACTGAGTAAATACGGAAAAGCAAGAAGCAAACCAAGGATGAGCATTTCCCTTTCACTGTTTCCTGATCGCTAAGATTTGGGCAATCAGTCTTCCTCCACCAATGGCACCAGCTGGGCCACTGCCATACCTTGCACAATGATCAACTGCATTTCTTGAATTGTGAGCTAAAGCAAATCTGTCCTTCCTTAAATTCTTTTTGCTTGGTATTTAGTTACAGTTATGAGAAAGTAGCTAATACAATATCATTTTCCACAAAACTATCTCTGGAAACTGATTAACTTGAATCACTCAAGTGATTGGAGTTGCAAAAAATTTTGCATTATGTTTTCTTTAAACTCATGTGTGTATATGCTTGCATTCATGTATATGCACATGTGTGTGGGAATATACGTGTCTTTGTACTTGTATAAAGAGGCCAATGTTGGATGCCATTTTTTTATTATTTTCTGATTTATTTCTTCCTTAAACTTGGTGCTTCTGATCTTTTTCCTAGACTGGCTGGCAAGCAAGTCCATGGAATCCACCCATCTCTAATTCATAGCCTTGGGGTTATAGACATTTGTGGCTAAGCACAGCTTTTATGTGGGGATTAGGAGTCCACAATTAAGAACTCACACTTGAGCACCACTCTTATCCACTTATCATTGTACTGACACTATTTTTGCTTGGTGCACCTTATTTCAAGGTGTATTATCGTGTGAATTTGTACTGATAAAAGGTTTTCTTTGAGGAAACACTACTTATTTTTGAAAAAGAATTTATTTCTATATTTTTGTTGTTAAAATTACAAATGTTGAATATAAATTCAGTATGTTTTGGAATTTTCTTGCCATCCATTCTATTCAATTAATGAATAAGTAAGCTTATTGACCTTTTACAGTTTATTCCTATGTGACTACTGGCGTCCCTTTGGGGGCACACAAAATCTTCAACTTTAAGTGTCTTATAATCCAGCAAGAGAATAAGGAACACACACAAATATATACAAATGATTTTCTATAAATCATAGAGTATGAACAAATTCGAGTGGAGTAAGGAAAGTAGAGAAATGCTTAGGTGACTTGACACTTGATCTTTACCTTTAAAGATACATCAGATTCCAAGATAGCCAATGTAAAGAGCAAGAGCTGATGGTAGGTATATGAAAATGACATTGCAGATATTATAAGATATTAGATGTCGTGTTACAAAAGATCTATTCCTATTCTGTTTTGGTAAGAAAGCAAATGCCTTAGGCTTATGTGTGGTGACATGGTCAGATCTCTTTTTTTCAATCACTCCAGGACTCTAGTCTACCACCAATATACGAAAGGCTTGGAAACTGCTGCTCTCATTCTTAGAACATGAAGTAAAGCTTTTATAAGCCCTTTAGAAAATCAAGGTCACAGGGCAAACTGCCATTCTAAATCTGGAAAGAGGCAGGTATAAGCAATTATAGCCAAAATCAGCTCCTCTTAAACAGAAACTGCAAGAGCCATAAATGATGGAAATACTTAAATGGTTACTGATAAATTAACATAGCATTCAAGCTACAGTGCTGAGAAGGCATGGGATGTGCACATTTTCATTGGTTTTAACTCCAGGAGCCTAGCCAATAACCGCATTGTGAAGAGCTACCAAACATTGAAAAACCATTCTTCATAGCAAAAGCTCCTCTTCAAAAAATGAGACACTTTGCCAGAGCGTCACTTCACTTGGGGGAAGATATTTTCTGAATCTCTTCACCTGCCTAAGGAAAGAATACAAAACCAAGAAAAGCTTCTAAAAGTCATCAAACAAGAACACAGTCCCACTAAAATAATGACGTTTCACCCCAAACTAGTTTTCCTCCACACTATGCTATCACATCAACAGAGTTCTGCCAAAACAACAGATTGTAGTTGCAAGAGCTACAAGAATAAGGACACCAGAAGTCTGTGGAAGCTGAGACCGGCAATGAGAGCAAACACTAGCTATACCACAGCTTCTTCGACTAACATAAACTTGAGCATATAGACACTTTGCTTTAACCACATCACATTCAGTTTTCTTTTAAAAATGTAATTACATTTATTTATTATTTGTGGCTTGCGTGTGTCCTCATATACATCTTTAAGTCAGAGTTCAACTTGCAGTAGTTGATTCTCTCATTCTATGGTATGTGACCCAACTCAGGTCATCAGGCTTGCCAGCAATCCCCCCTACCCACTGAGAAACCTTGCCAACTTCATGTCCAGTTCTCAAGAAAACCTTACAAAGCATGCATGTTGGTAAGAGAAACATAGTCTGAAAAGACAAATTAAGCATCAGAATCAGGCTCAAAAGATATTGATGCTGGAATTATCAGGGGTTTAAAATAACTGTGAGTTCTAAAATAAACAGTTTCCATGAGAGAGGACGTGGGCATTGAAAGCAGAGATGGAATGTCTTAGAATTATAGTGAAATGCTAGAATCAAAAGTATTCTTAGGGAAGTATCCCATGACTTATGCTGAGATTTTCACTTAGTAACCTGGCTTCCTGAAGCAATGGGGCCCAGTCACGCAGAGTAATTCTATTTAAACTCTGTTTTGGTAATTTGAAATTAGCTTAATGAGTAGTGGGTTTTCATTAGGATTTTTCATACATCTCTAATTTTAATTAACCCAGTCACTACCACTCCTCTACCCTATCCCTTTTCCCCATCCCTGCTTAAGCCTTAAAGCTCAGTATCTCCCACTTCTTTCTTTTCACATGTGTTCTACTGTTCCTCAAAGTTGAGTTGTGAGGAAGCAAGCTTGCACAGGTCTTTTCACAGTCCCTTTCTTTGGGCTAGCCCTCCTCTCCACCCTGGGTCTCCCCAATACTCCCACTACAGTATCTGCTTAAGCTTTTCTGCCCCCAGTATTCCATCTCACTTCTTCCATTTTAGCTATACTCTGCTATCGCCCTTTAATGTGTCCCCTATGAGTTACTGGTCAGGGAGGTATCAGAGGTAAGCTACTGCTGTTTCCCTTGGTTACCCATCATAGCTATGTAGTAAGACCCTATTTCTAGATACAACACAAAGTTTGACTACAGGACAAGTGCAATGTATCTCAATTCAACCAGGAAATTTCCTCTCTGCTGGCCAACTTTCATAGTGCTGGGAAGTGCTATGCTGACTGCTGAAGGAGAAAAGAAATCAATAGACTTAGGCAGTGCTGGACCCTGCATGTTTCAATACTGAACTGTCAGAAAAGATGTGCCCACTGGTACAATACTGGCATGACCCTATATCGGGGGGCAGGGGTAACTAATATATTTCTGACTGGATTTTAGGCCTGCTCCAAAGGAAGGAATTCCTTGCCTACTGTAATCATGGTCAATATCCTATGACTGGATGGGGAGTGTCGTATGTCATGCCCAGAGTAGAATCACCTATTGATATTTTGCTAAATTGTCACTCTGTCAAATTTCATTCTAAATATTTATGTTTATAACCTTAGACCTGGAGTATTCTAAACCTTTGTCAGAAATGGTTCTTTTTGTAGTGTACAACAGTAAATAGGTGTGTCAAAGTTCTGAGAATAAGAGAGCAAATGCTCAACCCTAAATGATACATCTATACTAGCCCCACCACCAAGGTCCAGAGAACATGTCTTCTGGACATGATATGGATATCGAAATCTTGAACTCATAGCAGCTATGCTACCTGCACAAGACCTACACAAGATAAAGCCAGCCAAAATCCTAGCATAGTTGGCTTAGATGATCTCTAGGCCCCATCCTGTTTGGAGGAGTTACTCTCTGTGGATCATGCTGGGGGAGGTAGAATCTTTGTTTATTGGAAGATGTGCCCACTGGTAGGTTTCCTATGCTCCAGTGGATGGTCCCACAGCCATGCCAATATGGGCAGCACCAGGTGTACTTAGTGGGTTATCAAAAAGAGAAAGAACATGAAGTTGTGAGGGGGTGTGTTTTATGGATATGGGAGAGTTTGCAAGGGGAAATGGGAGATATGATCATATTTCATTGTATACATATTTGAAATTCTCAAAAATGAAGAAAAATTCTAAAAAGTATTATAACATAAAAGGACAACACTTTTGATATGCTCACAGTGGATGAGACACGAGCAAAGGAAGAAGCACCACACCAGATTATGTGTCACTGAAAACAGAACATTCAATAGCTTGAGACAGTTTCTAATAAGTGTAAGATATGAGTCATTGGCAGAACAAGAGAGGTTATTTCCATTATTTGACTGACAAATTGTACATTTTCAGAACTGTCCTCATAAATGATCAGAATAAAACTCCCATCTTCACAGCTGAAGTGAAGGCATTCTGAAATTAACTTGCTATTGTTAGTAATCACATCGTCACTATTTTTACATACATTATAATCATTAATTTCTTGTTATCTGTTTAAATATCTTGCTTTGCTTTTGAGTATGCCCTAAGTATAGTTAATATCTGTTATTTCCTGAACTTAACAGGAATTTTAGAAGAGATCTAGCTGGTAGTATATTAAATCAATAAAGTCTGAACATTGAGTTACATTTTCCAAAACCTAATTAGGCATAACAAATTTTAAGCAAATTTAGATGCATTTTCATTATAATTTCATCACACTTTGTGTTTCCCACACCTGGGCAGTTTGAATAAATTCAATTTCTTAGGGCTGTTAGTACCTTGATGAAGGAGAATAGATGACTACAAAGTAAAAAAAAAAACCTACAGCTAATTTTGCTTATGTGACTTCATCTCTTTTTGTTACAGTTTGACCCAGTTTCTCAAATTTTTAGAATTGATAATCCAATCACGTTTGCAGCATGTTTACAACTATGTAGAAGAATATAATATGGAAATTACTAGTAGAAAACATCAATTATATGCCTTACTTTGGGCTTGACGTCTTAATGCAATGCAGAGTTGTATGATTTAATTATCCAAGTTAGTTATACAAAATTCAGCAGACTCTCTAGAGCACCCTGTCAGAAGGGAAACTTTCTCTTTTCAATCCTGAAATAGAGTGGTGCTTTCCTATGGTATAGAATTTTCCAAGTGAGTCTTATGAATATGGATTCTATAGAAGCCAACACTCAGATTCAATTAGAAAATTTTAAATAGGTTTTTATTGATTTTTTTGGATTTTATACATCTTAATCATATTTGGTCCCCCCTTCCCTGTATGTACCCCCCATAACCCACCCACAGGATTTCATGTTTTCTGTCATATATGTTAAGGTCTATCAAATCAAATTTGTTTCCCCAGAAGTCCCTCAGTGTGAGCTCACCCACTGGAGCCTGTTCAGCCTGTCTAGCACCACTCTTTTAAAAAAAACCAACTCTCCCTCATCCAGCAGTGATCAGCTGCCAATAGTTCCTCACCAAAGTCATGGGAAATTTTAATGTACAACAGGGAGGTCATAAAAATATATCCTCAAACATCTATATTTTTTAAAGAAGCACAGACAAATAGATGATATCTTAGAAAGAAATTGACATAGGCAAATATAGGTGCCCATAGATGCTTTTTCCTCAAAATGTGAACTAACACTCTCTCTCTCTCTCTCTCTCTCTCTCTCTCTCTCTCTCTCTCTCTCAACATTGCAAGAAAAGTTTGCAAATTACATGGAGACAGGGAGTCTGTAATCAGGTAACATGTACATTGATCAAGCTTTAGGGAAGTTGGACAATGATGGGTTCAGTCTACAAAGAGATGAACCTGTCATGACATATTCTAATATCCAACATTAAATACGTGTATATTTTTTCAACCTCAAATTTTATGTTTCCTACTTCTTTTGGTACAAAATGTTTTTATACACAAAATCGTACCAGAGAAGATGGCAGTATTTGCTTTTATGTAATTACTTTCAGATACTCATAAAGTTTACAACATAACAGGCTTTCAACTCTGCATTTGGGATGTTACCAGTTGACAAAGTCCAAGAATCTGGAAATCACTGCTCAGCTTGGCACATACACATTTCTCTCCAGTTCCATAACCTATTTCAAATAAATAAATAAATATGATTTTATGATATTGTTCTATGCACATAGAGAAGCTTCCATTATGGTACCTCCCCCAATAAATGCTAAAAATTAAACAATAAAGAAAATTAAGCCATAATATATTATTTCTAACTTCATAGTGGACGTGTGTGGCTAAAATGCTGCTAAGATATCATATTTTTGTACCTGTAGTCCAAAGCTCCTTAAAAATTAATAACACAATTTTTGTTGGAAAAAAAAGGTACTCATATAATTCAACAGACATATAGTAATCTGATGAAGTCACTATAAAATTGCAAATACTTTGATGATCTATTTGAAAATGTAGAAATAAAAATTTAAAAGAGAAATAGACAAAAAGCCAATGACAACTAAGCAAACCTGATAAACCAAAAAGGCCATTCTTTTTCTATTAAGTTCTCCAGCATGACAAAACTTCTATGATCATGCTAATCTTAGAAATAAGCAACTAAGTTTGTGTAAAGGGGAAGAAACTCTGAAGCACAGCACGGGTAACAATTCAGAGGTCTCAAATCAAATGATACCTTAGGAATGTACCCTAGAGAAGACACAGAGTAGCAAATGAACACCACAGACGGTGGTATAGTCAAGGTAACTATAAAATGTACATAAAATCAGTTCTTGACTTCACTCTTTACTACTCTTCTATTATAAGCTTTTATATTCATTTGAGATTTTCCAGCTATGATTGGGACCTTCATTCAATCATAGTTTTTCCCCATCTTAGAAGAAATAATTGAGTGACTGCTATATAGACTTGCATAGAGAAGAAAACCAAAGGGAACTGTGACCTGGTTAAGAATCACGTTAAACGTTTATATTTCTCTAGTTTTGGTTGCAGTGATATAAAAAACAATCCGATACAAGAACTCCTCTCAGTGAGTGTCATAGTGGTTGAACCAACGATCTTACGTTGCTCTTAGAGCTAGCAACCAAATGATCTCTTCCTTTATATGATCAGGGCTTACGGACGCTACATAGATGTAAATATAAAAGGCTAGCAAGATGACTCAGTGGGTAAAGGCATTTTCTGTCAAGTCTGAGGATCTGAGTTGGATTCCTGGAACCTTCATCGTGAAAGGAGAAAGAGACTCCCAAAAGTTGTCTTTTGACTTCCACATACTTAGTGTGGCTCAGATACACACACATACACAAACACATTCACACACACACTCACACAACACACATTAAAAATAAATAAAATGCAGCCCGGTGTGGTGGCGCATGCCTTTAATCCCAGCACTCGGGAGGCAGGGGCAGGCGGATCTCTGTGAGTTCAAGGCCAGCCTGGTCTACACAGTGAGTTCCAGTTCAGCTGGGGCTACAGGGAGACCCTGTCTCAAAAAGACCAATAAGTAAATAAATAAACAAATAAAAAGAATTCGAAGCCGAACTTGGTGGTGCACATCTGCGATTCCCACATTCAGGAGGCAGAGGTGGGAGGATCACGTTTGGACCAGCCTGGGTTGTAGAATGAGCTGGACTTGTGAATTGCCGACTGCGTCTTTACATCTTTCATAAAGCAGGAAGAACAGTTTTTGTGAAGTTAAAGTCACAACTTTAAGGAAGCACTTACCACATCCCACCCGGTGCTGAGGAAAGCTTCTTCAAAGCAAAAATAAAGAAATAATGGTAAGATCGCTGATATTGAGATATTACAATTTTCCTGGGGTTGTTTGTAAGTATTGGAAAGTTTATTAGCTTGCATTAACTTCTAAATAAGTACATACTAAATTATGCATTGCTGTGGACATTCAGTGAATGAAACATAAATGTTGTGAGCAATCACATAAACTGTTGTTAGCTCTGCTCCGAAAGCAAATATTTATATATCTTGAGAACCGCCAGTGCATCTTTCCAGAATAGTATGTTATAGAACAAATCATCTTAACTCAAAAAAGATATTGAACTCAAAAGTCATCAGAAGAGGGAGCTAGAGAGATGACTCAGCAGTTAAGAGCACTGGTTGCTCTTGCAGAGGAACCATGTTTGGTTCCCAACACCAAAAACTAACAACTGTCTATAAATCCAGTTCCAGGGAATCCAATGTTCTCTTCTGACCCTGGGGTCATTGCATGACATGGGTACTCTTACATACATGCAGACAATACACACATACATATAAAATAAAAATAATAAAATAATTTTTAAACACCCTCTCATTGAATTATTTTCCATGTCATAAATTAGTCATGTTACTAAGTAA
>NW_008345884.1:159195-163438 GCF_000622305.1 Nannospalax galili
CTTTCTCAAGTGGGTGCAAGTTTCTAGGTTCACAGTTGAATTAATACAGTTATATATTATTGAACTCAATATAAGCCCTGTAAGACATAAAATTGAGTGAGATTTTAACCTTTAAAAAAGATCTCCATTTCTTTTTAAAATATCCTGTTTCTTACAGAAACACTCATTATTTTTGCTACTAACACTGAGATGTTGGTGCTTGCATCTTTAATCTGTATGTATCAGATTATTACTAGTCATAATCGGTTGCACTTGGATCCTTGGCGCCTATGTATGTCTATAAAGTCACTGGGCAGATTTCAATGGTATTGTTTATCACGTCTACTAATTAGCATGATGTAAATTTCCATGCTGCCTTCTAAAATATATTTTTTAAAGATTTGTTGATTTTTTTATGTGTGCGTGTATATCACACAGAACATCCCAAACTATCTCATTTGACTATACACCCACTTCCCATATAGCACCATCCCATAGCCTCCCTCCCCCCCACTCTGATATCCCTGCTACTGTCTGCTGTGTTGTCGGCACCCCTAGCCATTCCCCACTACTTGCCCTTCTGGTGAATCTAGTCAGCCTATCTAGAGGTCTTGTTTTCGGAGGGTCAGCTGTTCTTCATCCAGCAGTAATCAGTTGTTAATATTCCTTTAGTTAAGTTTGGGGTCTGCTGTTCATTTTCCCCGTTCTATGCTGGGTTACTATCTGGGAGTTCCTTTGGCCACCCTGGCCAACAACTCAAAAGAAGGTATCACCTGTCTAGCATTGTTTCTTGTTATGTAGCCTTTAGCTATGCATATGGTCTCTTAGGAAATTGTATTGGTCCCTTTAATCTTTGGTTATACTTTCCTTTTGAGTGTTTAAGGCCATACAGTTGGCCCAGATAAACCAATTTATTTTTACTATTAAGGTCGTTTAGGGATCTGTTCCTCAGGGGTCACATGGGCTTGGGAGGAGCCCCTGGATTCTTTCTCTTACCAGTTCCCCCATGTGAAGATAAATCAAAGGTCCTGCTCAACCATGGTTGGCTTCGCTTGGAAGCATGGAGGAAAAGATTCCTCTGTGTTGACCCTCCTCTTTGTAGACTGGACACTGGTTCAAGTTCATCTGGTGGGGTCTCATCAGCCTACTTGATCAAGAGGTCAAGTGACTCACCACCATTACAGGACATTTTGAGAGATGCTCATAGTCCCCTGGGACCAATTCACCTAGGAGGGCAAGGAGCAAAAAGTGTCTTTTATGTCGCTCTGACCAAATTATTATAGGCCTCAAAATATGTCTGTTAAACATCCAAGAAGGTTAGTTCCACCAGTCTGGTACTTTTAATTGCTGTGGGTCATGTAGATAAATCTTGGGCGAAGACCAGTTGTTCTCAGATAAACCTTACCTAGACATATATTTCTTGATCTGCTATGTATAATTTGTCAGTAGGTTGTCAATAGGTTGTAGGAGTAATATGGTTCTCCATGGTTTTCAAAACTAGCTAGGCAACGTTTATCTCTCACATTGTCTCATCCCTCCATCATGTTTTTCCCAATTAAGGTGCCCCCATTTCCCCCCTTTCTCCCCATCATGTTTTTCCCAATTATGGTGCCCCCATTTCCCCCCTTTCTCCCTTGCTAATAGCCTTCTCCTATGGTCCTACTTCTCTTGAGCTACTCCTTTCCCTTTATCCCCTAGGTTCCTTGTATACCCTTCCCTCCCCCTCCCTTAAACTAACCCAATTTTTATTCATATCTCCCTCATTAAGACCTGTTTACTGCTGTTCTTCTCTTTTGGGATCTTTCTTTTCCTTTACCTCCCTGTTTCCTTTCATTATCCTGGTTCCTGTAAGTTTGTCTGGTTATACACTCATTTATCAGTGTCTGGTTCTAGGATCCACATATGAGGGAGAACATATGTCGATTTTTTTTTCTGAGTCTGTGTTACTTCACTTAGTATAACAGTTTCTAGTTCCATCCATTTACCCACAAATTTCATGATTTCATCTTTCCTTACTGCTGACTAAAACTCCATTGTATAAATGAACCACATTTTCATTATCCACTCATCAATTGAGGGCCACTTAGGTTGCTTCCATCTCTTAGCTATTGTTAAAAGAGCAGCAAAAAAACATGGATGTACACGTGTCTCTCCGTAGGATGAGTTCTTTGGGTATATGCCAAGGAGTGGTATACCTGGGTCACGTGTCTTTCCGTAGGATGAGTTCTTTGGGTATATGCCAAGGAGTGGTATACCTGGGTCAAATGGTAGGTTCATTTGTAGATTTTTTTAAGAGTTCACACTGCTTTCTATAGGGGTTGAAACAGTTTGCAAACCCACCAGCAGTGGATGAGTGTTCCCCTTTCCCCACATCCTCTCCAACATTTGGTATCATTTGCTTTCTTGATCTTAGCCAGTCTGAATGGGGTAAGACGAAATCTTTTTTCAAAATAAATAATTTATTGAGAATTTCATACATGCATAGATGCAAATAAAGTGTTTTGATCAAATCCATGCCCACTCCCTCCCCTCTAACTCTGATCAGCTCCTTAGTCCATCTTTTAATTGGGTTGCTTGTCTTGGTTCTCTGTTTTTTCAGTTCGTTATGTATTCTGGTTATTAAACGCCTGTCAGATGTGTGGCTGGTGAAGATTTTCTCCCATTCTGTGGGTTTTCTGTTTGCTTCCTTGGTTGCCTCCTTTGATGTACAGAAGCTTTTTAGTTTAATGAGGTCCCATTTGTTAATTCTTGCCCTTGTTTCCTGGGCAATTGATGTCCGGTTTAGAAAAACCTTTCCTAACTTATATCTTGTAGGTTTTTCCCAATGTTTTCTTCTAATAGTTTCAGAGTTTCAGGCTTTACATTGAGGTCTTTAGCCATTTGGAACTGACTTTTGTGCAGGGTGAAAGATAGGGGTTTAGGTTCATGCTACAGGTGGACATGCAGTTTTGCCAGCACCATTTGCTGAACATGCTGTCTTTCCTCCAGTGAATATTCCTGCCCCCTTTGTCAAATATTAGGTGGCTGAAATTGCATTTACTCATATTTGGGTCTTTATTTTGTTCCATTTATCTATGGGTATATTTTTGTGCCAATACCATGTTGTTTTTATGACTATAGCTCTGTAATACAGCTTAAAATCTGGAGTTGTAATCCAATCCCCCCGGCTTTGCTCTTAGTGCTCAGGGTTGTTTTGGCTACCCGAGGTCTTTTGTGCTTCCATATGAATCTTAGGATAGGTTGTTCCAATTCTATGAAAAATGTCATGGAGGCTTTTGATTGGCATTGCATTGAACCTATAAATGACTTTCGGTAGAATGGTCATTTTCACATTATTTCTTTGAATCCACGAGCATGAAAGTCCTTACATCTTCTGATGTCTTCTTCAATCTCTTTCTTTAAAGATTTAAATTTTTCATTGTAGAGCTCTGTAATGTCTTTGGTCAGGTTTATTCTGAGATATTTTATTTTTTTGCAGCTATTGTGAAGGGGAGTGTTTCCATGTGTTCTGTCTCTGATTGCTTGTTATTGATATATAAAAAGGCTACAGACTATTTTAGGTTTATTTTGTAACCTGCCACGTTACTGAATGTGCTAATAATTTCTAGGAGTTTTAGGGTGGAATTTTTGGTGTCTCTTAGATATAATATCATATTATATGCAAAAAGGGATAATTTGATCTCTTCCAATTATTACTCCTTTAAATTCCTTCTTGTCTTATTGCTCTTGCAAGAGTTTCAAGAACTATGTAAAAAAGAAATGGATATAGTGGAGAGCATTGTCTGGTTCCTGATTTCAATGGGAATGCTTCCAGTTTTTCTCCATTTAGAATGATGTTGGCTGTGGGTTTGTTATATATGGCTTTAATTATGTTGAGGTATGTTCCCTCCAGTCCAATTCCCTCTAGGACTTTGAACATAAATCCATGTTGAATTTTGTCAAAGGCTTTCTCTGCATCTATTGAGATGACCATATGGTTGTTTTCTTTGAACCCATTTACATTATTTATGACATTTATTGACTTACATATATTGAACTATCCCTGCATCTGTGGGATAAAGCCAACTTGATCATGCTGGATGATCTTTTTGATGTGTGTCTGTTTGCAGTTTGCAAGTATCTTGTTGGGAGTTTTTGCATCTTTGTTCATTTAGGATATGAGTCTATAGTTTTCTTTTTTGGTTGTATATTTATCTGGCTTTGGTATTAGAGTGATGCTGGCTTCATAGAAGGAATTTGGAAGTTCTCCCTCCATTTCTATTTT
>NW_008345884.1:165011-165495 GCF_000622305.1 Nannospalax galili
TAAATGAAAGATGAGTATTGAATCCTGTCATTTTTATTTCTGTTTACATTCTTGATATAGCTTTACATTTCCTCAGTTATACATTCATTGGATTTCTTTCTACAATCCCTTCGGTATAGCCATTCCTTTCTTCAGCTCTTTGTAGTTCTGCCAGAACTCTCTGAAAGGCTGGTTTTGTGGACATGAATTCCTTCAGCCTATTTATGTGGTGGAAGACTTTTCTTTCCCCTTTAACTGTAATGGACTTCTTGACTGGATATAGTAATCTATCTGGGTTGGTGTGGTCATTTAAACTGGGAATACTTTGGTCCAGGCTCTTCTGGCTTTCATAGTTTTCACTGAAAAGTCAGCTGTAATCCTAATGGGTTTTCATTTATATGTGACTTGTTGTTTCTCTTTTGCAGTTTTCAGTATTGTCTCTTTGTTCTGCATGTTCAGTGTTTTTACTGTGATGTGCCATGGAGAGTTTCTTTTCTGGTCCTGT
>NW_008345884.1:165822-196846 GCF_000622305.1 Nannospalax galili
CCTTCAGGTCTTTGATTTCTTTCTGTGTTCCTTTAATTCATTTAATTCTTTTATCATGTTTATAATTGTTCTTTTGAGTTCCATGTCCTGCATAATCTCTAGGGGGTTTTCATTGTACTCCTCTAGAGGACTATTGGTATTTGTTGGGGATATGTTATTTTGGTTTATCATGTTATTATTTTTTCTCTCAGATTTTGACATATGGATTTCTTTTGCAGTTTCTGATTCTTGTGTGAGACTCAAGCCTTCAAATTTAGGTCTTCTTTTTTTTGAACTTTAAATGTCTTTGTGGTTTACTTTTTGTGCATGAAAATCTGGCTTGTCTAAGCTTCCAGTTCTCTCTTTTGATTTGATATTGGAGTGTCCAGATTGCTTTTATCTTCAGGAGTTCCCCCAGAGGCCCAAGTCAGGTGAGGATCAGATGCTCTCAGCCTTTCTCCTAAGGTCTGGATCCCTCCAGGAAAGATTTTGGTATCAGGAATTTTGGGGTTGGACTGGCATGGGAACCAGGCCAAGGAAAGATGCTGGTCTAGGGCAGCTGGTGGCCTTGCCACCCAGAGATGCAAAGGCAAATGGGGGTGGGAAGTGGCCCCAAGGGCTACTGAGGACTGCACTGAGGAGCTGGGTTCATCTGGATGCAAAGGATCAGGAAGAGGAAAGGTCAGACCCGGTGTCTAGGAAAGAGATGGGTGGGTGGTGCAGGTCCAGGGAAGTAGAAGGAGGTGAGGGCGTGGCCAAGCCCAGAGTGCTCCTGGGGACCTCAGAAGGCACTAAGTTGGTCTTGATGCAAAGGATCAGTAAGCAGTATTGGTTCCCCAGGTGTCTGGGGCCCCAAGACAAGGAATGTGACAGGACCCAGGCTAGGAGGAGAGATCGGTGGGGGAGATGGGAGGGTGAATGAGGTTGGAGGATTCAAGGCGCAGAGAGGTTGCGATGGCCTACCCTGGAGAGAGGCCCATGGGTCCTGCAGACCCAGGGAAGCAGAGCAACAGAATAATTTTTAAAAGTCATCAGAAGAATGTGAGAGGTTATAAAGTAGTATGAGAAGGGACCCTGTCATCACTTTCATCTCAAGTGAGCTCTGGTAGTTAATTTCCTTTTAAAAAGATTTATTATTAGTAATAATGATTATTGTGCATGTTATGTGGGTATCATTGTATACATGTTATGCTGTGCATATGGAAACTAGAGAACAATTTTTTGGAGTTGCTCTTCTTACATCTTTACAAGGGAATTGAACTCAGGTCACTGGGCTCTCATGACACGTGCTTTTACCCTGAGTCATCTTTCTACCCTGATTTGTAACTTCTTACGTATTCTTTAAGAATTTCATTCCTGTACATAATGTACTTTGATCATATAGACTGTTACTACCCCTTCAAGCTCCCAGATCTTCCCACCATGTCCCTCTCCAAACTTCAGTTCTTCTTTTACCTTTCAAAAAATAAGGATTGAGTTCAGTTGGTGCTGCCCCTATGCACATAGGTCATCCACTAGAGCATAAACAACATAAGTGGAGCCATAGCCCTGAACAAACTTAATCTCCCAGCCACTGCCTAGAGCTCCTCAGCTAGGGGTGGGGCTTTGTGAGCCCCTCCCCCTTCTATGCTGGAATCTTAGCTGGTTTGATCTCCTGCACAATGGCCCCATCATGTCCAAAAGACAGGGTTTTGCAGTAGTATTTCCCCACCTCTGGCTCGGTCTTATGCAGATACCACAGCTACTATGAGTTTGTTAGCACAATGGCCTCATCATGTCCAAAAGACAGGGTTTTGCAGTAGTATTTCCCCACCTCTGGCTCAATCTCTTTCCACTCTTCCTCAAAGTTTTCTGAGCCTCTGGGGAAAGGGTGTGACATAGTTGCTGCATTCCTAAATGCACTTTTTAATCATTTATTCTCTACGTTTTGACCAGTCATTAGTCTTTTGTGTCCATTCAAACAGGAATTTCTCTGTAGAGGACAAAGAGATACAGTAATCTATAGGTATAAAAATAAGTACTTAGAAAACAGTTTGATATAACAACTCTTTAGCAAAATAATACAGTAGCTTCTCCTGATGGACTATGGCCTATCCAGTCACAGGTTCTTGCACAAATTTACAGTACCAAGCATGAGTTCCCTCTTATGACATGGGCTTTAAATCCAATCAGAAAGCAGTTGGTTACTCCTACCATGACACTGTTTCATAAGTAGGCATATATTTCCAGGCAGGCCCTTATTGTAATTCACAGGGTTCACGGTTGGGTAAGACAATTGATGACTTTTCTTTCCCAGCAGACTATATATAAACTTCTGGCACTATGAAAGATAGCTGGGAGGGAGGAAGAGTCCAGGTTGATACCAGGTCAAATATCTTCTACATCCTGAGAAGCAAGCATGTGGTTCCTTCAGCAACAGGATCTCACCATCAAGTTCTAGTGGGTAATCAAAAGAATGTCAATAGAATTTATTGTTTTGTTCCTGAAGGCTCTAAGTTTTCAATGATTTCTCTCCACTCTGATTGATTAGAATCCAGACTCCTAACAATATACAACATCCAGAATCTCCAATTATGTACCTACCTCCTTTGGCATGATGGGATTTATATTTGGCCAAAGACTCAGGGAGGCCTCCTGTTATATCTAGAGTTCCTTATTCTCCAATATCTTACCCACTGAATCTCAGAAGTTTTAAATGCAAAGCTTTTTTCATATACACACTGAGATATTTACTCTCTGCTAGGTGTCCATATCTTTAAAATAAATCAGGAAGATTCTTCCACAAAGAAAGCTAAGAAGAATGCATGCTATACACATGACTAAAGGTTGCTGTATGTGGTTTTCCATTTTTATAGTTTATTGCTACTGGATGAAAAGTTTGATGTTCCTTATTATGGTCATAACTAAAAGAAAAATCATGGGAAAAAGCATCTTCCATGTTCACACATCCTTTTGTGATTAGCATTCTTATAAACACAAAGAAATTACAACCAGCCCTGATACCAAAAAAATAATAAATTGAAAATACAATTCACCTATGGTGAAATCAGTGGTGTGTGTTACAAGTCTTGTTGACATGTGCTGATGAATCCCACAGAATTTTGACTGTTCTAGGCATGCATAAATGGAAAATAAATATACTCATTATATCTAATTCTGCTGAGCCTCCTAGAGATGAGAAGAATAGCCTATAAGTAAAGGCTATTGTGGTAACTTTAGGGAAAAAAATCTGACTTGAATTAAAAAACAAGATTTAGTGAAACTGGTCAGGAAAACAGTGTCAGGAATTTGTGTGGCATATTGTTTGTTGCTCATAAAGGAGTATAAAGAATTAAATAGTCATTAAATAGAATCAAACTGGACTATAGAGTAACTGCAAAGTCTAGATTTAACCTTTGTAGGACATTTTGAACTACTGCTCCTTTGTAAGTTAGAAAAGCTGGGTTTAAATTAAGATTAGTATGTCAGAAGTATTGAGAAATACAGGAAGATGATACATAATGATCATTCAATCATTATAAAAATCTTATCAATAGTGGAAGTATGGAGGTCAGTGACTCCTAGGGATTACTCAGTTCATTAAAACAGGAATTCTAAATGTGTTTTAGAGATAAACTATAATGGACTACTTGGCACACATAAAAACTCCATTTTCTTTTTTCAGTGTATATTTTTATTGATCTTTTTGGCATTTCACATAATACATCTTTTAATCATACTTATACCCTCTCCCTTATCTGTACCCCCAAAAGGTCCCCCCCAAATGATTTGATGCACTTTGTCATATATGTTAAGGCCAATCAATTCAGGTTTGTGTACCCAGATGTCTCTCAGTGTGAGTTCACTCACTAGAGCCTGCTCAGCATACCCAGCGTCACTCCCTTGAAAAAGATCAACTCTCCCTCACTCAGCAGTGATTATCAGTCAATAGTTTCTCCACTAAGGTTGGGGCCTCCTGCCCATTTCCTCAGTTCTGTACTTTTGCTTTCATATGATTGAGCTTACATGGATCTTGAGCATTCTGTTATCATTGCTGTCAATTCATATGATTCAAGCTCCCAGAGGCCTGTTTCCTTATGGTCATGTACCACCCCTAGCTCTTACAATCTTTCTGTCCCCTCTTCCACAATGGTCCCTGAGCCATGAGTGGATGAAGTTTAATATGAGTCCTATCCAGGGATACATACTCTGCAATCTCCTATTATCTACACTTTAGCCAGTTATGGCCTTCAGTGTTCATTGCCTTCTGTTGAATGAGGAGGCTTTGCAGGTGAGAGGTGAGAGATGCATTAGTGTTCTCTCTATCCCTCTTCCATTATGTTCTGTGAGCCTTAGCGGTACAAGTTCCACTGTAGATGTGTCACTTAGGGTTGTACATCTCATAAATACTTGTTATCTGTATTACTTGTAGAATTCTGTAATAGTCTCTATCTGTTGAAAAAGAAGATTCTTTGATGGTATATTGCCTGTAAATGTAAAGATATATGCTTAGCATAAAGTAAGGAATTACATTTGTCTAGGGATGTGACAGATGTAGGGTTTCCTCTAGGTTCTAGGACTTCTCCAGCCATGTGTATTTGAACATGTTTACACTGCCACACACGAGTTCATTCCCACTGAGAGGGCTTTAAGTCCAATTAGATAAATGTGATTATCCCCAAGAGAAAAATGCTAATACTGAACCAATATAGTTTGCTGTGCTGGTCATTGTTGTGGTTATTGGGTTTTAAAGCTGGGAATGAATCATTGATTGATTTTCTCCCTTAGCAACTTGCATAGTATCCTCTCTGAAGTTCTAGCTCTATTGCTCCTAGTCCTGTGTTCAAAGTATGTCCTGCCTTCAATAATAAGGTCTTACCTTCAAGATCAATGAGGTAATCAAGGGCTGTGGCAATAGCCTGTGTTACTTTGGAAGTCTCTTGGACTACACTGACCAACCAACTTGAAGGAAGGTTTCTCCTGTCTGGCACTGTGTATCTTGTTATATAGCCTTCAGCTATACACATGTTCTTATGTTCAGATATTGTCTGTGTTTTTTTTTTCCAGTGGGTTTTTGAATCAATACATTTCCCTCTGTTTTTTTACACCACCTAAGTATTATTTATGCCTTACCTCTCTCTCTCCCTGTCTAACATCCCTCTTCCCTCTGGAGTTATTGTACCCCCATTTTTCCCTTGATAATACCTGTCTCCTCTTATCCCCCCTCTCTTGAGCTACTTCTTTCCCTTTACCCCTATGGGTCCTTATGCATCCTTCCCTCCTCCCTTCCCAGGTAAATATTCCTATTTCTCCCAGTTCCTCCTTGGTAACATCTGTCTCCTACTATAAACTGTTATATTAAGTGAAATAACATAGTCTCAGAAAAGCAAATGAGGTATGTTTTCTCTCATTTTGAATCTTCATACTAAAACCTTATATGTGAATATATATCCTGATGGAACAGCAGGAGTCAGTAAAATGGAATGAACCATGGTGGTAAAGGAAAAGAAAGAGCCTGAGAGGGGGATAGTAAGACTCAGTTTTTTTAGAAGCAAAGTTTATGATAGAGGTAGTATCTATACCCTATTACAGAAGTTCAGTGTTGTAAGAAAAATCTCAGTATAGTCACTAAAGCTAAGAAGGGCTACTGGTACTATTTGATTTTTTTACTAGAGAAGTAAAAAGTATGACATGAATTTAGGGCTCAAAACTTCACATCTCATCCCAATCAGAATGGTAATCATCAAAGAAATCAATGAGAACAGCTTGGAAACAAATGACAAGAACCACTGTCAAAGGCAAGGGGAAAGATGTACTTCAAGGGTGGTGGCTATGGTGGTTTGAATGAGAAATGTCCCCCATGGCTAAGGTATTTGAACTTTTGGTCCCTAGTTTGTGGTGCTGTTTGCGGGAAGTCATAGAACATTTAGAAGGTGCAGCCTTGTTAGAGGAAGCTGTCCCTGGGAGCAGGCTTTGGGAGTTTGTTCCCTTGTCCCGCTTTCATTTTGATTGCTCTTTGTTTCATGCTTGCAGTTGGAGATATGGATGTTCAGCTTCCCACTCTTCCTGCCATGCCTGCTGAGCCTCCTGCCATCATGGACTCTCCATTCAGAGCCATAAGTCAAAATAAACTCCTCTTTCTATAAGCCACTTCTGGTCATGGTGCTTTAAGAGAGTAAGAGAAAAGTAACTAACTGTGGGAGTGCAAACTAGTGTAGCCACTATGGAAATTAGTGTGGAGATTTCTAAAATAAATTAGAATTACTACATGATCCAGCTATGCCACTTCTGGGCATACACCCAGGGGCATACACCCTGCTGCTCTATTCAAAATAGCAGGAAATTGAATCAGCATACATGTCCATCTACTGATGAATGGGATTTTATTCATCCATAAAATTATATTATAAAATTTGCAGGAAAATGGATGGCACTTGAAAAAGTTATACTGAGTAAGGTAACTCAGGCTCAGGAAAGCAAACACCACAATCTCATATATGAATCCTATTTCCTATTTTGTATATTTGTACTTATATGGGAGTAAATGTATATAATAGGCAGAAATTGAAAGGAACCTGTGAAAGGAGGAAAAAAGAATCTTTTAATGGAGAAGGTGAGGAGGATAACAGAACTCATGTTACTTGAAAGTCAAAGGGGGAATAATGTGGGTGGAAATATTTAAGAAGGTATGCAGACCAGTGAGATGGGAAGAGCATGGCATTGGGGCTATTAGTAAGGTGGGGTGGAGATGGGAAGGATTCTGAATGTGATCAGAATACATTGTATGAAATTCTTAAAGAATCAATAAGATAAATTTAAGATTTTATTTTCTTTTTTAATTTTTAAAAATATTTTATTTCTTATTTTTATTTTATTTGTGTAAGTGTATTACCTACACGTATATAAGTGCACCCCTCTCATGCAATGTTTGCAGAGGTCAAAGAGGATGTCGAATTCCCCTGAAACTGGAGTTATGGATGGTTATGGTTGTTAGCCACCATGTGGGTACTGGGAATCAAATCAGGGTCCTCTGCAAGAGGAGCCAGTGTCCTTAACTGCGGAGCCAACTCTCCAGCCCCAAGATTCTTCTTTAAAAAATATTTTATTGTTTTTTTTTATTTTATGTGTATGAGTGTATTGACTGCATGTATGTAAGAACACTTGAGTCATGCAGTGCCTGTGAAGGTCAGAAGAGGGTGTTGGATCACCTGGAATTGGAGTTGGAGTTGCAAACAGTCATTAGCTGCCATGTGGATCCTGGAATTTGAGCCCAGGTCCTCTGCAAAAGCAGTTAAAATTAAAATTGAGCGATCCCTCTGGTTCTTTTTTTTTTTTTTAAGATTCTTAAGTTCTCTGATAACTTCATTGTGGTAGAAGACAAAATTGGAACAAAAATTATGAAAAAGTTAGCTTCATCTGTAAATTATAATTTTCACTTACAGAAAACAACTCAATTTTTCTCAAAAGGAATCAAGTTGTTTTATTGTTTGAGAATTTTATAAATGTATGTAGTGCTATTTTATCAAATACACCCTTTTTCTCTCTCTTTGTTCTCACCTCCTTCATTGTGGTAGAAGACAAAATTGGAACAAAAATTATGAAAAAGTTAGCTTCATCTGTAAATTATAATTTTCACTTACAGAAAACAACTCAATTTTTCTCAAAAGGAATCAAGTTGTTTTATTGTTTGAGAATTTTATAAATGTATGTAGTGCTATTTTATCAAATACACCCTTTTTCTCTCTCTTTGTTCTCACCTCTGCCCAGTAACACTTTTCCCTCCGAACTTCACATGCTGTTTTTTTTTTTTTTTTTTTCAAACCCACTGAACCCACTTAGGGCTGTCTATATGTCCATAGGTATAGTGTATAGGGCCATTACTGGGGCATAGATAGTCTTCCAGTGGCCACAGCTCTGAGAAAAACTGACTCTCTTCCCTCAGCAGTCATCAGTTGCCAACAGTTAATCATCTAGGGATGGATCTTTATGAATTCCTCCCAGTCCATGCTGGGAATTTGGCTGGCTTGATCTCATGCAGGTCTTGGGCATGCAGTAACAACCTCTGTGAATTCACATGAGTAATGGCATTGTCATATCCAGTAAATGTTTCATGCAGATGTCCACTCCCTTTGGAACTTAACAATCTTCTGTCTTTTCTTCCAAAATGATTTCTGAGCCTTGTGGGGAAAGGTGTGATACTGATGTCCCATTTGGAGTTGAGCACTTAGCAGTATCTTATCTTTGACCAGTTATGGGTCTCTAATTAATCACAACTTACTACAAAAAGTAGCTTCTCTGATAAGGGATGTAAGATGTACTAATCTATGGCTATAAAGAGACAAACTTACTTAGGAAGCAGTTTATTACTCTGTTCATTTCTCCCAGGCATAGTATTAGGTTCTTAGCTAAGGTCTATGGCCTAGCCAGCCATAGATTTTTGGCTCAATTAACAGTGCCAGGCATGAGCTCACTCTTGTGGAGTAGGCTTTAAATCCAACCAGAAAGTGATTGATTACTCCCAAAACATTTTTGCCACTATTGCATAAGTGAGCCCATCTTACTAGACCAGTTGTTATTACAGCTTCCAGGGCTCACAGCTGGGTAAGATGTTGATTATTTTTCTCCCCCAGTAGCATGCATAGCAAGTTACAGCATTATGAAAGCCACTTACTAGGAATAAAGTTTCCAGGTTTGCACAAGCTTGATTTATTCCATGTCACATGATTCAAATATGCGATGCCTTCAGCAATACAATCTTACTGTCAAGTATTGGAGAGTAACTAAGAACAATGTCAATAGCCCATAATATTTGGGGGGCTATGGAAACCCACTGACCAATCATTCCAAAAGAAGTAACCCATATCTGTCACTGAGCTTTTTACTTTATAGCCTGTGATGTCTGGAAGAGGTATTGTCCCCCAGGTACAGGGTGTAGTGGTTTGAATGAGAATGTCCCCCATAGGTTCTAAGTATTCAGACATTTTTGTCCTCAGTTGGTGGCACGGTTTAGGGAGGTCTTAGAATGTGTGGCCATGCTGGAGGAAGCATGTCACTGAGGTGAGCTTACACAGTTCTTAAGCCTTGTCAGATCTCCAGGCACTGTCTTCTTGTGTCTGCTTGAACATGTGAGTGTTTAACCTGCTCCCGTCACTTGTACTGTGAAGTGTCTCTGCCATGATGGAACCGTACTTCCTTTTATAAGCTCCCTTGGTCATGCTGTTTCTATCAAAGCAACAGAAAAGTAGTAATACATAGGGTCACTCCATTTGAACTCCATATATATATATATATATATAATATATATGAAGGTTCTACAATAGAAGGTTCCATGTGACATTTTCAAAAATCTTTAGTGTTAGTTATCCCTCTCCAAACTCACTCTTGTCCCCTTCCACCCCATACACCACCATATTTTAACCATCCCTCTCCTGTTATTTCCTTTCCCCCCTTCTTACCACCTATGTTCTCTCTCCCTTTCCTTGAACCTTCCCCACTAAGGTCTCTTACTAGTTTCCTGCCTTCTATGTTTCCTCCAGTTTAAATGACTATATGTTAAAATTAAAAACTAGCATACTCATATGAGAATATGCAATATTTGTCTTTCTGAGTCTGGGTTGCTTCACTCAGAATGATTATTTCCAGCTCCATTCATTTACCTACAAATTTGATCATTTCAGTTTTTTTACAGCTAAATAATGTTCCATTCTGAATGAACTACGTTTGCACTATCCATTCATCTGTTGTAGGATATCTAAGCTGTTTTCATTTCCTGGATATTGTGAATGAACATGGATAAGCAAGTATCTCTGTCGTAGGCTATGAAGTCCTTTGAGAATATGCCCTGGAGTAATAAAGCTGGATCATAGCTTGCTTTTTGAAGAATGTCCAACCTGACTTTCAAAGTGATGCACCAATCTGCACGCTCACCAACAGTAAATAAGTATTTCTTTTTCCCTATATCTATGTCAGCATTTGGTTTCATTTCTTTCTTTGATCTTAGCCATTCTGACTGGGGAAAGATGAAATCTCAAAGTATTCTTAATGTGCATTACCCTGGTGGCTGAAGATGTTGAGATTTTTAAAAAGTATTTCAGTTATTTACATTTATTTTTTGAGAACCCTTTAGCTCCATGCTTCAATTTTTAATTGGATAGTCTGCTTACTTGGTAATTAGTTTTTTGAGTTCTTTGAATTATAGACACCAGCCTTCTACCAGATTATTTTTTTCTAATTCTATATGCTGTCTCTTTACTAGAATGATGGTGTCTTTAGTTCTGTAGAAACTTTTTAGTTTCATGAAGTCCTATTTGGGCATTGTCGGTCTTAATGCCTAAACTACCAGGGTCTTGTTCAGAATATCCTGCCTATAAGTTGAAGTGTATTCCCTACTTTCTCCCCATCAGACTCAGGGTATTGGGTTTTATGTTGAAATCCTTGATCCGTTCAGAGTTGAATATTTTGCAGGTCAGGGATAGGATCTAGGTTCATTCTTCTACATGTAGTCATCCAGTTTGACCAGCAGCATTTGTTGCAGCTGCTGTCTTTTCTTCAGTGTGTATTTTCATATCTTTTTTTTTACTTGATTTTGTTTCAAATCTAATTGCTTTCTAAATTTGAACATTTTAAACTTTTACTTGAGAAGAATGAAGTCCACATATTACAAACCATAAGGATCTGGAAAATAACCCATGCAAAGAAAAAGATCATATCTGCTTTAATGTAAAAGAGTTGAATAATTTTAAATTAGAATCATAATTTCACAATGTTACTATTATTTGTTATTAAAAGGAACTGACTCTATCTCCAATTCTGAGAGCTTAAATCAATATTTATTTGAAACTATATTGAAAAAGAAGATTGAAAACTGAGTTGCTTGCCTAGCTAAAGGCATTTGCTAATTCTTACTCGTCTGGTGGCTCAGCACATATACACACTTGCTGCTCTTGCAAAGGACCAGAGTTTGATTCCCAGCACTTTCATCTGATTGCTAAGGACACCTGTGACTACAGTTCCATGTGATCCAATACCATCTCCAGGCCTTAAAGACCCCTGCTGGCATGTGGCACATGTGCACACACACACACACACACACACACAGGTGCACACACACAGACACACAAATAGAAAAGATTTTTTAAAATTCAAAATAAATTATTTGTCTTGGATAAAGAGTAAAAAGAGAGCCCTTTTCCCAGGAGTATGGTAAGAGTGGAGGAAGAAAGAAGAGGTTTTTTGAAATTGGTGTTCATGAATTTGACCCTGAAAATGGACTTGGTTTGTTGTCTAAGAGGAAGTTGCTTCTGCTGCTGAGAGAAGATGGTGAAAATGTGTTGAGGTGGGAAAGTTATGCTCAAGGAAAGAAATATAAACAAAATTACAAAGAAAGTAAAGTTGTTCATTGATAATTTCATGTGTGTGTATGTGTGTGTGTGTGTGTGTGTAAAGTGCATTCTGAATATCCTCACCTCAACCTCTTTGATCTCCATTCCATCCCTCTCCACATCCCTCATCCTTGCAAATGCCTTTCCTACACTCATGCCTGCTTGTTTTGTTTTGTGACTGACAGAACTTAATCAAGGCTATCTGTGTGACAATAGGTTTATAACTATGCATTGGAGCCTGGTAAGCCTGGAAATATTATTTATTTCACATATATACAGATTTAATACACATGCACAATTATATATATAAAGCAAAAGGATCCCTAATGCAGCAACACATATTTGCCCTTATTACCTTCAGTGTGTTCTGTTTTCTCCTCTGCTTGATCATATATCATTCCACTTGAAGATTCTGCATTGGCTCACTGAAGATATCATAGTGTCTGGATAACAGTAAAGAAAACATTCTAGTGGAATTCGTGAAATGTCGGAGTGAAGGACTATAGTGAGGTTTTAGGGATAAGAACTGCATGTGCTGTACAGGTTAGTCTGACAAGGACACCGGGCTGCTGATTACTGTGGTCATGAAGGCAAATATCTTTTTCCTGAATAAATGTCAGCTAAGCCAGGTCACTGCAAACCCTGCTGAGCAGTGGTAATAAGAGGATGATTGAAGGTGATGAGGGGGAAAATGAAGAAATGACTCCAAGACATATGTGGAAAACAATTGAGATTTTAAAATCTGCCTATGACTCTAGGTGAAAATAGATTTCAAAATATTTATGAGTAAAATCAAAGCATCCATATGAAATGATTGTTTCACAAACCTTTTGAAATATAATCACCTATAATCTATGACAAATCCAGTCAATTTGTAAAATATAAAACCTCACATAGACTTGGAAGAAAAGGGAAGTTTCAAATACATGTTGAAGTTCTGCTGTGAGCCACACATCATAATGTGTGAGTTTTCCTTGACTCCTCACAACCTTAAAGCACACATTACATCTACAACTATAGGAAAGGGGGATGAGGTACAAAGAACAGAAGCCATTTATCCAGGCAAGGAACTATTGAGCTCAAAAGCAGAAAGCACCCGTTCAGGCTCAAATGTGGTTGTGAAGTTTGAGCTTCACTGATGGTGAAAAATTCTAATTAAGAAAAATATAATTGCTTTTTAAAATTGTGCTTTGTTTACTTATTTTGAACGAAGTGCTTTGTAACACATAACATCGTTTGCAACCTGGTCTCGGTAACTCTTCATAGTCACCCTCGGTTGTTTACATATAAGAAATGAAGATTTGTAATTCAACTGATAAGTAATGATTTTGAAAAGAAATCTTCAGTTTTATAATTGCTGTTCACACTCTTGGCCTTCTGAGCTTGGTATGCTCAGGTCTTACAAACCAGTAGGGGGCAGAGGACAATTTCCAGCCTCTGGCTTCTCTTCCAGAGCCTGCTACTTAGTTCAGGCCTGGATGCGCTTCCTTAGCAACGGGTTGCCCTGGACAACAGGAGGACGCTGGGCCCTAGACCGTGTTTCCTGCAAGTTCCTAGCACCTGCTAGTGGTCAGAGGCGCCAGCGAGCCATGTCGGAGATCCTGTGCCAGTGGCTCAACCAGGAGTTGAAGGTGTCGCGGACCGTGAGTGAGTGACCACAGCTGAGGGCCAGCGGATGAGGGGAGTGCAGCGGGGCTTTCGGATGGTGGCCTGCGAGGTGCCAGAGCACCCCACAGGCTGCCCAGCGCTCCGAGTCCTAAAGATCACCCTGCTCCCTCCAGCCTTTCTCACACCCAGCCCTTCCTCTGGTGTTACCCTTAATCACGTGGTCTCTGCCCTCAGTATTTCTGATTAGTGTGTATTTCTAAGCATTCAGGGAGGTTTAAGTTTGGATGGGCTCCTTTGTGCCCATTGGGAGGGAACTTTCCTCTTGTCTGAACTTTCCTCTTGTCTGAAGTCTGACCCTAATTTTGTCTCCTTGACATCATCTGAAAACACTGTGTGCTTGTCCAGTCTGCCAAACAGGAAGCACAAGAAAGCCTTACAGAGGGTCCCAATTAACCACTCAGCGGGGGAGGGTGCATGTAAAATGAGTCGATGTGGAATGTGTTACATTTGCCAATTTTAGAAACTTTAAGCTCAGTCAGTTTACACATTTCAGTCAATGAGGCACTGCTTACCCTTGCTGGCTGCACTTAATCAACTTGGTTTTATCAGTCATGTAGGTACTACCCAAAGCTCCTGAATCGAACCACCCTAGCAGTTACAAACACTTGTAAATGACAGCCAAGTGCTTCTGAGCCCAGTTTTGCAGCACACCCTTTGTCCCCCTCAGAGAGGGAGATGGGTAGCACAGTGAGAGCTCTTTTGTCAACTGGTTTGGATTTTTCCTCCAGGGAAGAGGTTTTCGGTGCAAATCATTTCAATCTGTCTTCCCAGAGGAACTCTTGTCTCACTGACAACTTGCTACCACTTTAGTCTTAGGTAATCCATGGAAGTTGATAGATCAACCGTGTTTGTGCAGGTGTGAATCGGTTATTATCAACCCAAGAATTAACTCAGTGTCTACAGTTGCATTTCTTGAGGTGTAAACATTAGGTTTATTATTTGCCAATCCACCTCCATCCTCTATAAGCTGCATTACATCTACAGTACATTTTCTGCAGTGGTCTATGTCTTTGTGTCTCTGAGGGTTCCTCTCCTCAGATATGATGTTGAATTCAGAACAATATTTAGCATCTATCATTTCTTCCTCTCTCAGCATAACATACAAAACATAGTATCATGCCCGAAGCTGTACTCTTCTAAAGCTACAACAATCACTAATTTCTTGCTTAAGTTTGCTCATTTATTTGATTATAAAAACCACACCCTTTGTTCAAGTCCCCAGGACTCTTGTAGACTAAAGGACTTTGTGGAAAAAGTAAATAAATTATATCAGAAGCAATAAAACAGTAGATGCGGTTATAATTCTAATAAGTAAGAAATTTACTTTTGAAAGGAAGAATGACTTCATTCTTGAAGATTAAAAGCCTGGAGGCTTTTAAAATAAAATTTGTAACACCATAAACTATGAATGGAAAATTCTCATCTATCTCCTGAAGTATAAATCTGGAAGCCATTGGCAGAGACACTCTAATTCCCTTTTAAACACTAGCAACACTGTTTACTTTCTGAATCCCAATTGCTGCAAGATGTCTGAGAAGACAGTCTCTGAGGCAGCAAAATAGCATGTGGAATGGGCTTTCCACAGCACAGGCAATTGTGTTTATAGTCAAGATAGGATCTGTGTTTACCTAAGGGAACACACTGCCTCCTGTAAATGCCTCATCCTTAGATACGCTGTTCTGTGGGGTGCAGTGGAAGACTGAATAATTTGTAGAAATTATCATAGAAAGAAACAATATTTGTAATTGCCAAAGAAAGTAATTTGGGGATTTCTGGGTAAAAGTTGTATAAGAGGAAGGAACTTGAGCCCAGGCTGCCTGGGTTGAAATATTTATCCACCGCTAGTAGCTTTTACAGCTATTTGCCTAAATTTCATCATATGTAAAAATATTAGTTACAATGATGCTTCATCAATTACATCAAGATTAATGATATAATAGATGTAAAGCTTTGAACTTGGGGTATAGTAGATGTTAAATCTCACTTTTCATCATCTGACATCTTTTTAAAAATTTCTATTATTTTTTATTTTATGTGTATGAGAGTATTGCCTGCATGTGTGTAAGTGCACCCATATCATGTGATGCCTGTGGAGGTCAGAAGAAGGCATCAGATCCCCTGAAACTGGAGTTATGCATGGTTATTAGCTGCCATGTGGGTGCTGGGAATCAAACCCAGATCCTCTCTAAGAGCAGTCAGTGCTCCTAACTGCTGAGCCATCTCTCCAGCCCTTCATCATCTGTCATCTTAAAGCATCAATATGTAAGGATATTTGAACAAAGATGTACATTGGTATGTTGATTATGGAATAGAGAAGAAAGTCAAAAACAATTTGAATACCTTCAACATATAAAGAATTGCATAAATGATTTTTTTCTAACTCTGTATTACTTTAAGCTATTGAATGGCTATTATAACTACTATAACTTTTGACCTTAATGCATTTTCATGAGAATGTTTGTTACTAAGTACAAACTGTCATAGTATATTGTTATTGTGACTAGTATAATAATAATTTATGTTAATATATATATACAGGCATTCAAGAATAGAAGCACATGTGCTATACTATATTAACATGTTGGCTACCCACAGAGCTTCATCTTGTGGTTTATATAAGCATAAAAAAAAGTAAGGAAGGATATAAACCAATATGTCATACTGGTTATTCTGTGGAAGAAGGAGTTATAGCTTTCCTTCTTTATTTATTTAACTTTTTTGCTTGAATTGATTTGTACTGATTTTAAGGATTTTTTGTTTGGTTTGGTTTGGTTTTTTTTTGTTTGTTTGGTTGGTTGGTTTGGGTTTTTTTTTTTTTTTTTTTTTTTTTTTTTTTTTTTTTTTTTGATAGGGTCTCCTTAGTCCCAGCCATTCTGGAAGTCAGGGAAGTCACAGTGTGGACCGGGGTGGCCTAGATCTAGCAGAAATCTACCTGTCTCTGCTTCCCAAGGGCTAGGATTAAAGGCACGTGCCACCTTGCCTGCTGATTTTAGAGTTTAAAAAGAAAAATTCAATACAGCAAGAAATAAGAAATTCAAAGGGGAACTCAAGCTTCATAAAAAGAAGAGAAAACTGTAGTTGAAATATAATAAGCAGAAGGTAATGTAGGAGCTTTTTGAAAAGTTATTTTCTCAAATAAAGCTCATACTTAAAAAAGCTCATACTTAAAATCATAACAGTATCAGTTGTTATTTACTAATGAGCATTTATGTATGTATGTCATGCTCAATGCTAAGACATTTTATACTGTTGCCTATTTGATTTTAAAAATAACTTTAAAAGCAATTTCCCAAAAGTATAGCTGAGTAGACAATGATAGAATGTGTAATTAGTCAAGGTTACCTAGTTAATAGGTTGTAGAGCTAAGATGTGAACCTAAATCTTTGACTTTTGCTTTTAGGCACTATATTTTATATTACAGTTTGTACTTAGGGATATCTCTCACCTGTTATCTGTCATCCATCTATCCTCCAAACATTCACTCATTTTGTAAGGATCATCATCCAATTTGAAATAGAAGTATAGAAATGTAACCACCAAGACATGTTATATAACTCTTCAGGACATAAGGCATTTCCCAGGTGGTTAAGTGACAAAGGTGGAATTATTAGCATTTGATTAGGACTGGTTTAGTCCATTCATTGCTTGTGGAATAAAGAAACAAGGTGAAAACCTCATGTAAATGCCTTGGTAGGGCTAAATAATGCTTTATTTGTTGGAAAGGCAGTCAAAGCCAATTGATTTCTAGATTATATTGAAAGACATATGTTCTCATGTAATAAAGGGTCTGTTATATTACACAAACTGTGTGAGGCAATATTTTAAAGTCCTGAACTACCCTGTTTATCTATAGGAGAGGAAAAAGCATTCTGATTATCTCAACTGAGAATATAGTCATCTTCCACTTGGGAAGGTGGTTGTATATGCTCTTGGGAGACTCAGAAGATTTAATTAAGTCTAACATAGGAAGGTTCCAGTCTATGCTACAAAATCTAATGGCCTTCAATGGGTTCTATTTAACTGAATCGCATTCCTTGGAAATAATGCTTGCATAGCTGTATATGAGATGTGCACAATCCAAAATTATCTGAAATTCCAGTTAGTTTCATAATTAAAAACGAGTGACAGGGTAATACTACTGAATGATTTGCTGTAAAATCCCCTGTGATCTCTGTTATTTATTATTTAGTGTGTTGTATGCATCTTCATGTACATGTGTGCTTGCCTGTGTGTGCACATGTGGATGCGAGAGGTGGAGGTCAGGTGCTCTCCTTTATTGTTATTCACTGATTTTTTTTTTTTGAGGTAGGTTCTCCCACTGAACCTGCAGTTTGTTTAGGCCAGATTGTCTGGTCAGAGAGCGCCCGGAAGCAGGCTGTCTCTGCCCTCCATGTGCTGTGGTTACAGCATGTCCCACCATACCTCTGACATGGATGCTGACATTCTGCACTTATTTCCTCATACGTGCACAACAACTGCTTCATCAAAGGACCCATCTCTGCCATCCCACTCTAGGTTTTTATAAAATAAACATTGCCCCTCTTTTATAATACTCATATGAATTCACTCTAAGAATAAACTAGCATCAAAATGCTATGACTAAACGTTCTCCGTAAGTATGCCTCAAACTCCTCGTAAGGTAAAGGTCAGATCAGTCATAAAGACAAGCATACCTAACAGTCAGTATTCTTTTGGATTCTGGCTATGGATATATCAAACAGTTTAAGTAAATTTATTCATATTTTAACTGTGTCTATAATTGTAAACATTATCAGTGGTTTCTAAGGAACAATAAATAGATAATTGCATTCAGAAAAGAAGTACCTCTATGTCTTGATATTGTAAAATCCAAAGTAGGAATAATAATCTTTAGAGCCCATTCTTGTTCTCAGTGAAATCATAAGGATTACTATGTATTTGGGAAAAGGACAGTTAATTGTAAATGATAACCATTAACAATACAGGCTTACATCTGCTGGATGCTTAGTAAACATTAGTTCAATATTTTTTCTGCCTCTCATTTTAGAATATTGCCTCACATAGTCTCACATCGTGCCTGTCACATAATAGACCCTTTATTACGTGAGAATTTATGGAGTGAGGTGAAAGGAATGCACTGGTTTAGATTGACTTTGCATCTTAAGAGGTCATCTTGAGCTCTTCGATCCTTAGCTTTGTATTGTGGAAGAAAGTTCTTAGGGATTCTTTGATACTAAGTGAAATTACATTTTATTTGATTTTATGATTCAACTTGTCAATTTATCATGGAGGACAAGTCCCCCAGAATAAGTATATTTACAAATTCACATGATACGCAGCTTTGGTGGTCGGGCACAGTCAGAAGAAAGCAAATTTATAAATCAAATTGCTTATTACCAATCAGAAGAACCCTCAAAACGAGTTAATATTTAATTTGTTCTACTCTTATAATGTACATGTTTTGTCTGTATGAACAATGGGATTCGATTCTGTTTGAGTGATACCTATCTACTTCATGATACTTAAGGAAGACACACTGTTTAAACGTTTTTCTAGGATTCCTTCTATAACTGAAAGCTTCTGAAATTTCAATCTTTGTAAATTCTTCTGTTAGAGTATATCTTTACTCTTAATTATATTAATTAGTACCAAAAGTACTATTTATATGAAAGTAAAAAAAAAAACACTAAATAGATTGATTTTTGTGAGTTTTAAGAAATATTCTAAACTTATTTATTGGTTTTTCTGGTTGCATTTCCGCAAATGCCTAATTTTTCCATTTATATTAAATATTAGTAGATTTTAAGAGTAGTGTTCTTTATTTGTTGCCTTAAATTTTATAGGCATAATTTATTTGTTTATATGATTGACTTTTAGAGGCAGGTACTCACTCCGCAGCCCAGGGTGGGCTGGAACCCATGGGGATCCTTTCGTCTCAGCCTCCTGAGTGCTGGTTTTACTGGCCTGTGCCACCATACCCAGCTGGGCATACTTTATTCATAAATTCCTGTATGTTCACTAAATTTTATTGATTTTATCTAATGTCTAGACTTTTTTTCTTGATTGTGAATCTCTTTATCCATGTAGTTCTGCCATTTTTAACTCAAATTATTTGACCATATAGATATGTGTGTGTATATTTAGCATATGCAAAAACCTTAATGATTACATTTCCTTGATGCATTGATATTTTTCAGATTAAATGCCTATATTTATTCTTATATCACTTATTTAATATTGATTCTGGTTAATTAATATAGCCACATTTTCTGTTAGCGTTGCAGAGTATTTTTCCATTGTGATGCAAAGGTATATCTTTTTCTTGTCAGCATATCATTAAACCATGCTTAGATATAGTGCAAAAAATGTGCAGTATATGCCAAGTTTCTCCTTCCCTGTCTACTATATATGTTTTAATTTTCACGTAATATGACCTAAATAAATCATTTTTATTCTTTTCTTTTTAATATGATAAATTTCCATTGCTCCTACAAATTTCATACATGTATACAATGAAACATGATCATATCAAAGCAGAGCTATATAAAAATCCTGACATGTTATGATTTTACCATATTATAAATAATGTGATTTTATATTTGAAAAAGAATCTTAGACTGCTTTGACAGTCCCTTCCAAAACTTATACTGAAATTTAATTGCCTTCTTGATGGTGCTAACAGTAACATCTCTGAGAGGTGTTTTCGTTATGAAGGCCCTGTCCTCCTGGAAGCAGTTAGGACACTATTGAAGGAGTTTCTTATTGTTGGGGTAGACTCCTGATGAAAGGATATCTCTGGGTCTGTCTCATTTCTGTCTTAAGCACTTACTTGTTCTGCCATCTTTTTCCATGTTTTGAAGCAGCAGGAAGGCCCTTACCAAGTGCTTGCACCTTGGCACTAAACTTTCTCACTTTTGGAATCATGAGAAAAGAAGTATAATGCCTGTTCTCTGTTATTCTGTTATAGCAGTGCAAACTGAACCAAGACAGATTTTTTCCTACTTCTCTTCCTTGGTAGATTAATCCATCAGTTAAGTTGGGTTTGATTAGAGTTTGGCTTAGGGTTATACAGATAGGACGTTAGGCTTGCTGTCTCTTAGTTTCTTCCTCTTTCACAGAGTGTCATTAAATCACATATTTCCATATATTTCAACTCGAGTCCAACTCGAGTCCCGTGAAGTATATTACTTCTGATGAAGACAAAAGCTCTTGATATTTCCTAGATATCTCAGCAGCATTTTTCTTGATTAAAACTTGGTTTCCACTCATTAGAATACAGCAAATGTAAATCAGTACTGTGTAAACCAAAGCTAAAGTTTTAAGACACAAAGTTCCATGAATATAATGATACCAAGTATTTTTCCGAATTGAATGTCTATGAATGACATAGAAATTAAGATTTAATTACAGTTAATAAACCTTAAGGATTATGATAAACCTTCCTTCAATTGAGGAAACTGCAAAGGTTGACTATGCCAATCTTACTCTGAAGGAAAACGTGTCAAACTACCTCAGCCAAGATCCATAGAACACAGCTACAGCTGAATGAAGGAAGTTGGTTTATTGAGTGGTTCCAAGGTGAGAACATGTAGCATCTCTGTGTGATGGTGATAGCAAAGACATGGGCTTATGTCAGGTGTTCTGGAAGAGGGTTCTCAAAAACAGTGCTTTTCTCTGAGTTGGATCCTTTCAAGAAAAAGACAGTTTTATGATTATATTTTTTAGTAAGTCTTGCAAGGTGGAGCTCTAGTCACTAAAGAAGCAGTCTTCACTCATGTTATCCAGAACAAGTGGTGTTTGGTTACATTAGTGTTTTGGACAGTTTTTGAACTTGTCTATGTTCAGGCATAATTACAGAGGGATTTATTTGATCCATGAGGGTCATAAAGCAGCTTTGTCTGAAGTTAATAAGTTGTTATACTCAACAGAAGGCAAGGTCTATCTGTGAGTGCTAGTCAGTTCTGAGGAGTTCCAGAGCTTCATAGAACCAGGCTCTCTCCTGCCTGATGGAAGTGGTTTTATCTCTTTCAAACGAAAGTAAACTTACTTGATTTAAAAAAAAAAGTACTTGTGATACAGGCCGGTTGGGTCTTTGCTTCTGTAATAGAGCAAAAGCCATTGAGCATTAAGTGATGGGGGTCATCACCGTATCTATAACTCCAAAGGCCAGAAACCTCTAAAACCTTATAATTTGTCTGCTGTTCATTTAGCAGCAATATCTGAATAGAAATGTTATGTGGATGTTTAGTGTTTATTTATAAGATTAAATGTGAACATTTAAATATGCATTTTCTGTAGAAATCAGCTGATTCTAGATGCATGCACAGAATGGTAGAGATGTATTCTGTCTGTAGGAGTGAAATAATATCTGAGTTTCTGGGTAGTGCCAAATGTTTCCTTTCTGTGCACTGAAATACTGCTTGAACAAGTATGTTTGTAATGTAGTCATCAAATGTCTATTATTGAATATGTAGATTGTATAACTAACATGACCTATTTCCTTAAATTAGAAGAGCATAATCATGGCAATAACATTAACACTGAAAGCATATTGTGGGTCAGGCATTGTGCCAAGCACTTTATGTGCAATGTCTTATTTAATTCTCAAAAACAATTCTTTATGGGCTAAACAGAGTCCACCAAATGTCTTATTTAATTCTCAAAAACAATTCTTTATGGGCTAAACAGAGTCCACCAAATGTCTTATTTAATTCTCAAAAACAATTCTTTATGGGCTAAACAGAGTCCACCAAATGTCTTATTTAATTCTCAAAAACAATTCTTTATGGGCTAAACAGAGTCCACCATTCTTTGTTACAAATATCAAATGATGGCTGTCTAATTACATAAGGTCAAGTGACTCATACATGGACAAGGAGTGAAACAGAACCTCTCTCAAGACCTTATACTACCACTTTGGAGTGTGGTGGCTTTAAACTGTTTTCTGTGACTGGCTCTGGGCAAATTGTCAGAGAAGCAGATGGATCCTTTCATTAGCTGTCTTAGCCTTGCAACCTATCACAGAGGACCACATTATGAGGTTTAGCAAAAATAAAGCTGTATGAGGAGAACCCGACCTGTGACTTGCAGGATTAGTAGTGGTCCTGAGTTATTGATAAACACCCTTCATCCCAGATGAAAATAATCTGTGTTAAGGATGAAGACAGACCCTGTCATTCTTCTTCTATGGAGTCAACTTCTTGTCCTGGAGTCAAATCGTCACTTCTTCAGGTAGGAAATATTAGCTGGTGGTGCAAAGTCATTTGTAGAGGGGACTACTATGAAATTAGTCACTTTAGTGACATTGAGTCAGAGGAAAAACATGATAAAACAAAAAGAGAAATGCTTTTCTCTTTTTTCTTATGCTCTCCCCACATTACCCTCTCCTGTTCTGAATTTCCTGTTGGCTTCTCATGGCTTTTTTTTCTCTTTTTGTGATAGGGTCTTCCCGTAGCCCCAGCTGGCCTAGAACTGGCTACGTAGACCAGGCTGGCCACAATTTCACAGGGCTCCACCTGCCTCTGCCTCCCTAGTGTTGGGATTAAAGGTGTGCGCCACCACACCCAGCTCTCATTATTCACTTCCAATCTATGCTTTTCTAGCCTCATACTGTTCTTCATTTTCCTTTCCTTGCCTCCTTTCTTACATGCATTCTTTCCTGCTTCAATTTTTTACAACTTTCCCCTTTTTTGCTCATACCGTTTGATATATTCTTTAGGCAATATAATCCTTTTTTCTGATCTAGCACACAATAAATCTGAAGTTATTTGTATATAAAAAAGCTTCAGACAGTGCTTTTTATATTTGCTTGTTCATTTTACATAAGTAATTACTCTTTTTACCTTCATACCATAAATACTTTTATTTTATCCATCTCAGAATTGCTTTATTAATATTCGATGGCATTTCAAAGGAAATGGATTGTGATTTCATTTTTAAGTGACCTTTTGGTAGAAAACAGTTTGCTACAGACCGTGTTTCTGCTATATTGAGGGTGACAGGATAGGATTAATTTATATCTTAGCTATTCATGGGCTGAACTTCAGGCATTGGATTCATATAAACAACAAGCATAGTGCAAGCTCCCAAGGGAGACCATAAAAGAAGGCCATTGTCTGAAGGTGACAGAGCAAAAGTTCCTGAACAGAAAGTACTGTGCTAAAAATCAAGAAAAAAACCCAAAGGCCTGGGTCTTAGAAGAAAGTTATATCCAGAGTCTGACAGTGTCGCTAGGTCAAAAAACTTCTTTGAAAACTAAGAGACTCAGGATTGGCTATGAAGGAAAGGAAAGAACAGAAAGAAGGAAACAACTGACAGAAAAGACAGAATGACATGTTGATGGCAGTGATGGGAGTCAGACCAGGGAATAGCTTTGGTGCCTCTCAGGGGTCTGCAAGGGTATAGAAAGTAGCAGTGGGCCAGGAGGAGATGACGGCACTGTTCTGTCTTATGGAGGAGTCATTGGGATTTTATCAGTTTTAGATTATCAAGGTATTATAGAGTAGAAGATGCCTTACTTTAATGCAAGATCAACCAATAATCCCCATGGTAGTGTTTCTATGCCAGCATTACAGTTATTCCTGATTAGACTTAGCTTTAAGAGTGGACATGTGGACTTGAACTTGGGGAGGCACACATTCATCCAGATGTCTTCTGGAATTTTGCTGCACAGTCAGGTCACCCATACTTTTTTTCCAGATCATTTCTCCAGCATCAATTGCAGAACTACAAACTTGAATTCACCTTTTTCTTTTCTTTTCTTTTTTTCTTTTCTTTTCTTTTCTTTTCATTTGGTCTTTATGGAGTCTCCTTGTAGCCACAGGTGTCCTGGAACTCACTATGTAGACCAGGCTGTCCTTAATGTCACAGAGATCCACCTGCCTCTGGTATGCTGGGATTAAAGGCACATGCCACCATGCCCAGCTTGTCCACCCTTTTTTTCCCCAATCTTGCCTTTTGATCCCTAGGCCTAAAATCTGTATGAGACAGACACCAACACAAGCATTCTTCTCAATTTTCACAGCTTCCAGTGTGAGTAGGAATATGAATAAACACAGATCATCACTTTGATTTGCTATTTCAACCACATCCACATTCATTCACATCTAGAGTGAAGGATAAAGTAGGGCTCCAAAAGATCAAGGTCAGGTCACCAGGTCGCAAGAGTACATGGCTTGGTGAGCTTGTTTGCACAATAAATAGTAGCTTTTTGGTTGCAAGATTAAGTAAAAGTCAGTCAAGATTTTGTCCATTTGTTAAAGGCATTCCTACATTCATTTTGATAGTATCACACAGTGCTATGATATTCAGGTTGTGTCATACTAGAGCAAGGTCAGTGAGTGCTTTGGTTATGAAGTGCATACTTATCTGATGAAAGGTTGTTTGCAGGCACATGACACCTAGCTGACCCTGGAGGGAGTGTATACTATGACTTGTGAGTTGCGCTTCCAGAGTTGCCTGTGCTTTAAAGACATTACTCAAAAGTAACAAACAGGAATGATGAAGAAGGGCCTACCTGAATCCATCAAATCCAAATGAATGTGTTCTGCTATGAACAATTTTAAAACAATGATAAAACTGGTCTGCTTGAAGACAAGCTTACTCAGGCCACTAATGAGTGCTATGCTCTTCACTTTAGTGAAAATGTCCTTAAAAACAGGTATTATTGAACTGAATTACCTAAGAATTTATAAGAGAAAATACTAAGAAAATATTGGGAAATATTGTGTGCTATGGTCATATGTGTAAAAACCTTCTATGATCAAGTGGAATCCCCTTAGTGAGGTGCCTAGGGAAGGAGATTTTATGTGAAAGCTCACCTCATTTCCCCATGTCACCCCTTTGAACTCCTCAAACCTAAGAATATTTTTAAAGAAAGAAAATTCTGTTGAACAATTGAGCTATTTTTGCAGAACTTATTATATATCTACTATGTGGCAGCCTGGTTCTTAATAATTCTCATAGATTACTTCTAATCTTTAACAATGGAATACTATTAAGCCCCACAAAAGAAAGGAATCCTATTACTTGCAGCATTGTGGATTGAACTAGAGATGATTGTATTAATTGAAATAAATCAGGCCACAAAAAGGTACTGTATTAGTTACTTTTCTGTCATTGTGATAAAGCATGGCCAAGGCAATTTATAGAAGAAAGAGTTATTTGACTTACAATTCCAGAGGTATAAGAGTCCATCATGGTGGGAAGACATGGTGGCGGAGGTGGCCAGAGCAGAAAGCTGAGCACTCATATCTTTAAGCATGCACAGGAAACAGAGGGGTGACTGGAAGTGGGGCAAGGCTATGAACTCTCAACACCTGCCTTAGTAATGTGCTTCCCCCCACAAAGCTGTACCTTCTAAAATTTCTAAAATGGTGCCATCAATTAGGGAAAAATTATTAAAATGCTTGGAGCCTATAGGGGACCTTTCTCATGCAAACCATCATATCCAGGCCCCCATAGGCTCATAACCACATTGTAATGTAAAATGCATTTAATCCAACTTCAAAAGTCCCCATGGCCTTTAACAGTTTCAATACTATTCAAAAGTCCCAAGTTCAAACTCTCTTCTGAGACTCAAGGAAATATCTTAACTGTAAGACCATGTAAAATCAAAAAGCAAATTGCATACTTTCGACATGCAATGACACCTTGTTGCTGTGATAAAACACCATGACCAAGGCAACTTATTGAAGGAAGAATTTTTGACTTATGTTTACAGAGGAATAAGGATCAATCAGGACAGGGAGGCATGGTGGCAGAGGAGTAGGGAGCAGAACGTTGAACATTCACATTTTCAAGCATGCACAGGACACAGAGGGATGGCTGGCAGTGGGCAAGGCTATGAACTCTCAACACCTATCCCCAGTGGTGTGCTTCCTCCAGCAAGACTGTACCTTCTAAACGTCCCTAAACAACGCCACCAACTGGGACAAAGTGTTCAAACACTTGGAGCCTATGTGGGGGGCATTTCTCATTCAAACTATCACAACCACATAAGCTCATTAAGAAAATTAATCTCATAAAAACTAAGCATAAAATGGTAGTTACAAAATACTGGAGAAAGAAAGGAGCACGGAGGATGAAGAAATATTGGTAAATGGTACTAAGTTAGTTAGAAGTCAAGAAATTTGAATATTGTGCTACACAGTGGGCTAACTATAGATAACAAAAACAACTGTACATTTCAAAACCTTAGAATAGTTTTGAAATTTCTACCATAAAGAAATAAATGCTTGAGGATGCAGACATATTTACCCTGAAATAAACATTTGTTACACAATGTATACATGATTCAAAGCAATACATTTCACCACATTTATATGCATAATTTTATTTCTTTTATATTTACATATTTTTATTTTATGCATATGCATGTGTACCTGAGTGTATGTATGTGTGCCATATGCAGGTACCTGCAAAGGCTAGATGAGGGTATCTGATCTTCTGGAGCTGGAGTTATAGATGATTGTGAACTGCTTGATGTAGTTACTGGGAACAGAACCTGGGTCCTCTGCAAGAGCAACAAATGTACTTAACGGTTGAGCAATCCTTTCAACCCCCACTTTTCTCTTTATATCTACCAATTAAACCTAATAAAATAATTGAATAGCCTTCCCTAATATTTTACAATTATCTCTGTTATAGAGATGGGAAGTCAGAAGCTCAAAAATGTTAAGCAGCTCAGTGAAGATAAAACAACTAGTGAAGGGCAGAGAACTGAGATTCCAGCACACCTCAGGTCTAATTTTCCTCTGAGATATTGCCATCTTTTCATTGGACACAAACTGGACCATGGAGACCCCTCTTAACCATGAAACAATAATCTAACTATATTTAATAGGGTTATTTTTAAAGATACAGATGATTTTAGTAAACTGCCCATTGGTTTATATGTAAAAAATTTTGTCTATATTAAAAATTATATTGTACCTCAGTTAGACAAAAAGTGCTTTTATTGTAGGTTGGATGAGTAACTAAAGTTTTAAGATATAGTTTCACACAATATTCTGAAGGTTTGTTTTTAGATTAAGGTTGTTTATAAATTATATTTTTGTGTTTTGTTTAATTTTATTTCAAATGATCTACTTTTTTCAAAATTTTGTTTATCATGAACTTTTCATTTGTCTTTGTGGAATCTTAATGTCTACTGCTAAGCTTAAGCATTTCACTTAAAACACACTTATGTAAATACGTTCATGACATTTGGTGCTCATCTTCAATTATAGTATTTTGATTGAATACATCATATTGCATTATGATAGTTACTATTTTATTTTAATATTTTAAAATTCAGGTCCCAAGTCATTTGCAAAGGCGTTTTCTAGTGGCTATCTCATTGGAGAAGTTTTGTACAAGTTTGAACTTCAGGGCGATTTTTCAGAATTTTCAGAGAGCAGGTTAGTAAAATTATTCCATACTTTAAAAAATTAGTATCTTTGGCATTTGGACCTTTGTTGTCTCAAGAGTTCAAAGGAGAGAAATTTCTATGGTTGTAGCAAGACTTTTCCTCTATAAAAGTCAGATAAGAATTATGCAATTTCAGAGTCTTTTAGCTAGGTCCACTGAAGGGGTACTCCAATTGCCTCACCCTGTGTCCCTGATCAGCCTGGAAGAAGCCAGAGCATTCTGCGTCCTGATTCCCTAACCGCAAGTTGGGTAACCTCTTCAGAGGATAAGAATAAGGAGGTAGGAATTGGCTAGGCAGTTAGGAAACAAAACCAAAAACAAACAAAAGTAGCCAGTTTCTTGGTTAAAACTCACAATGTCCTTGGACCTATTAGCAACATACTCTGTTCCAAAGCCAAAAATGTCAAAAATATTTGGGAACTTTTATCTAATCCTTAAAATATTTTATGGTTACCTCTTCAGATGGGGGAATATTGGAGTAGCCAAAAGCCCCATAAAAATAAATAAAAGAAGAAGAATACGTGAAAGAAGAAGAAAATAAAAGTGGATCTTATCAGAAAAGAAATATTCTCAAGATATGTGAACCAATATTTTAGGACCAGCTTCTCTTTTCCAACAGAATCTTTACAGAATTGTAGATAAGACTACAAGTCCTAGATCTACTTTGCCATTATTATCTTTCAGAGTGATTGTATAATGGATTAATACATGTAAATAATTCTGTGTAGAGCTTGTTCCATAATATATGTTAAAATATCTGCTTTTACCAAGAAAAAAAAATCTAAGAAGTCAGTGAATGAAATGGCATGAAACTTTTAAGGAAGCGCTGATGTTAAGTGTTTCAAACTTTTAAGTGTTCAACTTTTGAGTATCTCGACTATAAATTTTGAGTATGCACCACAAACAAAAACAAAAAAGAAAGAAAAAGAAAAAAAGAAATTACTCCTAAGTAACAGGATTCTGAAAGTCAGGGCTGTTCTGCCTTGAGCTTCCCTCAGTATCCACATTTAGAGCACAGAAGGGATTATTCCCTGAAAACCAGGGTCTCAGAACTATCCTCCTAAAAATACAAGATGAGCTACTTGGAATAAAGAACCTTAGTTGCCACCATGAAAAAAAAAGTCACATGTTAATATCTTTTAGACATCTGAAATATTAAGCCAGATTTCTCTCTTTTAATTAATGCTTCCTCTTTTTCCATTTTTTATTGAATTTTTGAGATTTTTATATATCATTTGATGATATTTAGATCCCCTTCCCTATCTGAACCTCCCTTTATTGTCCTTGATGTACTCTATTATATATGCATATATATTCTATGGTAGGGTCTCCAAATATCCTTCAGTGTGAATCCATTCACTGGAATCAGGCTAACCTACCAAGTGTCCATGATTGAAAGAGACTGTCTCTGCTGCTCTCAGCAGCCATCTGTTGCCACAGTTTCTTTAGGTTGGGTTGGAATTTCTTACCCACTGTTTCACGTCTGCTTTGGAATATGTTTAAGTTATATGCAAATACTATTGCCATTTTATTAGCAGACTTTGACAGAAGTTTCTGGAACCAATGCTCTGTGGATATTGAGGGGCCCCTGCTTTAAACTGGTTCTTATGAATATTGTCATAGACAGTCTTTGGGTAGGATAGGAGGGGTCCCATCTGGATGGATACAACTATAAAGATTCAGAAATGGTGAACAGCAAAATGTCCTATAAAGGAAATGGAAGACTTTTGGAATCTGAAGCAGTCTTGTGCCAGGGACAGAGTGGATTTTGAAAGCTTTCAAACATGTAAGGATGAGTAAATTCATAGGTATAACCTTATCAAGGTAGTTGATGGGAAAAGTTTGCTTTTCTTAAAGCCTGCTTTTTAGACAATTCTCTGGTGACAGAGTTCATGAGGTGGATATTTTGCTCAATACTTTTAATATCTTTATTCTTAAATGAAAATTATAAATTATATGTTGCTAATAACTTTAAGTTACATGTGTTTGAAATGATTCAATTTTATTAATAACTCATCTGACTCTGAAAGAATTCTCTGCTTCGGAATACTGTTAGTTCTTACCAAAGCAGAGTAGTTAAAAGAAAACAAGTGAATAAAGAAAATTTTCTTTGGGAGCTCAGCTCTTATGCTGCAAGAAGGTGTGTTGTGTTAACTGTGGCAAGCAGGAAAGAGGAAGGAAGTCCCTTAGCAAATGAAGGCTGCAAGTAGAGGAGGGCCAGGAGCCTTTTCCCACTGCACGTTTTTACTCCCTCAGAGGTCATCATTTACCTCATACGCTCGGTTTCCAGAGCAGAGAGGTCCCAGCTGTTTTTCTGTGTTTCAAAACAACTACTGATTATCCTGCCATGCTGAGTGTGCACGTGCCTTAACAATCACAGATTTTTACACACAAGTTCTGTTCCTCAAAGTTTGATTGTTTAGAAATTTATCATATTCCTAAAACCTTCCAGAATGAAGTATTGTTATACCTCAGATACATTGGCTAGTTCATAAAAATTATATTAAAATCAAATAGGGACCAAACTCTAATATTAACTTGCAAATTCTGTATTCAGGAGGCTAGGTAATACATGTGACAGAAGGGGTCAGTTCTTTTCAACGTAGGTCTAAGCTTTGATAAAACTTGTAAATGACTCATAACTGCTTTTATAAAAATCTCCCTTCTGAATTATGATGTCTCTAAGTGTCTTTAACCTTTGCAGCCCAACATGTGACACAGACCAAGCAAAGCTTGGGCAGATGACTCTCAGTCCTATCTTTCTCAATATATTAGTGAGTAAGGTATATGGGACTATAAGCATACTTTTATCAGAAGCAATTACATATACAGTATCCCTTTCTTCTGCAGAATCATGGTTGGTGGGGAGTAGGTAGAGCTTGTATATTCAAGATGAGTCAGTATAATATTTTGTATTAAATAATGAAGTTGACTGTTGGAAGCTAAGGTAAGAAGAAATCATATCAAAGGCTAACATTGATGTTTGTACCTGGTTTGTTAATAGAGAATTGCAACAGTTGAAACCATATTCAATATGTTTGGTCTTCCATCTGTCATCAGGCTCGGTGGCTCATTTACAGCAGTATATCAGTTGAGATTTATAAGCAACATCTCAATGATTTTTGCTTCTTTACTCATCTGTCTTTTGTAAATATTTTATTATTTTTATTTTATGTGTATGCATGTATTGCCTGCATATAGGTAAGTGCATCCATGTCATGTAATGTCTGGGGAAGACAGAAGAGGAAGAAGTCAGAGCCCCTGGAACTGGTTACAGACAGTTGTTAGCTGCCATGTGGGTGCTGGGATTCAAACCCAGGTCTTCTGCAAGAACAGCCAGTGTTCTTAACCACTGAGCCATCTCTCCAGCCCCTCATCTCTCTTTCTTATTAAATATGAACACATAAAAAATGACCATATCTTGTTCATTTTTTAATACTTCAAAATTTTTTTGGAATTTATTAAATATAATAAGTATATAAATCCTTAATACATGTGGGTATTTAACAAAATGTTAATTGAGGTAGTAAACATAAATTCATTAATTTATTTAAAATATGAAGGTAGTTTGATAGTAAATCATTAAAATAGATTTTTATTTATAGACCTTTCATTTCAAAGAAATACTA
>NW_008345884.1:197918-198287 GCF_000622305.1 Nannospalax galili
TGGGTATTTAACAAAATGTTAATTGAGGTAGTAAACATAAATTCATTAATTTATTTAAAATATGAAGGTAGTTTGATAGTAAATCATTAAAATAGATTTTTATTTATAGACCTTTCATTTCAAAGAAATACTATAAAGTACATATTGAAGATTACATAATTAATTAGATTGAATAGCATATCATTTAGTTAAACAGAGACAGTGAGAAGGTCATTGTTAGACTTGTGAATGAAAACAGAACTGTTTTCACATTTTATCAATAATATAATTTAATAAAATTGATGTTAATGAAATTAATATTCTTTTTTAATGTTATTTGCTGAGAAGGCAAGGAGCTAATATATCATTTTTTTAATTTCATCATGACCA
>NW_008345884.1:198548-198833 GCF_000622305.1 Nannospalax galili
CTATGGTGTTACTGTTAAATACATCTGATTGAGTTTTACAGTAAGTTGATCTCTACATAGAGTTCAAAAGCATCTTTTAAAAACCATATTTAATTGAATTTAAGTGATTTTTAAAAATTATTTATTTAATAACCATATAATTAGAAGCAGCATTTCATTAAAACAGCATTGACATATTCAATAACAATTTTCTGAGCTAAGATGCATCTCTTTCAAATTTGGCTGTAAATTTTTAGGTTTACAGTTGAATTATTACAGTTATACAATATTGTACTCAGTATAAAC
>NW_008345884.1:199286-208484 GCF_000622305.1 Nannospalax galili
AATTATACATAGCAGATCAAGAAATATATGTCTAGGTAAGGTTTATCTTATCCAAAGGAATATTGACAACTGATTACCACTAGGTGAGGAACAGCTGACCCCCCTAAAACAAAGCCCCCTAGATAGGCTGAGTAGAGTCTCCAGAAAGGCAAGTAGTGGGGAATGGCTGGGGGTGCCGACAACATAGCAGACAGTAGCAGGGATATCAGAGTATAAGAAATGAACATTCTTATTGCAATTCTGTCTTCAGAATGAAATACAGTTTTCAAAACTATTGACTTTTTTTCCACTTAGATATACACATTTGGTTGTCATTTTGTACTGACTTCCTGTAAAAAATTATGTTGTCAATTTACAGCATAAATTTATATAAAGCTAATGGATTTCAGTTTAACCATCAAGAAAAATACAGAGAGTGCAGACAGTTAGCCAATGAAAAATATCTCTGTGCCTGGTGTGGTGGTGCAGCATGAGAGGCAGAGGCAGAGGAATCTCTGTGAGTTCAAGGCCAGCCTGGTCTACATAGCCAGTTCTAGGCCAGCTAGAGCTACAGGGAGACCCTATCTCCAAAAGACCAAAAAGAAAGAAAAAGAAAAAGATCTCTGTGTATTTTCATTATGGACTTCAAAGATATATGATTTATTTAAGAGAGAATGGGGTAATTCATAATGTTGTATCCTGACAGTCCCTCCGAATTTAGTGTTTGTCTTTATCTGTGCTAATGAATAATCATGAACAATTATCACATCTAGGAGTTCAACTGCCAAACTTAATAATTTCTCTCGATTGGAGCCAACACTTCACCTTCTGGGTGTGCAGTTCGATCAGAATGTAGCCCAAAGCATCATCACCGAGAAGCCTGGGGCAGCAACAAAACTTCTCTATCAATTGTATATTGCTCTTCAGAAAAAGAAAAAAACTGGACTGACTGGATTAGAAATACAAACCATGCAACCCCAGACAAGTGTACGGCTTCAAAACCTGAGAAGTGTGGCTTTTCGAGAGGTGGGTGCCTAAAGAGACCTCCTAGGCATTTCCCAATGGAAAACCTGAAAAGAAATGGTATTGAGATTGTATTCTCAAAGCAGCTCTGCAGGACTCTGCATGCCACTGGCCATTCTCCACGTTATTTTTATGCTAATATTTGGCCTTCCTTTATCTGCTTTTGGTACCTCTCTCTTTCCTATCCACACTACTGATACTTCATCAAATTCTGTTCCTCATTCCCAGTTGTCCAAGACTTTTTTTTTTTTTTTTTTTTAATCTTTTTTGAGGTAGTGTGTCCCTGTAGCCCCAACTGGCCTGGAAGTCGCTGTGTAGTCACAGAGATCCAAGATCCACCTGTCTCTGCCTCCAGAGTGCTGGGATTAAAGGTGCGGCACCAGGCCCACCCAATTTTACTTTTGGTTCTTACACATTTCTTCCTTTTTCTCTCATTTTGTCTCCTTAGATTTCCTTAGGGGCCAATGAAGCAACCAGTTAGCATGTTTCCTGAGGATCAGGGGTTCTGCTAAAAGCTGTGACTCTTCTTTGGCTCAGAAAGCCTCGATTTTGCCTATCTTGAATCTCAAACTAAAAAGAACTTCACATTCTTTCACTAAACAATATCAACATTATCTTTTAATTTATTAGCAGACTTTATTTCTTTCCTGGTGATTGACAATCGTCCTTGAATGTGGATAGAATATTCCTGGTCTTTCCTCCCTTCCACCAAAACACTCCCTTGGCATCTCTCCTCCCTAAACTTCTCTTTTCCATCTCCGCTGTCTTCCCAGCACACATGGATTCTTCTTGGAACTCCTAGGGTACAGTAGTTTCTCCCTCTCTGTGTCTTAACCTTTTTATGCTGACATTGTTGGTTTATCATGTACTCTTAAGGATTGTGTTCCTCAGGTTCAAGGAACATGTCTAGTAAAATGTTTCAACATTGCAAATATTCAGTTTTTTTTTTATGACTTCTTAAGACTATTTAGTTGATAGTTCTATTAACTTTGGTATTTCTTTGTGGTGGGAAAAATGCAAAGGAACTTTTCCAGGCTTCTGAATTAGTAGTCAGTGCACTACCCATGCAAAACATTAATTATGGTTGGATGTAGCTGTGTTTTTCAATTTAATTTATGAAGTAATAATATTGTAATAGATTCAAAAGGCTGCCTCTATTTCCAAATTTATCCACTTTTATTAGACAACACTATTAATCTCATTGTGAAGTGAACTCAGAACCCACAGGTAAGTAGAAATTAGATTAGGCTTAAAGCCAAGAAACTTAGTGTTGTATTTTTCCTCCTCCTACAAACCGAATCATTTTAAACAAGTCCCTGAGAAACTTGAAAACACAAATTTCTCTAACATAAAAATAACGATGATTATTTCTACCTGCCTCAGTGTCGGGCTTTTGTAGAGTTTGAGGAAAACAATATATAATAAACAATAAGAGCTTTCACTAATGAAGAAAAACAAAAACCTATTGGCCTTAATATTGGCCAGCGTGAACTTCGAGAATCAGTCATCCATTAAGTAGATATTTGTTGAGCTCCTATTTTATGCCAAGAACTTGCAAATAAATAACACCAGAAAGCTCTCTCCAAGCCTCTTCAAGATTACATGTTAGGGAAGGGAACTTCTATTGGTGTAGATTATAGTGATTTAAAGATCAGGAGGAAGGGAGCATAGACTATCTTATCAAGAAATGTAGAAGTAAAGGAAATAAAATCAGAGGGTTAGCTTAGAGGACAGAAGCACAAAGAAGTGTGAAATATTTTATTGTACAGAAACTGGCATACCTACTAACTAAGGAGACAGTTGGTGGAAGGAAATGAATGTAATTTGAGACTCAAATATAAAGAGGTCTTTAAAGCAAGTAGCTAAGAGAGGGGCAATCAATGGTTTGGGCTGGAGGAGAGAGATATTAAGAAAGATATATACATGCATTTTTTTGTTGACATCGTAAGGGGAAGATGCATGTAAGCACTGGGTTTAGTCATATTAACAATGACTAAAATTTACCCAATGTACGTGGTGATGTGCCAAGGCCTGGTCTGAGTTCTTTAGGACATTATCTCATTCCACCTTTTCAACGCTCTTATAACTGGACCATTTTATTGTTCATAATCTATAGATAATGAAGCAGGACCATAGAGGAAGAATAACATTCCCAATTTCATGCAGCTAGTTGGTGACAGAACTGAAACTTCAGCCTAGCAAGTTTTTCTGTTTACTGTTTTACTAAGGAGTGGATTTGGTAATAAGGATGTGGCTTTATTACAATCTCTTATTTGCTGATGGTTTGATAGAATGATTTTTGGGAGAATACATATGATATTCACTAAAGATCAATCTCAGTCAAAAAGCTTAAGTATATATGACATTACTTTGTAAGAATATTTAAAAGATATTAGTGGTTGATATCAATAATGGAACTTGAATTTATTTTAATTACCAACAGTGGTAATTCAAATAGAATTCACTTTGAATATGAATTTTTGTGTGTGCTTATACTGACAGTATACTTTTTATTCTCTAGTAACAATCTTTTGAAATGCTTTTTTCATTTAGAGACTTAAAAACCTGATCCCACGTCAAACTGATGTCAATCTGATGCGGGTTTCATGCAGGTTTCAACAAAAATGTAATCAAATGAAAGAAGACCTTGACCGAGTGCATTTTGGGAAATTTCAAAGATCTCAAAAACTCGAGGAAGAACAAAGACATTTTAATATTGAAAAGGTTTTATAGAACATATTTGGAGAAATTCACTAACACCTAGTATCCTGTTACTGATTTATGCCTGTACTGCGCATTGCATAAGCAACAGTTTAGTGTAGACTGCATGTTGTGGTGCCTGGCTTTGCCTTTGCCTTATCCAGCCCTCTCCCTACCTCGTCCTCTCTCCTTCTTTACTTTTGTTCACTGTCACCTGCACTTGTGGCTGAGACCTGCAATTGTCTAGCAAGACAAATTGTTGAAATTTGTGCTTCGGCTCTTTGGGAAAGGCATTTGCTACTAGCTACCCTGATGATCAAAGGCCACAACCACTGTTCCTCTGTGGACGGCAGAACAGACACTTCACCCCTTTCTTTCCCCTGCTCTGCAGTCTCTTGGTCCCCTGCTGCATGCCTCTTTTCTGCTTGCTTTCCTTTTCAACTACTGTAAGCATCTTAACTTTCCTACCCTTGTGTTCTACCACTTTTCAAATTTCTTTGAAAATCTTCAATGATTTGTGTCTTTAAGGACACAAGAAGATAAAGATATATCAAATCATTAAAGACTTAAGAGAACTTCAAAATGGCTGGATATATGCAATGTGTAAACTGCAGGCAATGAACTTATAGTTCTTCCTATGAGGCTGGAAACTCACTTTTAAAATTTATTATGTTTAGGGTGATAAGAAGTTAATATATCCCAAACAGGGTCTACTTCTTGTGGGAAAGGAAGGAAAGATGAGAGGCAAACTACAGCCCTTCTGTTTCTGTTACTTCTCAGAGGACAGAATTATACTTTCCTGGCTTTTCATGATAGAGTCAGGACACTCAAAAACAGTCTTTAAGCTGGGGACCAACCTGCTAGTCCAGGTTTGAAGGGCCAAATTCAATACAGAAAAACACCAAAGAAAATAAGATATAGAAACCCATTAAATATTATGAAAGAATGTGAAAAATGACAGAGGAAGCAAATAAAATTAAAAAAAAAAGCCTGTAGTTTCCTGGTTTTCATAAGAAAAAAAAAATAAGATAATTAAATAAAAATGAGTTCCAGGACATCTGGGCTACAGGGAGACACTGCTTCAAAAAGACCAAAAAAAAAAAAAAAATTCACATTTTTAGAAAGTGAAATCTAACAAAACTTTTAAATCTTCTATAATTTCTGCATTTTAATGGTAAATAAAATTCTCTTATCTTTAGATGCAGAAACTAATGATCTTAGCTCTAACAGTGCTTTAGTGCTTCAGTAGTCATGTGTATTTTTCATGTAATTATTTTCATAAAATACTGAATTTTAAAATATTTTATCTGATTTCAGACATTTTTCTATCAATTACATCCTTCTACTTATATCTTCCTTAAAGTATTGACTGTCTAACTACTTAAGAGACTATCTAACAATGTTATATATTTTAGTGTCAATTCATTGTTTAAGGTTGCACCTGAACTCCTAAGTAGGTGGACTGGGTGTGGGGAATCAGTCCTGGCTAGTGGCAGCTATTACAGGCATCGAGTCCCCTGGGGGCCTCCTGGAGACCATCCTCTTGATTGAATTTTCCCTGCAGAACAACTTGAGATATTTTCCTCTTCTTATGATTGGGCAGGTCATGAAGGTGGTACTAGGAAAGAATTATAACCTTTTTATCCTTTTTTATATTTAAAGCACCTTATTATCCTTATACCATAACACATTATGAAAATACATGCATGAGGGAGACATAATCTTGCATCATAATTGTATTTGGACCTCATACTTTTCAAAGTAAATAATATTGATAATTGCTTCCAAGTGTTAAATTGTGACCTCTAGGGCATTGGTTAATTGCTAAGCTCTGAAATTTTCAACAGATAATTGATATACATGTATATCTGTGCACATATTACACGACTACTCTTATGATAAGGTGACTAAATAAACTCATATATATGCCATACACAGCAACGCTTAAACAGAAGACGACAAAATGAGATAATGGCCAAGATCCAAGCAGCCATTATACAAATTCCGAAACCTGAATCAAATTGCTCTTTGAAAGCACTTGAGGCTCAAAAAATGATGAAAAAGAAAAAAGAAGCAGAGGTAAGTGATAATCACTTGCTGTTCCACAGCATTTCTCAGAAAGACCTTCTAAAACTTCCTATTTTCCCTTCAAATTACCACTGGCCCTTTTGATTCTTATCGATACCAAATCCCTCCAGCGTCTACATATCTGATCTATTTAACACTATTGTTTGTTCAGAGAGGATGTAACTTTACGCCATGCACGTCAAACTCCCAATATAAAAGAGCCTGTCTGAACTCCTATGTTCACAGGGATTCTGTAGTTGCTGATTAATTAGGTAAGTACTATGCTATTGTGATGAGTCATTATTGCCATATGTATAGCAAGGCACACACTATAAACACTCCATTCTTCCTTACCATGCAATCTTGTTTGTTATGAAACCCAGAAATGTTATATGATTTGTTGCTATTTAAATTTCAGATGCTTACACTAGTGATATTTTGGTAGATCACATCAATCATCAAACATTCCAATAGGATAAAATCTAATTATGTGTTGTAGGAAAGTAACACTATGTTTGGATCATAGTTCCTGATGATTTATATTCTTTTTTTGACCTAAGACAAATAAAACAGTAACATTAATTGAACATCCAATAGAGGTCAAGATGTGGATTGACACTTCAACACATTTTATTGATTTATACATAATTATTTCAGTGAAGTATTAATTTCTTCATTTTCCTTTCTGTATAAGGAAACATAGCCTAGAATGCTGATATGTTTTATTGTAGTTCAACAGTGCTGGTGAAGAAGTGATTGGCAGATGTCTTTGATTCTTAAATCCATTGTATTTTAGATTAATCTACATTTTTAAAAAAATTTTAACAAAATATCTTGCACTTGGATTTTAAAGAATATTATCCACAGGTTTTTTTTTTCTGGCCCCATTTTTGCATTTAACACTCAATTTTCCCTGAGCTGATCGAAGTTTATTAGTAAAGATTTGTAGTATGTGAACATGAGCGAAAGTTATTATTTAGAGGAAAAAAATATAGAGTAAATAAAGTTGCATGAAAAATGTTTGAAACACCCAGAAGAAAAATTTGTAAGAAATGTGTGTATCTAAAAAGTGCATATCCGATTCCAGTAATCCCCAACTTCATTAACTACCTTTGGTGTACTAATAAATGAGACTCTTGGTCCTGGGGGTTAAGACTCTTGCTGCACAAGCAGATATGGTAGAGAGTGTCTGTGACCCCAGTGTTCCTATGACAAGATGGGAGGCAGGGAGGCAGGTAGTAGAATACCCAGGAGCTCACAGGCCAGATAGCCTGGTGGACATAATAGTATACAAGAGAACCTGCCGCAAACAAGATGTAAAGTGAGGAACAACACTGGAAGTATCCACTGACCTCTACATGGCACCTTGGCATGCAGTTATTTGCAACACACAGACACAATCACAGATACACACACACACACACACACACACACACACACACTTTAAAAAGAAAATGAATGACTCAGGTTAGACAATGTCTGTTACTATTTACAACAAATCAGAATTATAAAAATATTCTAGAAGGCAGGTTAGGCAAAGTCTATATTACTTAAAACATCAAATCAGAATTTTAAAAATATTCTAGAAGACAGCTTTTCATATCGTATCTCCTAATTACTTTGAATTAGTAGTGTATGTCACCTTTTAAAACTAATTGGGCAAGATGACTTAAGATTCTCAGTGGCTTTCAGAAGCAGAGAACCGATGATGATTTTTTTTTTTAAAAGGACGTGGCCAATGAGATCAAAAAGTTTGAAGCACTAATCAAAAAGGATCTCCAAGCAAAAGAAAGGTAAGGTATAACATTTTGTAAACTATATTAGAAAAATATATTTGATAGCAGGGATAACTTCTGAATATCTAAAAAATTTATCTAGTAAGTAAAGCTATTCCAAAGATCTTTCACTTTGAAATACCTTCATTAAAGGAGTATATGAAAGAAGTGAAGATGTAATTAGTTAACATTCAGATTAGTTATTAATTACTTTGATAAAGATCTAGACTGGAAAGTGGATATTAGGAAACAAGCAGTTAATTTATTTTTCTATGCTATGGTTTCCCAAGTTCACACACATTTTAAAATAGTCACTAAAATTGTCGTACTAATTTAAATTTGTCATAGGAAAAACCTTCATTAGACTCTAGTTTGATTTCTTTCAGGTTGTGTCCTCAATGTTTATTGCAGAGTACAGCAGTAAACAATTGTCGAATGAGTTTTTTTCACCAAATATTACTCAGTTTGGTGGTTTTTGTTTTTGATTGTAAATTGCATTTCTTAATGGTTTTATTCATCTAAATATAAGCACATTCTTTATCCTTCCATTTCCTGTTGTTGGTCATTGACTACAACTCATTAGAGACTCCACTTGTAGGAGTAGTGTGGGGTTTTCCACCTTTAAAAACAGAAGCTAAGCCTGTTGTGTTCCTTTAATCCAGCACTCAAGTAGCAGAGACTGGTGGATCGCCACGAGTTTAAATTATAGGAATATGTAGACCATCCTGGTCTACATAAGGAGTCCTAGGCCAGGTAGGATTGCAAATGAGACCCTGTCTCAATAAAAGAAATAAAAGGAAACTACTCAAGGTCTATTCATTTGTGTCTTATAGAATGTGAAAGAATTCTCTGTTAAGTGGGAAATTAACCGAGGGAGGGGATTACTGAGTCAAATGAGGAAGAAGAGAAAATCAGGGAAAAAATAATGAAAAAGTCAGGCATGGAAGAAAAGTCAAGAGAAATGGAAAACACATAGATTTTCTTTCCTTTTGCCCTCTGCACAAACGCTTGATGCCCTAGTCTCATCACCATGTAATTTATTGGCATTGCTTACGACTCTTAAAACCAGAATAATCCGAGATACTGCTTGAACTCTTTGGATTTTCTCATTTTTGTATGCTGTCTCTCCATTCTTAATTATTTCTCTCTTGCTGAGCACAAGCTTTTGTTGTTCATATAACTCTTTTCTGGGATAGTGGAGACGGAAATCCTTACCTAGATCTGTTCACTGTAGTTTCGGTTTCAAGTCTTACATTAAAGTCTTTGATCCAATTTTGAACTGATTTTTGTGAAAGGCGAAAGAAACAAAGGAAGGGAAGGAGGGATGCGGGAGGGAGGGAGAGAGAGAGAGAAAAAGAGCAACAGAGAGAGGAAAGAAGGAAGGAAGGAAAGAAGGAAGGAAGGAAGGAAGGAAGGAAGGAAGGAAGGAAGGAAGGAAGGAAGAAAAGGGGGCCGAATTTCAGTCTTAAATGTTAAATAGCCACTTTATCCAGCAATATTTGTTGAGGAGGTCATTTTTTCTCCAATTCATGTTTTGCTGCCTGTATCAAATCCCAGTCCCAGTCCATATAGCAGAATGGATTTACTTCTAGGTACTGAGTTCCACCCTATTAGTATACATACCTGCTTTTGTGTCCTACCACAGTGACTTTGT